>NC_137013.1:6336568-6666568 GCF_032717465.1 Coenobita brevimanus
AAAGAATATTTTGAAAGCCTGATGAATGGGAATAGAAAGAGCAGAGCAGCTGTAAACATGATTGGTTTTGGGGGTGTGCAGAGAAGGAATGCAGTGCCAGGAGACGTGACACTCGCACAGGTGAGGAGTGTTGTGAAGCGGCTGAAAAATGGGAAAGCAGCTGGGGTTGATGAGGTGTATGCAGAGATGCTTAAATGTAGTGGAAAGAATGGAATGAAGTGCTTGTTGGAGATATGTAAGAAGGCATGGATGAGTGAAACTGTGCCTGCAGAGTGGAAAAAGGCTGTGATTGTACCTCTGTACAAAAATAAAGGTGAACGAAGTGAGTGCAAGAATTATCGTGGCATAAGCTTACTGAGTGTGGTAGAGAAGGTATATGGAAGAATTATTATAAAGTAAGAGAGATATCAGAAGTCCTACTGTAGTGAGTGATGAACAGGGTGGCTTTAGGAGTGGCAGAGGATGTGTGGACCAAATATTTGCAGTGAGACAGATAGTAGAGAAGAGAAGGACCATAAGGTGTTTATGACATTCATGGATCTGGAAAAAGCATATGACAAAGTGGACAGAGAAGGATTGTGGAAAGTTTTGCGCATGTACGGTGTAGAGGGTAAGCTGTTAGGTGCCGTCAAGTTTTTATGATGGTAGTGAAGCATGTGTCAGGGTTAATGGGCATCGAAATGAATGGTTCACAATCAGTGTAGGCGTGCGACAGGGTTGTGTGATGTCCCAGTGGTAGTACAATGTATATATGGATGGGGTGATGAGAGAAGTGAAAACAGGAGTAATGGAGAGAGGGATGGCATTGGTAATGAATGGTGATGGATGGAATATCTCAGATTTGTTGTATACTGATGATGCAGTACTGCTTGCAAGTATCGGACAAGAACTTGGTAGGCTAGTGCAGAGGTTCGCTGATGTCTGTAAGTGTAGTTCCTTGAGAGTAAGTGTAGAAAAGAGTAAAGTGATGGTTATTGAGAGAGAAGGTGACTCACAGTGCAATGTAACAGTGAATGGAAAGAGACTGGAATTGGTGAGAGAATTCAAATACCTGGGTACAGTGATAGAAAAGAGAGGAAAATGTGCAAAAGAAGTTGAAAGTAGAGTGACACAAGGAAGAAAAGTAGCTGGTGCAATGAAGGCCTTGATAAGAAACAGAGGCTTAAGTGTTGCAGCTGCACGAGGCTAACATGAAGGAATGTTAGTGCCAACTTTAACATATGGATGTGAGACTATGGTGTGGCATGAAAATGAAAAGTCAAGAGTAAGAGCAGTGGAGAAGGGACTGCTGAGAAATGTATGTGGAGTACAGAGGGTGGATAGGATACGAAATAATGTGATTCGTGAAAGATGCGGAGTGATGAAGTTGGTGGACACCAGAATTGAAGAGAGTGTACTGAGATGGTATGGTCATGTGGAGAGAATGGATAACAACAGCGTGGTGAAAAAGGTATATCTGAGCGAATTCGAAGGAGAGAGGAGGCGAGGTAGGCTAAGGAGAAGGTGGAGAGATATGTTGTATGAATGTGTGAGGAAGAGAGGTTTGGAAGTTGGTGAGGCTAGGGAACTGACAGGAGATCGAGCTGGCTGGATGAATTTTGTGAGGAGATATGCATGATCAGGGATTTTTGGCACCCCCTTTTAACGTGGCAGAGTCTGGATTGACTCTGTCGGATACGATATGTGAAGCTACAGAACGTGGTGAATGTTTTTGGCGTATCCGATAGAGCCAGGATTCCGGGGGCTTGAATGATGAGTGAATGGAAGCGTGGCCCATTGAATTGGGCAATTTTGGGCTGTCTAGACATTGCTACTCCTTACCCTGCCCTTGGGTGGGAAAGGAGGTCCGGATGATGATGATATATATATATATATATATATATATATATATATATATATATATATACTGTATATATATATATATATATATATATATATATATATATATATATATATATATATATATATATATAAAGCTTTGGGAAAAGACCTTGATTATCTTTTTTGTTGCAACATGAGTGACGACCAAATACAGTGTGTGTCCCTAGCTGACTGACTGACTCATACTCTCCCTCACTCTCACTGAGTCACTGTACCGTTCTGAAAGATAGGTCCAGGCTTTTGGGGGGAGGGACGTTGAGGAATTCGATATACATGCATACAAATTTGCATAAACAGACACATAGACGTACACATTACAAGAGTACTAGTAATGCCAAAGTAGCCGTAAATATGTCAAAGAGGACAGAGCATAATATTACATACGTATACATTCAGAAATGCACAGTAAAGAAGTACTAGTCAACCGCGTACAGTATGTGCGTCTTGTTAGTAAAGCCGTAAATATGACACAGGGGTAGGCCACGACATTACATACATACATACACACATACATACACACATACATACATGCGTTCATAAATACGTACATACATACATAAATACATGCATTCATATTTACATACATACATACATACATATATACATGCATTGATAAATAAATGCATGCATCCATACATACATAAAACACATACACACAAACAGATAGACAGATATACAGATAGATAGGCAGGCAAAGATAGAAAGAGAAATGCATGACTCAAGAGTACTAGTCGACCGCGTACCTGCGTCGTTGTTGATAGCCATAGATATGAAACAGATGGGTAGGAAAGAGCACTGGGCATTACCGGGACTGCCTTTGAGTCGGAGGGGCCTTTAAGTTCTCAAGTAAATAATTATTTTTTTTCCTTTACAACACTGCTTGGGTGGATGATCTATCAAAGGTGTTCTTTATTTTTATTTTTTCCAACATCCGTGTTAGCGGCGGCAGACTGGGCAAAAATGAATCCGTGGAACTCTCTTTCCCTTTCCGCTCCCTTTCATGGACTCACTCTAATCAAACGGAACTGGAATTCTTTTCCCCATACCATCACACTGTCTAAAAATTGGCCAAGAGCAAGTAATTAGTTTCTTTTTTATTTGCCCAGCTGTGCTTTTTTTTCTTGCCTCATGGAATCCATCACTACTTGCAGACTTTTTTGGACCACACGTAAAGATGCACCTGATGCCGTATACAAGAAGAAGGCTAAAAAACACTCTTTGAAGGCATGATGAACGTGCTTAATTGTTAATATTTTTCATTGTAGTTTTTGCATTAATTTGGCTTCTGAGATAAAACACTGTATTTTTTTAGTTACTGTCAGTACCATGTTATTTCCTTCATATCACGGAGTGCGGTAACTACTCCGTGAGTGGGAATCGCGCAGGTTCAGAATGGCTTCCTGTACATTGGGTATAGCAGTATTTTCGCGAAAGCAGTTGCAATGCCCAGTTCTAAGTTTATGAAATAAAAGACCTTCGCTATTCAAGTGCAAAACTACTGGCAAAGTCTTGCTGGCCTTCGTAGGAGTCGCAAAATCATACAGTAAAAATATCGTTTTTTTTTCTTTCCTTTCTTCTTCACTAGTCATAACTCCAAAACAAATGGGGAGTACGGGATCACACTATACACCAAAACGCTGTTTGTAAAGTGTAAATGTTTCTTTTTCATGTTTAGAAAAGTAGTCAGGCTACGGTTCGCGAGTTACGGCCTGAAAACCTCATCACGGTCACCCGTAAGCATGCCATTTTGCTCAATATTGGTTAGCTACAGCTCCCCTGCAGTTAAAGAACTTACCAAAACACTTCTTTTCATGGGAAAGCACCCTTGTTGTAGTCATTCAGTATGCAATGCTAATAACAATCCAAGTCTGACACTTGATTTATGCATAAATATACTTCCATAAACTAGAAAACAAACATTTTCTTCTAAAATGATTGCTAAGAAGTAGGAATGACAAAAGTGCACAGAAGAGATTTAAAAAAAAAAAAAAAACAGAAATAAGAGAACATTCTGGATGGGAGTAGATTCGGAGACCTATACCCATGACGGTAATACAGTCCACACTTTAGCCACACACTTGTAGCTGGTGAGATGTAGTAATGGGAATAGGTCTCCTAATCTTCTCCCATCCTGAATGTTCCCTTGTTTCTTTTTTTTTTTCCTTTTTTTTTATCTCTTATCTGTGCACTTATGCCATTCCTACTTCTTAACAATCATTTTAGAAGAAAATTTTTGTTTTCTAGTATATACATGAGCCACATGTAAAATACGAACACTACATTTACATGAAAACCTTGACCAACCATTAGTTTTCTTAGTTATATTATTGTTTGGCATTAAATTTTATTCTATAAATATATAATTTTGTTGAAGAAGCAAACAACTTTCTATATTTTTTGAAGCGTGTGTATTTTGGGCATACTTCAGCCATATTTCCAAAATATACCTGCATATTTTCGCCCTGTTACAACTATGATTATATCAAATTGTCTTCAAAAACCTAATATTAAAAGATCTAAACAGAAATTTGTAATTAGGTAAGACACTGTTTATAATGACGTGGTTAAAAGCAGCTTCATATAATTGGATTAGATACATGGCATTAACCCTTCATTATTGTTGGAGGGTTTAGATACTGTCTTAATTAACCTTTTTATTACTACCGGAGATGTTAGACAGCCTTAATTAACTCCTTTATTACTACTGGAGGGGTTAGATAAAGCCCTAATTAACTCCATTATTGTAGGAGAAGTTAGTAAGAGCCTTAATTGACTTTCATTATATCTGGAAGAAAAGTTAGATAATGGCAGCCTAAATTAATTCCATCATTATTATGGGAGAAGTTAGACAGAGCCTTAACTCCTTCATTAAAGATACTTCCTAATTTAAGAAAAAAACGTCTGGTGACAGCAAAAGTCATCAGATTCAAGGGGTTAATTCCACACACCCACTTCTAATTCTTCCCCCTGATCCCCCTGATCCCTCACAAACATCCACTCCCACCCTCCCTGTCCCCACCTGCCTTCTCACTTCACCTAACTCATTCACCGTATCACTGTACCCAGTTTAAGATAGCCCGTAACACTGAACCGGTTTATGATGGCTTCATTTATCCCCTATACAGTAGTTTGACAATCCACTACCATGCTGTATAAAATAACCTCAGTGTGGTAAGAAAACTTTATTAACGACGTCAAGGGCTAAGCAGATTTAAACGTAAGCGTAATACGATGAAGAGGATATCTGATTTTTAATACTTAAACAAATATTCATCCATAAATCATCTATTGTACTCTGACCTTTATTACGCTAACCATAACTCAAAAATTCATTAATTTTAAGTCGCAGGTATTGATGTTGTGTGGTGCCTCGTTTGCCCCCAGGATGCGGTGCCCTGAGCCTGCAGTCTTACCCAGCCAAACTACAGTCTCTGCGCGCGAGTCTGAAGGTGTCATTATCGTGCCCTGGCAACCTACCCTTCAACAATGCGTCCTATTTCGTATAATATGACACGCGTGATTCGTGTATAAAATGTTCGTGTACAGTAATATTCGTGTATACTATATTCGTGTATAACAGTATGATTCGTGTATAATGTGATACAAAATCGAACACACTGTTGACTTGTAGGTTGGCTGGGTACGATAATAACACTTTCTGGCTCATGCGCCGCGCCATGTCATTTAATATGCTATCATATTCATGTTCACACTGTGTTGGTTCATATTGATAATATATACGGCAAAGATTCTGGCACACAGACTCGTAACAGTGCTTGTATTTTTCTACTCCAAATATAGACATTCCTCACACATTCTCACTTGTCAAGTATAAGGAAGGGTAAATCCACCTATAATCACTCTGCACGGAGAGGGTCCAGTCCTGAAGTAAGCCACTTGCAAACAATCAATAGGACAGCAAATTGATCCACAACTCGTTTTTAGCCTCTGAGGAACATCGGATTTTGATGAATTCCGCCTTGGACTGCAGTTCCCTTCATTTGAAGTCTTGTCAAATGTTTATGACCAACACTGTGAAAACTCAGCATTTTTTACACTCAGTTAAGTTGGAAATAAGTGATCTGGCCTGGCCTAACCCGACCGTTGCGTTAAACAGAAGCTAATAAGTCTACTCCTATGCGATATGGTACTTGCCCGGCCGACTGAAGCCACTCCCAGGTTCTCGGTCCCCGTGAGGGGTTGGGGGGATTGTGGAGGTCTGGCCCCCATGTTGTCCATCTCCTCCACTTTGACAGCCTCTGGGGGATGGACCCACGACGAAGGCGCCACCAATCCACACAGCTGCATGCACGGCCTCCCGATATCCACCCTTCTGAAGCCTACCTTCCTCGTGAGGACAAGGTCCACCTGGCCAGGCTGGGATGTGGGCATCATCCAGCCCTCTTGAGTTATCACAAGAGGCTGGATGACTCCGTCACTGATGCCTGTCCAGGATGCAACACAACATCCCATACTATTAAGCACGTTATGGAACAATGCATTGCACACAATTGCTTGCACCAACAATACAGCATACACTCCTTGAGAACTCTGTGGGAAAGCTTGGTCTTGGCTGTGGCTTTCCTTAGGGACTCTGGGCTGTTCGGCCGGACTGAGTAAGGAGCAACAACAACTACTACTCCTATGTGAAGTAGAATTGATATTCTTTTTGTATGTGATATTCAATTAATTTTCTTAGCAACTAAAAATTTACCCTGAAAGGTGTAGGAAACCCTTGGAATCTCGAGTTTTCTAAGGGAGTGTTTGGCTCTAATCGGTGAACGCCTCAACTACGAAATCAAATTTAAAAAGAAAAAATTTTCTTCGTTACACTGCTTTTTGGCATCAGCTCCAGGAATTAATAATTGGAGGTTCTGCCTATAATTTCACATTAATATTTTTGGCATGTTTTGATGGTGAAATCACCAAGGGAAATCACCAAGGGAAAATTTGATAACATGGAGCTCGCTCGCTCGGTATTAACGAGTACGATTATATATTATAAATATTCAGCATGTGCACATTAATTAACGGAGAGACAGCCAGACAGACAGAGAGATCCCTCCTAATGATCATTACAATAACCTCACTCCGGATTTTGATGAATTCCGCCTTGGACTGCAGTTCCCTGCAGTTCCCTGCCTCTCCATTTCTACCAACCTTTCTCTCCACCCACCTCTTTATAGTAACTTTCCTCCTTCACCTCATGTCTTTCCTCCTCCTGTCAAACTCTCTCTCTCTCTCTCTCTCTCTCTCTCTCTCTCTCTGTGCGTACATTTATATTTTATATATATGCCGATGTACACATTAATTAACAGAGAGAGAGAGAGAGAGAGAGAGAGAGAGAGAGAGAGAGAGAGAGAGAGAGAGAGAAGGAATGGAAGGAATAATGAAAAAAACTAGCACCAAGCCAAAATATAGCTATATGGAACTAAGATAGAAGGGAGAGGGGTAGATAAGTATATTGAATGTGTATGGGGTGTAGTAAGAAAAGTGATAATATTAGAAATAGAAACAGTACGAGAGTCACCTAGGAAATCAGTAAATTGTGGGGACCGACGGAGTGAGGAAAGGAAGGGGAACGCTGCAAGACGTCGTTGAAATGTAGACGGGCAATCAAGAAAAAGATGACAGATAATCATAGGGCAGTCACAGTGTGAGCAGGTGGGCTGAGGATCATGGGTCATCAAATGACCATGAGTTAGGCGGGTATAACCTGAGCGAAGACGAGCAAGGAGTGTTTCCCATCGACGATTGTGGTGGGTTGACATGTGCCAGGGAAGAACTGAGGGTTTAACACTATGAAGTTTGTTGTAAACCTGTCGGTCCCATGAGGATTGCCAATGATTATGGAAGAGGCGAGTTAGGAGAGGGAAACAATCAGCAGCCAGTATGGGGCGGAGTGAGGACCTAGAGGAGGAAACAGCAGAGCGCGCCAACGAGTCAGCCTTTTCATTACCTGTAATGTCAATATGGCTGGGAACCCCACAGAAGCGAACCGACTTTTTCTTAACAGAAAGACGGAACAGCCACACCTGAATCTGGGTGATTAGAGGATGAGAAGGCGGCGTGGTGAGTAAGGAAGTGAGTGCACTGAGAGAATCGGAAAATACAACAAAGGTGGAAGAAGAAAACCTCAGAAGAGATTTCAGAGCAAAAAGAATAGCATACAGCTCTGCAGTAAGGATATTGGCAATGTAGGGAAGCATACTGTGAATGGAGGAGTCAGGGAACACAACAGCAAACCCAACACCATGACAAAATTTAGAGCCGTCAGTGAAGTTATGCATAGCAGAAGAGTGACAGGATATATGTTCGAGAAAAAGGGAGCGGAGGATATCTGAGGGAAGAAAAGACTTAGAACAAGGGAGAAAAGAAGGGCAGACCACAGCAAGAGGCAGAAGCCAGGGTGGGAAAGAAACTGGACGTAGTGGAAGAATAGGAGGAAAAGTAAAATCAACTGACTGAAGAAGGGTGGTGACCTGAAGGGGAAATGGAAGAGGGAGATGGGAGGCCGAGCGAAAAGAGTGCTGAAGAATGCTGGGAGGGAGGAGTAAGTTATTCGTAGGGAACTGAAGGAGACGTGTACAGGGCCTGACAGTGAGAAGAGAACGATGATACGAGTAAGAGAGGGGGGGAAATGCCCACCTCAGCACACAGACTTGTAGCGGGAGTCGACCAAAAAGTACCAATAGCTAAACGAAGACGAATATAATGAACAGGATCTAGCTTTGAAAAAGTGCGAGCGGAGGCAGAAGAGTAAACCTGGCAACCATAATCTAGTTTAGAAAGAATAAAGACAGAGTGAAGATGAAGAAAAGTAACGCGATCAGCACCCCATGAAAGATGAGAGAGTTTGTAGCAGACGAAGATGATGAAGAGTAGAAGACTTGCGGGAAGAGATAAGTGGATTCCAATTTAACCGAGAGTCAATGTGAAGCCGAGAAAAGTGGTAGAGGATCGAAGGGGAAGGGGGATGTTACATAAGTACAGTTAAAGCAGTGGTATGGTTCACGAATGAGTAAACGTTACTGCACAGGACTTAGAGGTAGAAAAACGAAAACCATGAGTAGTAGCCCACGTGGAAGCCGCATGAATAGCTGACTGAAGAAGGGACTGGAGTCGAGGCAGATCTGAATTAGCAGCATAAATAGCTAAATTATCAACATACAGAGAGGCCGAAACAGATGGGGGTAGAGATGAGACAATGCCATTTATAGCAATAAGAAAAAGGGTAGTATTAAGGATGCAGCCGTGGGGGACACCTTCATGCAGGGTAAAGGCACGGGAAAGGTGGGCTCTTAGACGGACACAAAAGGGACGGAGGGAAAGAAAATTCTGAAGAAAAACACCCATGTTACCATGCACACCATGGGAGAGAAGGCAACGAAGAATATGATACCTCCATGCCATATCGTAGGGATTATCTAAATAAAAAACGACGACAATGACCGATTGCTGGAGGGAAAAAGCAGAACGGATGAAATATTCTAGTTTGAGAAGGGGATCTAAGGTGTTGCATGCTTTGTGATACCCAAACTGAACAGGAGAAAGAAGATTACAGGACTCAAGGTGCCACATGAGCCTAGTATTGACCAACCGTTCAAGCAGTTTACATAAACAGCTAGTCAGGGCTATGGGACGGTAATCTTGAGGATGGTGTCCAGGTTTACCAGGTTTAAGAAATGGGAGGATGTTTGCTATACGCCAATCAGAAGGAAAGAAACCTTTTGTTCAGAATTTATCATAAAGGGCCAAGAGAAAGGATGTGGTTTGTGGAGAGAGGGGTTTTAACATAGCATAATGAACACCATCAAGCCCCTCACTTGTATTTTTACAAGATTTAAGTGAAGACGATAATTCACGAGGAGAAAAGAGAGTGTTAAGGGCTCCCTCAGGTGACAACATAAAAGAAATCAGTACAGATTCAGAATCAGATTTAACCCGTGGATTGTGCAATTACCCTTTTTAATCCCACCCCATGGTGGGCAAAAAATGACGAAAAAAGTTTTTTTTTTTTTTTTAGTGTTTGTTTATTATAAAGTTGAAGACAAACATCCAGGAGATCATCTGGTGAAAAAAATATATAGATTTTTTTTTTCTCTCTCTCTCTCTCTCTCTCTCTCTCTCTCTCTCTCCGTCTTTGCATAGGGCCATGCGTAAGTTTATGTAGGAGAGTAGTGAAAAAAGTAATAAACACTTTTTTTTGTTTTTCTTATACACTTGAAGATAAACATCCAGGCCATCATCTGTTGAAAAGAAAAAAATCTCTCTCTCTCTCCATCTTTGCGTTGTGCCATGCATAAGTTTGCAGAGAGGTGGAGTAGTTAGCGGTGATGCACGACCAGCACAGCTTGAGCTGTGGCTTGCAACACGACACTACCCAGCCTGAGCTGTGGCTCGCAATCCACGGTTAAGGCGACAAAATTCTTGGGAGAGATGAGACCCACTACTAATGAGACTAAAGTAATTACCTAAGGCATCTGCAAATAAGGAAGCATCAGCTACAGACTGGACATCGGTATGAAGAACCGGGGCTTGGGGTGGGATGTGTTTGCCTGATAATCTACGAAGTCGGTACCACATTGCTGCAGCAGACATATTTACAGAGATGGAAGAAACAACTAGAACGTTTAGCCTGGGCAACGGTATGAAGGAAGGCAGTGGAAGCTCTGCAAAATATGAGGAGGCTACGAATCAAATCGGGGGTGGACTGTTTACAGCGAAAACTTTTCCAAGCAGCACGTTTCACGCGAAGAGATCGTGAACAAGCAGGAGTCCACCAAGGAACACATTTGGCACTTGACGGTCGCGTATCAAGGGGAATGGCAGTGAGCACAGCATTTAAAACCTGGAGAAGCAAAACGGACAAAGTATCTTGAGGAGACGAAAGAGATGAAGGAGGAAGCAAGGGCACTGCAAGAGAAGAAAATAACTTCCAGTCAGCAGCATGGAAGTGCCAACGAAGGGGACGAGGAAAAGGACAGTAAAAGACAAGAGAGAGTTTAATTTTGAAGTGATCTCTAAAAAGAGTGTCTTGTAATACCGACCAATGAAAATGGAGAGAAACTGAAGGTAAGCAAAGGGATAGATCCAAACAAGAGAGAACGAGAACAGAGATCAAAGTGAGTAGGGATGCCAGTGTTAAGGATAAAAAGATCTTGAAAAGAAAGAAATAAACGTCCCCTAGTGGGGATCACAGAGTCACCCCACAGGGAATGTTGGCAATAGACGTGTTGCCGGTTCTGGGTTAACATGGCCAGTGCACTCTGCCATGTACTTAAAAACTTACGGTATATGTATCTTTTAATTTAATTTATCATTTTCACTGGACAAGACGTGATAACTTTATTTCTTCGCGGCTGGAGGGAAGCAGCCGCCATGTTGGCGATGACGTCAGCATTCATACTGCAGACGACGCTCCAATCCATCACACAATACTTTACCAGTAACAGAGATGATAGTTGTACCTACATGGCCACCGTAGATCCAAACTACCCCCTTCAGGTATGTTGTGAAGGAATACTTTTCATGATGTAAATGGATGGTACCTGTCAGGTAAGTAAATTGTGGTGAAATTGACCAGAAGTAGCTTATAGCTACACCATTCCCGAGTGGTGCTCGTACTTCATGAGGTGGAAAGTGTTAAATGTATACCGTACTGTATCAGTGTATGACTTTATAATGGTATTATGCTCATGAATATTTAATATTTGACCTCTTCATTATTAGTTTTCTGAAAAAAAAAAACAGTTTCAGTGACTCTGTAAAGTACCTTCAGGGAGTGTGACGAAATACCGAATCGGCGGTCATTTACCGAATCAACACCGTTGGTAAGTGTTATAGATTTTATCACCATACAGGTTCATACTCATCTAATTATCCGAAAAACGGTCAAAGTTTTGTATTTTACCTTTTAAAAAATTCGGATTCACAGCGAAAACGCGCTAAAATTAGCGGAAGTTTTTCCTTTAGCCTTGGCAGACTTCTGCTTGGTATAAATATTAATTTATCATACAAATGCATTTATTTGCACTTTAAATCAGTATCTGTGCAAAACAGAAGTCTGTCAAGGCGTGTTGGCGATCTAAAGTAGAAATAACCGCTAACCTTAGCACGTTTTCGGTCTGACTCCTAATATTTTATTAATAGTTATATTAAGCATAGTTTTTTGACCGAATTTCAGATAAATAGGTGTGTATGAACCTATGCGATGAAGAATATAATGTTTTCACAACAGTAAAGACTGCATTCCAGCACTGGGAACTTCCGACGAGCAGCCAGCCACTACTGCTTTCGTTTATTGTAATTGGCTGGTATACAGAGGAATAATTTCCGTACTGTGCTTTTGTCAGTGCACTTACACATTGGAACGAAACATTAGCAATTATTCCTCTTGTCACTGGACATTCTTAGAGGTCAGAAATAAGCACAATGTATGCTGGCTAAACATAAACAAAGCAGACTATGCTGCCTCAGTGTGAGTAGTGACGTCACGACCAATCACAGGCCGTTTCAGAGTCACGTGATTTTTCGGCTACTTTATCTATTGTTTTTTCATGTTTCTGCACATTTCTTTTGGAAATAATGGTTGACATAGATATTTTCTGCGTAGTTTTTACCCATACAAGTATCTAACTTCAAAAAATTTTTGACCGGAAACTCGTCTATTCAGGTCACCAAGAAGAAGAACTGGGGGAGGAAGGGAATGAAGGAACGTGACAAAGTTAAGAAAATCAAAAGGAACAGAAGGAGAGAAATTGAGAGAACTAACAGTGATCCACCGACAGAGAAAGACACGAACTGAAATATGAGGGATAGATGAAAAATAGGAGTAGGTAGAAAGAGGGCATCATTGCGGATAAGAAGGGCAGTGTCTTATGTAGGAGGGGATCCAGGAAAAGTATAGCCAGGAAAAGGAACCGGGGAAGTATGAAGAAAGGTTTTCTGAAGGGAGAGAAGAGGATTATGGAAGGAAAGAAGAAAACGAAGGTCCATACAATGAGTATGGAAGCCTCTAATATTCCACTGAAGGAGTGCCAGAACTATGGAAAATCAAGTGTGGGAGGAGCCCAGAGACTGCTACGGCATTGAGAAGAGAGTACCCAGGAGGCATAGGTAAATCAAGAACGGAAGATAGGGAGGACGCAGAGATCATAGAGGAGGCGGGTGGTTTAATAGAGGAAGAATAAGAAATAGAAGAAAGCGGAGGAGGAGGTGCTGGAGAGGTAGAAATGGGAGGGGAAGGTGCAGGAGAGGTGGGAGGAATGGGAGTAGGGGGGAGTGAGGAAGGAAGGGAATGTATATCTGCTGTGACAAGGGTAGGCAAGGAAGAGGTATGATGAAGATAACTGATGATAATTTGCAGGGATTCTGCTTCCATAGGAGAGGACAAAGGTCGAGTGTGAGCTGGTGGTATAGCATTCTGGTGCTCTTGTCTGGAGGAGGAGGAACACTTGACAGACTATATAGGCTGAGTGGTAGAGGAAAGGGGGACAGACCAGGAATATGTGATGGAGAGGATACAACAGCATGTTTATGTTTGTTAGCTCGGGGAGAAGAAGATGAGAGAGAAGAACGGGAGTATAGAGTATATGGAGGTGGGGTGGAGGGAGCAGAATGAACAAGAGAGGGAAGGGGAGAAGAGGAATCAGGAAGAGAGGCAAGAGTAGCAAAAGAATTTGAGAGAAGAAGAGAAGTAGGGACACCAGACGAGCTTGGAACTTGTGATATAGGAGTGGGTCTTGTCATGCAAGCATAGGAGATGCCAGGGAAGTGCCCTAAGCGATGTGCCTAACGATGAGCTTCAAGGAGGGTAAGTCCCTTTTTCCACCTGATGTGAGACACTTCTGCTTCAAAAATGTAAGTGGGATATTTCTTGTATCAGGCTGTATGTTGTCCCCTACAGTTTGGGCAGGACTAGGAAACTAGACATGCAGGTGGACATTGGGTGTCCAGCCTGCGAGCAGTTGGGGCAAATAGCTGTAGACCGGCAGTATTTTCCAGGGTGACTAAATTGCCAGCAAGAAGTGCACTGACAAGGAAGAGGAATGTACTCCTTGATGGAAAGGACTGTGCCTCCAATAATAACGGAGGAGGGAAGGTCACGGGACTCAAAAACTATCTTGGCTATGTTTGCTGGTTGTTGGCGGCGTCCTTTGGGAGGGATTGTATAACATTCTGCGGACAGGATTTGGTGACTCTGTTCAGAGAGGATGAGTTTTACATCCTCAGCACATTCGGAGAAAGGTCTACTCCCAAATGAGATGTACGAGGGAAGTCGGACAGTACCCATCGAGGAATTCAACTGAACATCTGGAAAAACAGGGACTGGAATCCCTGATGAGCCCACTAATGGTCTGACCTTCTCTGCTTGTGCTGCATTCTGGACTTTAAGGATGGGAGAGCCGGTCTGTCTTACAGAGAACATTACATCAGAGTCAACCTGCCCTAGCAGGGAAAGATGAAGAGACAGGTCATCCATTTGGGAAGTGATATTAAAATACTGATACCAGTTCTGGGGATCAAAAAGGAAGGTGGTCAAAGAAATAGGGAGTCGTGAAGCAGAATAAGAATGGAATAAGGAAGCTGAAGAAATAGGGCAGATAGATGGGGGAAGGTGCAGAGGTACATAAGGTGCAAGGGTTACTATGGATGAAGAACACGTAGATGGAATAGTATATGGAAGAGACTGTGACATAGGAGTTGGTGTAGATGAGCTGGGGGAAACAGGCAGGAGAACAGTGGAAGGAGTCAGAGACACACCAGGATAAGAAACCAGGGTCGTCGTCGGGGTTTTTATAAATCGGCAGAACTGGGGAAGGGAGAACCTGAAACCGTTTCCATAATTTTACTTAGGAAGGAAAAGGCTTATCAAGACTGTTGAAAAAGAAAGGATTATTTGGGCAGAATGCAGAGTCTAGAGGCCTGGCCAATGGCCCAAGTAGGGATCAAGCTCCAAGTATGCACTCCCTACCCTACCGTATAAGAGATAGCAACACCGTGTGGGAGATCTAAGTCTCCCAGCACAATAATGGGCTACTGACTATTGGCCAAGAGTCCTACAGCCAAGCAACAGCATCCCTGGATCCGATAGCTGCCGTTTAGCAACATTTCCGCCCCTGCAGAGGTCTACCTCTGCACAGGTCCACACATTGGGGTGGTGCCGAACCACCATGATCCCCACAATTGGCCAGACAAATAGCCCACGGTCACACCTTTATCCTTCCTGTTGCAATTTACTTGAGGTCAGTGATGAGGATTTTGATGAATGTGGAAATTTCCACTCTATTTAATGCCAAAGATATAATAGAGAGGATAGGAGAAAAGGAAAGAAGAAACAATAGTAGAAAGAGCCTTGGAAAATTAACTGAGGCAGCGACAGGGACTCAAGGAGAGGGGAAAGGGTAGAACAGAGTGGAGGCGCGAGTGCGACATCCACCTAGCAACGTGGCTCCCACACACTGAGGAGGTCATTACGGTACCCTGCTATACCTCCCCTACACATCAAGTCCCAGTCGACGTCTCCTAAACCCCCTCCCCCCCAGTGACAACAACGAGCAAGGAAACAAGGGAGAGAGAGAGAGAGAGAGAGAGAGAAATCCCTTCTAACGATCATTACAGTTACTAATACCCTCACTCCTACTTTGTGAGAACCCTAACCCTGCCTTTCCTTTTCTACCAACCTTTCTCTCAACCCACCTCCTTTTAGTAACTTTCCTTCTTCAACTCATTTCATCTCTCTCTCTCTCTGTCTCTCTCTCTCTCTCTCTGTCCTCCCCCGAGGTCCTTCGCTGCCTCCTCTGCAAACCCGTCATATCAACCTTATTTCTCCCTCCCAGCCCTTTCTTCTTGTTGTCAACCCCACCTACACACTCTCTCTTCGCCCCCTCCCCTCCCTCATCCTCAACCAACCCTCTCCTATCAAGCTCCATCCAGTACATAGACAGCACATTTTCTAAACTGAAGTATCCAAAACACATGTTATCCAGTGCCAGAAAACATGCCAGGGCTATCAGGGAACAGGCAACGGCTGAGACATCCAGTGATGTGACACGTATAATCCTGCCCAATAACAATACGAGCAATAACATTGCTCGGTTTTTAAGAAATTCAGGAACTGAGGTAGCTTTCAAAACATCTCAGACAGTGGGTGATCTGGTCAGACACAAGGTACGAACCAGCAACACAGGCGAGAGAGGTGTTAACTCCATTCCGTGTGCAGTAAGTGATAAGGTCTGCCATAGGTGAAGCAGGGCGTGATTTGGAAGAGAGAATAAAAGAGCATAAGTATGCAATGACCGGTACAACACCAACAACGCATGTGTAGCTCACAGATTTAATAAAGGTCATGTATTGAAATGGGAAAATGCAAAAATTTTGTACAAGGAAGCAGACTTAAAAAGACGCAAATGTCTGGAAGCAGCTATTATAGTATGTCCCAATACCACTGAACAGAACAGAGGATATTATCACCTATCGGATTCTGTGGCCAAATATATTGTCAATAGGATAGCTTCCTCATACCACCCCCTGTAAACTCAAAACATCACCCCTCTTTCCATTCCATCCATCCCCATGCCCTCTCTTCACCCAGCTTCTTGCCCACATAAACAACACTTGTGCGCGCGCGCGCACACACACACACACACACACACACACACACACACACACACACACACACACACACACACACACACACACATCTTAAAAAGCATATAGACAATATTGAAAAAGTTCAAAGGGCCGCTACAAGATGGATACCAAGCTTAAGGGACCTAAGCTACGAAGAAAGACTAAATAAACTGAATCTACCAACACTACAGGAGAGAAGGAAAAGAGGTGACATGATAATGCTATATAAGTGCATATCAGGAAGGGAGAAAATAGACATAAATGATTACTTAACATATGGAGAAGCATCAGCAAGAGGACACTGCAAAAAACTGCATAAGAAGAGAGGTGATAAAGACGTAAGGAAATTCAGTTTCCCAGAGCAATTGATCAATGGAATGCACTACCGAATGAAATAGTGTGTGCCAAAACAATTCACAAATTTAAGGATATGTACGATAAATATGGTTTAAGACACGGGACAGTACGAGCTTGACTCATTCCTGTAAAGATACAATTAGGTAAGAACAATTAGGTAAGAACACACACACACACACACACACACACACACACACACACACACACACACACACACACACACACACACACACACACACACACCTGTGTTGGGACAGGCAATCCCTTTCCCCTTGTGACCTCTATTTCCTTACCCAACTTTCCTTCCCTCTCCCTAAAGATTTCCCACTTCACCTGTCCCTTGTTTCTCTCCGTCCTTGTGCCGTGATCTGTAATCACTTTCCCCTGGACCTCACCTTCCTTACCCTGCCTGCCCCCCCCATCCCCCCTACCTACCACCTTTATCCAATACCTCACCCACTCACACCCCCACTGCCTTCTGGTATATATACGGGAAATATGGTGTATATTCAGCAATTGTATTCTGGGGAAGCCATGAGGCGAAACGTCAATACACACTAAGTCCCACATCGGTGTTTCTTTCTCCAGTTTGTCAATGACAAGTGAATCCAACCATATACATTTCCAATTACACTAAGAAGACAAATGTCCTTATGATTACCACACACTTCTTTTTCCCCTTTTCCATTGTATAGGGGAATAATTATACCTGACTTTCAATCCTCTGGGATTCTACCTTCCTCCCGAGTCAATCTACACATCTTGCACATCCATTCTACTACTATCTCTTCCCTATGCTTCAGCACTTCACCACACACTCCATCCATTCCAGGGCATTTCCCCATTTTCACTTTCTCCATTGCCTCCACAACTTCCATCCTACTGATTTCTTCCTCTCTTCTCGCATCCCTCCGTCTCCCAGCCATTCCCCAGCCACTTATACTCGCATTAGCTACTTTCATTCTCCATGCTCAACAATTCCGTTAAGTATTCTCTTCATCTGCTCACTTTTACTCCCTTCTCTATTAGTAATCTACCATTTTTATCTTTCACTCCCCGACTAACTTTTTTGCCACCCTATCTAATTCTCTATACCTCTTTCCAGAACATTTTCTACATTCCCTCCATTTTACACTCAATTTCCTTCCAAATTCCTCATCCACTCTCTTCTTGCTCTCTCCTACTAATTCTTTTTACTTCTTCTTCATTACATATAACTCTCTCTTCCGTCTCCACTTCTTCCACGCCCTTGACTCTTATCCACTCACTATATGCTTTCTTTATTTGTACCACAGCCTGTCTCACCTCTTCATTCCACCATGCTGTTCCTTGCACCCCCTTTCATCTTCTCTTCACCCCAAACACCACCTCACATGCAGCACAATTTTCTTCTGTGAATATCTTGCACACTCCTTCCACGTCCCCCATCTGCTCCAATCCATATTTACCCAATCGCTCCTCCACTTCTCTCTCATATTCTGACTTTTTGTCATCCTTTCGTAACCTTTCCACCCTCCCTACATATACTACATCCTCTTGTCCTTTCTTCTATTTCTCCATTTCACTTGGACCTTGATTCTCACCACCACCAAGTGGTGGTCAGAAAGTCCACTCCCCCACCCTCTATATGCTCTTGCATCCATTACACACCTTCTCATCCTTTCATACACACACACATAATCAATCATTGCCTCCCTTTCATTCAGCTCACCACCGACCCTTCTCATCACTTTCCACGTGTACCTATGGATCATTATGTGCCCGAAGAGGGTATTGGCTATCACCAACCCCCTCCCAGAACAAGTGTCCACTAAAGCACTGCCACTCTAATCTATCTCAGCAGGCACACCCCACTCACCAACTACTCCATCCACCTTCACATTCCCTCCTTTACCATTCATATTGCCAGTCAAAAACACTCTCATTCCATTCAAACTTTTCCATGCACGCTTCCACATTTGTCCAGAACTCTTCTCTCACACTGCTTGCGTTGGCGCATACACGCACACAATTGCCCACATTTTTAGTCCAACTTTCAATCTTACCCACACAATCATCGAGCCAACTGATGCATACTCTCATATTCTCCTTCCATCTGTTACTCATAACAATAGACACTCCTTCTTTTGCCCTCTCATTCTCACCTACTCCCGCGCATATGCCTCATCCATACTCCCATTCTCTCACACTCTCACTTCACCACAGACATCCGCTTTTGCATCCTCAGTATTATCATCTTAATCATAAATATCACTGCAACATTATTAACATCATCATCATCATCGTCTTCATCATCATCATCTTATTCATAAATATAACTGCGACAGTATTATTATTATTATTATTATTATTATTATTATTATTATTATTATTATCATCATCATCATCATCATCATCATCAACAAAAATATCACTGCTAGATCACCATCATCATTATCACCATCATCGCAGTTATACATATCACTACTACAGTATCATCATGATCATCACTGTAATCACATATACCACATTACAGTATTATTTTTTTAATCACCATCGTCATTGCCATCACCACTACGAACATCCCAATAACAGCTATGATCATAACCTTCACCATCAGCTCATCGCAGTTATCATCCTCACCATCATAATCACCATCACCATAATAAATTCTATAATCATCACCATCGTCATCACTGTTATCACTATCATCACCACCACCATGATCAACATCACTATCACCGCCATCACAGTCATGACAGTTACAACCACACCCCGACCACCACCACAGTCATCATCAAAATCACATGAGAGTCAATGTCATCACAGTCGTCGTCACCACAATCAGTATTACTGTCACCGTCATCATCATCGTTGTCATTATCACTGAGAGAGAGAGAGAGAGAGAGAGAGAGAGAGAGAGAGAGAGAGAGAGAGAGAGAGAGAGAGAGAGAGAGAGAGAGAGAGAGGTAAATGCAATGAGAATATGTGTGACTAATAGATAGCACAGATACTTGTAGGGATAATGTGTGTGTGTGTTTGTGTGTGTTGCAGTTGTGCTTCCTTTACCATTCAGGCTTGCAATGTACTCAGACGCAGCATTGCTGCTACACACAGAGCCCAAGAACACACACACACACACACACACACACACACACACACACACACACAACACTCAAACATAAAGAAACACACAGACAAACAGAGATTACACACACACACACACACACACACACACACACACACAAAGAAACAAACACACACATGCAAATAGGCCTATAAAGAAACACACACACACACACACACACACACACACACACACACACACACACAAGGACGTGAAAGCAAAGGTTTTTATACCCGCTATGCATCTGTGTACCGGACAAGTAGGCAGGAAATGTACTGTACTATGGGTCATAACAGTATCGGTGCACAGGGGGTCCGATGCCTAACAAAAATATTCTAACAACTGCATTACATTGCCAACGTCTCACTGTGTATGAACAACGTCTCTGTAATGCTACTGTAGGTGTTTTAGGGTAGGCTTCCCGTCCTTCTAACGCCTAGTGTGTAGCTGGGTTCCCTTTTCTAGACCGCAGCTTAGACAAATAAGAGAGAGGCAGGACACAAAAACTCAAGGCAACAACCTTACACGTGTATTGCTAAATTCTATAAGTGGAACGAGTAGATGTCACAAGAAGAATTGTACTGAACAATTATAAACCTTGGGCCTAGATTGTGGGTGTTAGTATCACGCAAGATACTACTTGGGACAATATCGGGTAAAGTGAATAGCACTATAATCAGGAGTCCTAGGGCAGTGGGGCCAAATACTATCACTTAGGGGAAGTCTAGGTTTTATCTATCGGGTGGAGTTCTGTTCACTAGGGCCGTGGCACTGTTTTCACTGTTGGCAGTCTAACTTGTTTGTTCATCGTGTCGTTAATTATCGTTCTTGCACTGGAGCCTCCGTATGAACTTAGTGTGAGGCTATATCACTAGAAGGTAGCGTGTTCACTCAGACAGACACTTATTCCACTGCCCTGCCGTATTCATTGTCTCACTGTTACTTTATTTATTCCACTTTTCTTTTACACTAACACTGATGCTTTTAATTCTTTGACTTCCCGTCTTCTGATAATTCACTGTTCTGCCCTTGCTTCACTGTATCACTTTCACTCTGCTTTCACTGTCACTCACTTTCAGGACTGGGCGTAATGGCGGTCAGGTACAAGGGCGGCGGGAACAACTCAGCCTAACTACTGACGGGACTGAGTTCCCCTAGGGGCCTCCGTATTCAGGGGCCACGGGATCACGCGTAGGGGCGTCCTCTCTCGTCCGGGGCTGCTGGAGGCGAAGGGTCCCACGCTCTCGGGGCTCGGCGGGAGTCTGGCCCTCTAGGCTGGGGCCGAACAGTTGCCTGAACCTCTCGCTCAGGCGCCTGATGGAGGACGAGGGTCTCCGGCGTTGGGGTGTAGGGATGTCTCGCCCGGGGTCCTGGGGGAGGTCTGGAGGTCCCGTGGTCTGCGGTCTCTGATGGTCGGGGACGCCGTCAGGAGTGGGCTGCGGCATCGGCCTCCACTAGGGTCCGTCAGGCGAGTCCTCACAGGAACCAGCTGCAGTGAGCAGAGCCCGGTGGTGGTTACAGGGCCTCTTCAGTAGTCCTCCAGGCTGGGGCCTCCCTCTGGGTCGTAGTCTCGTGTAGGGGAGTCAGCACCTGACAGTGGAGTGGCTACTGGCCGTCTCCTGCCGTAGGGTCCGGCTACTGGCCGTGGCCTTCTAGGGACGCGGCTACTGGCCGTCGCAAAGGCCCGGCTACTGGCCGAGGCCTGTGGAAGGGAGCGGCTACAGGCTGACTCGAGGGCACCTTCGGAGAGGCTACCAGCCATCTCCTGACGAAGTCGGGAGTGGCTAACGACCGTCTTCTGGTTACCTCCGGAGCGGCTACCGGCTGTCTCCTGCAGGAGGGTCGAGCAGCTACAGGCCGTCTCAGGGGTGCTGACTGGAGCTAGAGTAATAGCCCCACCCCGTGGTTGTTGGTGGTTGGCTCGCCCGGAAGATAGTCTTGCTTTCCTGCTATGGTGGTGGCGGGTAAGCTCCGGGTCATAGGGGTGCGCAGCCCGGGCGGACATATGTCCCTGTCACCCGGAGTCAGGTCGCGCTCTATTTGCCCCCCCGTAGGCTCTTTCTGGAGGTGTTGGGGTGTCCTCCATGAGACTATACTGCATTTTAGTCTTTATCTAAACCTAACATTTGCTATATGTTTGCAAGAAGATATTTCTTGTTGGCGATATATGACACCTCACGACATAAAGAGTACCAACGTGTGGCAGGTCGGACACTAATATTTCAGTGACCTTCATTCTGCGGTCCTAATGTTTCACGCATATTGTGCACCGATACTTTCGTGACCTGTAGTACAAAATAATCATAAATTTTGTATTACCAGCACCCACTTCAAGGGCTCACCATGGAAGGATTCGAACCCAGACCCACAGTAGCACAGGTAGGAAGACGAAAGCAATACCCACTGAGCCACCATGGACTTTTAGTGATGATAAAGAAATAAACCCTTGTCCACAAATGTCCAAGGTACCTTTGCGCTGTGTTTCAGTTTGTTGCTTTATAATTCAGTAAAATCTCCATATTCCATTCAAGCACTGTGGGGGACAAGGTTGGCGCCCTTATCCAGATAATGCACTGTGCAGTTGACTTATTCTAATACCAGACAATGTTATTCGGTTTAAGGGAGTTGTTTTAGTAGTAAAGGGGCTAAAGGAACCTATATCTAATCCACTCATTTTGAAATATTTTCCAAAATTCAATTATATCTGAGGAGGTAACAAAAGTGCAGTGTAAAAGGACATCATCGTACTTAAAGAGGCTAAACATTTCAGCCAGATGTCGCAATATTCGTTTAATTTCTGCTGCTGCCATCACCATAACTACCACCACTATCATCCTCACCACCAACATTACCGCCAAACAAGCACTACCACACACACAGTCATCATCATCATCATCACAGAAATCACCACTATCAAATATCATCCAAGTCACCCCCACACCACCACCAAGACCATAATATCAATCAGTACCATCACCATAATCACCGCCATTATCATAACCATCATTGCTACTACCACCGACACTGCACCACCCCATCATCATCATCACCACCACCACCACCACCATCAGTCATCATCATCATCATCATTAGCATGCTATTAAAATAATTAGCACATACCCACATTAAGAAAACAAAAGAGTGCAACAAAATTAAGACCATAGAGGGAGTGTGAAAAATGTCAACTACAAAGCACTCAGAGAGCGCATACCTACGCCAGTGCCATTTCAGGATCTGGATCCTGATCCGGATCCGCCCCCAAATTTAAACAGTTCCTTCTTGGCCTATGGACCACCCATCCACAAAATTTCATTGAAATTCATTATCTTTTGGAGATATGTGGACAAACAAACAAAAAATTCCTGGATCCGGATGATGATCCGGATCACCATCAAAATCTAATGGATTGTTCCTTTGGCCATTCCCTGCCCCTCCAAAAAATTTCACCAAAATCCATTCATTACTTTTTGAGTAATCCTAACAGACAAACAAACCAATGCCGGTAAAAATATAACCTCCTTGGCAGAGGTAATAAAAGCCCTTTCCTCAAAGCACAATGGAGAAAGAGTGGGTAAAACTGCAGGTTAAGAGAGCGCAGGGGGAGGGGATGAGAGGGAGATGGAGGGGGGAGGGAGGAGAGATGGAGGAAAGGAACGATGGAGGAGAGAGGAATTGTGGAGAAATGCTTGATGAGAAGAAAAAGAGGGAGGTTAAAAGGAAAGATGGAGGAGAAGGACAGACGGAGGAAAGGAGAGAGGAATGTGGAGGAGGAGAGGAGAGTAGAGAAGGGGAATGGGGGGAGGGGAAGGAAGAGGGAGAAATACCACAGCGACAAAACTCCTTCCTCAAGGCAAAATGAAGGAAGAGTGTGGAAAAATGTGGGTCAAGAGCGTGGAGAGCGAGAGGAGAAAAGAAGGGATGGAATGGAAGAAGAGACAAAAGAGGAGAGTAAGAGACATGAGAGAAAGTAAAGAAGGTGGTTAAAATGAAAAGGGGAGAAAGGAGAAATAAGGGAGGAGGAAGGCGCTTAAGAGGGACAGGGGAGGGAAGGGAAGAGAAATAAATGGGGAAAGGACAGGAGAGAGAGGAAAGAATTCAGAGAGAAGAGGAAGGGAAAGGGAGAGGAAGGGGACAACAAAAATCAAATGGAAGGAAGGGAGAGGGCGAGAGGAGATGGAGGAATGAAATGAGAAGGAAGAGAGTTAAAGATAAGAACGAATAGGGAGACATAGGAGAGGACGAGGAACGGAGAGAATGATGATGATGAAAAATAAGGATAAAATAAAGAAAGGAATGATATGGGCAGCAGAGATGATCATGTAAAAGAGGGAGAGGGAATTGAAAGAAAAGAGAGATCAGAGAGAGGGGTAAGATCAGAGCAAGAAGAGAGACACAGGAAGAAGTAAGATTGGTGTGGAGGTGAGATGGATGTTTGTAGGAAGGAGAAACAGGAGAGGGGAGGGAGAAGAGAGGGAAAAAGGGGGTGTGTTGAAGGGCAAGGAGGGAGGGAGGGAAGAGAAGGGAAGAATATGAAGGAAAAAAAGCGAAAGGAATTTGTAAAAAAAA
The DNA here is from genome assembly GCF_032717465.1 of Coenobita brevimanus. Classification (NCBI taxonomy): domain Eukaryota; kingdom Metazoa; phylum Arthropoda; class Malacostraca; order Decapoda; family Coenobitidae; genus Coenobita; species Coenobita brevimanus. Next base: position 6,361,113 of record NC_137013.1, read on the forward strand.
GGATGGAAAGGAAACAGAATAGAAGGAAGGGAGAAGGGAGGGAAAGAAGAGTGAAGGAAGAAGTGAGAGTGAAGGAAGAAGGAAGGAATGAGAGAAATGGTGGCGAGGGAAGACTGGGTGGAGTAGGGTAGGATGGTAGGGGTGAAGGAGGAAAGAAGGCAAAGTTAATGAAGAATGGGAAGAGAGAAGGAGGAAAGAATGGCAGTGAATCAAAGAAATGGAGAGAGTAGGGGTGAGAGGGACACAAATGAAAGGAATTGAAAGGTGACAGAAGGGAGGGAAGAGAAAGAGGAACGGATGAAAGAGGAAGCGATGAGGGAAACGGCAAATGTGGATAGGAAAAGGATGTGAGGGAAAAGAGAAAGAAATGATGAGAGGTGAAAGAGGATGCAAGGTAGGAGATGAAAGGATGGATGCACAAGAATGAAGCGTGAAAGAGGAATGAAGTGATGGAGTGAAAGAAAAACAGGAAAGAGAGAGAGAGAGAGAGAGAGAGAGAGAGAGAGAGTTACAAAGATACACAGACCACACAAACCTTACAGTCGAAGTAAGAGAAAAGGATAGCACAGCAAAAGGCTCTCTCCCACACCCTCCAGACCCTCGAGTTTCTGCCGTACGCGAAAAAAATAAAAAAGCGAGAATTAGCACCGGACAAACTTAGAAAGTCTATAAGGAAATTTCACAGGGCCGGGAGAAGGCAAAATATAATGGATATTTAAGTGAAAAGGCTAAGCAATACAACCACATATCAGTCCTAATCTTGACATACTGCGTGCACTTTTTATTATTCATTTTCTTTAATTGAGAGAGAGAGAGAGAGAGAAAGAGGGAGAGAGAGAGAGAGTGGACGATAGGCGGAGAGAGAGGGGGGGGGGAAGGGAACTTAGCGGTGAAGTGGATAAAAAGGTCGATACTGGAGTGCCCTCACAAAAGCACTGTGTGGTAGGCAGGGTAGGCAGAGAAAGCAGGGTAGGCAGGGTGAGACGGTGGAGGCAGGGGTAAGGTAAGATTAGCAGAGTGGGGCACGGTAAGCGACGTGAGGCAGAGTTGGCAGGGTAAGACAGTGCAGGCAAGGGATAAAGAGGATAGACAGAGGTTAGGCAAGGGGGAGGCTGGGAGTTCATAGGTAAGGCAATCCAGACAAACTGGAGGATAGATGGTTAAAGAATGAAGCAGGCAGGCAGGCAGGAAGACAGGCGGGCGGGCGGGCAGGAAGGAAGGAAGGAACGGAGGGAGGGAGGGAGAGCGGAAGACAGGAAAGAAGGAAGGAAAGAAAGGAGGGAGCGAGGGAGGAAAGAACGAAGGAAGGTTGAAATGAACGAAAGGCGGGAAGGAATTAGGAAGGCTTAGATGAAGGCAAGAAGTCTGAAAGGCACTTATGAAGACGAGAGGGCAAAAAATGAGGCTGATGGGCAGGAAAGACAGAAAGAGAGAAAGAGAAGTAAGCAAGCAGGTAGGCAGGACAGCAGGATATCAGGAAGGAAGAAAAAAAGCAGTATTAAGGTTAGGAATGAAAAAATGATACGAAAGAGGGAAACAGAACAAGGAGAAGAAAGTTGGTATGAGAAAAAAAAAATCACGAAAAATGAAAGGAGGGAATAAATATGAGGAGGCAGGAAACAGAGAAGTAGGAAGGAAGGCAGTGCAGTAAACAGGTTAGGATGAAGTTCTCTCTCTCTCTCTCTCTCTCTCTCTCAAGGGTGACAGGCGGAGAGAGGAAGTTGAATCTTCTTTTTCGATCACCATTCCGCTTTCATTGCTTTGATTTTGTTTTACCCTCAGTCAGTCTACTCAGACGTGCTAGAGACCTGAGGTAGTGTTGTGCTAGTGTGTTTTAGTGATCTGTGATAGTGGCTGTGTTAATGTGTTGTAGTGATCAGCGATAGTACTGTGCTAGTGATCCGTGAGAGTGTGTTTTGTGGTGACCCGTAGTGACCCGTGATAGTGTGTGCTACCTTGTGTGAACTTGTGCGTAATGGCTTCCTCGGCAGAGAGCTGTGTCCCCACTGCAGGTATTGAAAAGGACTACCTTGAATTAAAGGAGGAACTTCTCGAACTGAAGCGGGAGGTACAAATTCTCAGACAGGAGAAGTCACAAATGAGGGAATTGTTGGAGGAGATGTTGGAGGAGAAAGAGAAAAAGGCTGAAGGTTGGACACTAGTTAACAAGGGTGCAACGAAGTTCACTCTTAAGAAGCAAACGGAAGTTAATACCACTAATGCCTTCGACGCACTACGGGATGAATGTGAAGGGATGGCAGAGAGGGAGGTAGAGGAGAAGGAAGGTGAGAGAACTTCCAGTACAGGTAAGTATAATCAGAACAAGAAAGGTAAGAAAAATGTTGTTGTTGTTGGAGACACCCAGGTGAGATATCTTAACAGAGCCATGTATACTCCACTCGCTAAACATGTGTGTCTTCCAGGGGCCAGGGTGGCTAATGTAATAGAAAAAATTTCAAATATCGTAAAGGAAAGTGGTGACAAACCCACTGCGTGCCTCAGTGTAGGAGGCAATGATATTAGTAGCCGTAAGAGTGAGGTACTGTGGCAAAGGTACAAGTTGATGTTAAAAAAGGTTAGGGAGAGGGGAGGAACCCCTGTAGTGCTTAGTGTTTTACCCAGATGGCGGGTTGGAAGGGAGTGGTTGAGTAGGGAAATAGGTTTTAATTGCCGCCTTAAAGGTATTGCAAAGATAATGCAATACCTTTCATAGACAGCTGGGACCGGTTATATGGACGGAGTGCCTTGTATAGTTGGGATGGGACTCATCTTAGCAGGCAGGGAGTTATGTTTTAGCTGGAATGATAGATAGGGAGTTGGAGGGATTTTTTCGGGTTGAGAAGTTGGTGTACAGGAAGTTGCAGCAACTACACTCAGAAATCATTATTACCATGTTTGGATAGATGCATCAAGACTTGCAAAATTAAGAACAAAAGTTCAACCATTAGTGTAGATACATCCACGCAGGCACCTCAAATTGAGCAGGCGATGATAGATGATAGAACAAGCGATGATAGAAGGGCGATAAGCGGTAGTACAAAAAATTGTTATATTAGTAAAGTAAAGACTTTCCTAGTTAGTAATAAAATAAATAACAGTAAATGCCAAGGTAGAGGCATAACTACTAGTAATAATCTGAAAGTGTACTACACAAACAGCCGGAGTTTACGTAATAAAATGGATGAACTGAGGGCTTTAGTACAGAGAAAATAGACATTGCCGTTCTTAGTGAAACTTGGATGAATACAGACACTCGAGAATTTTTAGCAGAATATCAGATAAAAGGCTATAATATTGTTGTGTCAAACCGTTAGGGAAGAAAGGGGGGAGGGGTAGCTATTTATATAAATGATTCATTAAACTTTTACAATAAAGCAGACATTAAAGTAAATAGGGACACAGAAAGTGTCTGGGTTGAAATTAGTAACAATGGGGAGAAATTAGTCTTAGGAGCAATTTACAGATCTCCTAAATTAAGTAGAGCTGATAGTAAATACCTTTGGGAGGAAATTAGGAAAGCATCAGAGTCCAGCTTAGTAATAACTGTAGGGGACCTTAATCTGCCAAGGATAGATTGGAGAAATCAGACAGGAGATGCAGAGTCAGAGGAATTTCTAGAGGTAGTACAGGATAATTTCCTTTATCAGTATATCAGGGAGCCCACCAGAGGTAATAATATACTAGGTTTGGTTTTAGCAAATAAAGAAAATATCATTAGTGATATAGAGGTTGGTGGACGACTTGGTAATAGTGATCATGAAGAAATTAAGTTCAAATTTATTTGGGATGTCTGTTCCACCGAAAATACCACCACAGTTCCTAACTTTCGTCTAGGAGATTTCGATGGATTAAGAGCTTATTTTCGAACGGTATTCCACTGGGATTATTAGCTATTTGAGGGAATGCCATGTCAGTGGGGAACCCCAGGTCATAGGTGAGGGGCAGGAAACACGTGGGAATGTCCGTCAGGTGTCTGTGAGGGGGGAGGTGGTAGATTGGAATGTAGTCCAGGTGACGGGAATTAACTCAGCTCCAGTACCAAGCGGACGTTCGACCAGTGAGAAATATAATGCGTTAATAAATATAATACACGGAGGCCAAGATAGATATATCCCTTCAAAACCGTTTAGAACGAATAATTAAGAACCAAGATGGTTAAACAACAGACTAAAATCTCTCATAGGCCAAAGGAAAGGAATATATAGAAAATTAAAACGTGGAAAGGAACATTTACATAACCGATACACGATTTTAAATAGAGAAGTAAAGAGGGAGATAAGAAAAGCAAAGAGAAGTCATGAAATTAAGGTTGCAAGTGAATCGAAAGAAAACCCCAAGGGTTTTTATCAAATGTACCGTACGAAAAATAAAGATAGGATAGGACCACTCAGAACAGAATCAGGTGACATTACCAGTGAAGATAAAGAAATGTGCTCCATCCTAAATAATTATTTCATATCAGTACTCACCAAGGAAAATCTAGACCTGGTCCCTCAAGCAGCAAATATTTACGATGAGAATATGGAAAATATTCTTAGTAAAATAACTATTAGTAAGGAGGACGTATTGAAAGAAATTGATAAGTTAAAACCTCAAAAATCGCCAGGTCTGGACGGTATATATGCAAAAATTATAAAAGAAACCAAAGAAGAATTATGTCAGCCACTTTTAACATTATTTAATGACTCTTTAAGTTCAGGAGAAGTTCCAGAGGCGTGGAAGACCGCAAACGTAATGCCCATCTTTAAGAAGGGTGATAAATCAGCTGCGTCGAATTATCGTCCGATAAGTCTAACGTCAATAGTAGGAAAAATGTTAGAGTCAATTTTGGCAAATAAGATTAGAGAACACTTAGAAAGATTTAATCTTATAAACGAAAGTCAGCACGGATTCAGGCAAGGACGATCCTGCCTCACAAACTTGTTGTCATTCTACTCGGAGGTCTATGAGGCAGTACGAAGTAGATAGCGATAAAGCTTACGATGTTATTTATCTGGACTTCAGTAAAGCTTTTGATAAGGTCCCACACGAAAGGTTAGTTAGAAAGGTTCGAGCACACGGTATAAGCGGCGATATCTTAAAATGGATAGAATCCTGGCTGAAAGGACGAAAGCAGAGAGTATTAATAAATGGAATTAAGTCGGATTGGGGATTAATAACTAGCGGTGTACCACAGGGTTCAGTACTCGGTCCTTTATTATTTATTATATATATAAATGATCTAGACTTAGGAGTCAATAGTAGCATCAGCAAATTTGCCGACGATACAAAAATAGGGCGTATCATTAACTTGACTGACGATTGCCATAACTTACAAAAAGACCTCGATACATTGTCCAAATGGTCTAAAACTTGGCAAATGGAATTTAACGTTGAAAAATGCAAAGTACTTAACGTAGGCAAGACCATTGGAGACACTAAATACAGCATAGATAAGAAAGAAATTAGCAAATCGGAATGCGAGAGAGATCTAGGAGTTATGATTAGGAACGACCTTAAACCAAGGCAACAGTGCATTAATGCGAGAAATAAAGCAAATAGGGTCCTAGGATTTATTTCGAGAAGCGTGAGCAATAGATCATCTAAAGTAATACTGAAACTTTATCTAGCACTAGTAAGGCCACATTTAGACTACGCAGTACAATTTTGGTGTCCTTACTATAGAATGGATATTAATTCGTTAGAATTAATGTACAAAGAAGAATGACAAAAATGATACATGACGTCCGGAACCTGTCATATGAAGACAGACTGAAAAGACTAAGTCTGCATTCGCTAGAGAGGCGTAGAGTAAGGGGAGACTTAATTGAGGTGTTTAAGTGGATGAATGGTATAAATAAGGGAGATATTAGCAAGGTACTTAAAGTGAGCATACAGGATAGAACTAGAAATAATGGTTTCAAACTTGAAAAATTCCGTTTCAATAAGGAAATAGGTAGAAATTGGTTTGGTAATAGAGTAGTAGACGAATGGAATAAGCTACCTAGTAAAGTAGTTGCTGCCTCTTCCATTGAGAGTTTCAAGCAAAGGCTAGAGAAGCATATGACAAATAAGGAGTGGGTATAGAAAAAAGAAAATCTTATAACCAATACTAATTTATAATTTTTCCTTTTCAAGTTACACTATGATAGTCTCTATTCTCCTTTCACACTTTCCTGTAAAATGTCCACGCAAGTTTTTCTATACTGCGTGGTGTTTTTTCTGACTTTTTCCTGCCGGCTTCGGCTGGGGGGTTTGGAGGGCGGGGGAGAGCCTTCTTCTTTGCTATCCTTATCTCATTCTAGTAGTTCAGTTACTCTTCTAGGAGCTGCCTAGCATGGGCCAACCGGCCTACTGCAGTTATCCTCTCTTCTTATGTTCTTATGTTCTCCCCCACCCACCTACTCTCTCCCATATCCCTCCCCCATCCTGTCCCCATCTTCTTTATCTGACCCCACTCCTACCCTCTCTTACCCTTCACTTCTCTCACACCCGTCTCTCTTAATCTTATTCCGTCTCTCAGTATTCATCACCAATCCCTCCGTATCTCACTGCTCTCTTTTTCTTACTCCGACTCTCTCCACTGCCATTCCTCTCATCTGCCAACACACTAACTCCATCCAAACTCTCTCTCTCTTCCCTTATCATTACTCTTTACTACCTCTCCGCCCTCTCTTTTCCCCTCTTCTCTGTCCAGCCTCTACTCGCCTCCCTCTACTTCCCAACCTAACCTTTCTCTCTCTCTCTCTCTCTCTCTCTCTCTCTCTCTCTCTCTCTCTCTCCCCTTGCCCAAACCCTCACACTCTTGCCTCCCATCCCTCCCCAACTCACTCTCGCCCATCATCCTCTCTCTCCAGTCTCATCTCCTCCCCCCTCCCCTCTCCCAACCACCTACCCCTCTCCTCCTCTCTCTTCCCCTTTCTTCATACACTCTCCCCAACTCGTCCTCACCCCACAGGTTAAACATACTGGCTGTGGTTTTTCCCCTTCAAGTCAAAACTCCTTCATATTTCACTACTCACTCCTCCACTTGCTCTCCTCTCTCCCTCGTCTCTTCTTTCCCCTCCCGTTCTCCTGTTCCCCTTCTTCCCCCTCCTTGACCTCTTCTTCCCAATTCTTTGGTCTTTCCTTTTTCCTTCTCCTTCCCCCATTCCTTTACCTCCTTCTCCTAATTGTTTCCCACCTTCCCCAATTTCTCTCCTTTTCCCATGCCCTCCGTCTTTTCCTCTCCCTCCCTTTCCCTTTCCCCCTCTCTTCCTCCTCCTTTACTCTCCCCTAGTCTCTTTGCCATCCTGCCCTTGCCCCTCCCCCTCTTTTTGCCTCGTCTCTGCCGCCTTTACTCTTTCATTTTCCTTCTCCCTCCTCCCTTTCCCTTTATCTCACCCTTTCCTTTCCCACTTTCTCTCCCTTTTCCCCTTTCCTTCCCCTCTTCAATTCTTTACCCTTACTTTCCCCCTCTCCCCTTCTTTCCCCTTTCCCTTCTCCTCTCCTCTTCCCTTTCCTTCCCTCCCTTCTTACTCGCAGAATTTACTTACTTTGGAGGAGCTTGTTGCTAGCAATGTCAGGAACAGTGTGGAGGGGGGCAACACTCTTCGGTCAAGGAACGGTGTTTCCCAAGGTGACATTGACGTTTTCTCCCCGCACCCCCTGCTGTTGAAAATAATCAACCCCCACGTGAACAGAACAACTTCCAACCAGTGCGAAATGGTGCAGGAGTGACAAGAACACGACTCTGCTTACCAGTCACTACTTACAATAAGTTTCATAAATTATCCGATGCTGACAAAGAGACTCATGAGGCTAGACTGATGAGGGACTCGATCATCCGTCGACAGCTTGTGGAGTTTTGTGGCAGACACCAACTAAAAGAAAGCGATGCTGTACTCCAGGAGCCGAACTTGATATAACTGAGGCCGTAGAAACTGCATCAAAGGATTCACACAAGGAAAGTCTAATCATCATTCACACAAACTAATGATTTAGTGCGAACACAGTCTGAACTCCTTGACAATTTCAAATTGATGATTCAAAGATACAAGGATAAGACTAATAACATTTCTATTTCAGGTGTTCTCCATAGGACTGCTGCTAGCAATGGCTTTTATAGCAAGGCTTTTAGCTCGGATAATCGTATCAGGTCACTTTGTTTACAGGATGGTTTTGAATTCATTGAAACTTGGGATCACTTCTGTCAGCACTGAGCTCTACTTGCACATGGTGGCCTCCACTTAAACTTGGCTCTGCTAGTCTTGGTCATCTCATGGGTGATGCAGTCCGTTTTTTCTCGAAGAAAATAACTCATCATACAACGCCTATAGACGAGGCAATGTAGACGTCATGAATCACAGACAAATGAATAGAAGCAAGGACATCAACGCTCATTTCGTGAATAAGTGTAGTTTGTGGAATAAATTTTCAGATTTAGAGACTCATCTTCGTACTGAAGATTATGATGTAACAGGTGTAAGAGACTCATGGCTGAACACAAATTGACGAGATATTTTTAGCAGGGGAGGGGAGGGCAGTGATGGTTCGGACATTAAAAAAAATATATATTTTTAAAAATTCAGGTTTATCATCACGAGATATTTTTAGCAGGGTAGGGGAGGGCAGTGATGGTTCGGACATTTATATATTTTTTTTTGTTTTTTGAAAATTCAGGTTTAAGCAGGAGTGTAATCTCTTTTACGTTAAAATGTTGCCTCATCATTTGGCTCTTTAGATTAATAAAATGAAATTCTTAGCTATTTTCAGCTTTAAGCTATAGTTAACGAAACACAAATGACTAAATCGTCCAAACCATCCCTACCAGTGGTGATGGTTCAGACAGTAGGGTGGGATGGTTCGGCCATATGTATTACTCAGCATATTCTTAAAATTATGTGAGTTATATTGGATAAAAACAAACATTTATTAATTCAAAGATATTTCATTTTCCTAAAGTACAATATTAAACTTCAGAATCCAAATGAATTACTTGATATCTGTTAAATATATATATATATATACTGTATATATATATATATATATATATATATATATATATATATATATATATATATATATAAAGATATATAGAGATAGATATATATAGATATATATATATATATATATTTATATATATATATAGAGATATATATATATATATATAGAGAGATATATATATATATTTATATATATATATATATATATATATATATATATATATATATATATATATAGATATATATATATATATATATATATATATATATATATATATATATATATATATATATATATATATATATATATATATATATATATATATATTTACTTTATATATATATATATTTATATATATATATTTATATTTATATATATACGTTTATATATATATATATCAATATATATATTTATCTTCTTTTTTATATATATATATATATATATATATATATATATATATATATATATATACAGTATATAACTGAAATAACCCGCACCAGATTTAATAATAAATGACTTAACATCTTACGCTCTGCTACCAAATTATGCATAATTAACTCTCTCTCTCTCTCTCTCTCTCTCTCTCTCATACACACACACACTCACACTCTCTTGCTCTCCCACTCTCATTCTCTCTCTGACACACACACACACACTCTCTCTCTCTCTCTCTCTCTCTCTCTCTCTCTCTGGAATATTCACTTCAATTTTCACTTTCTAGGCTTTATTTCAGACGGACTAACTTAAAACTTTATATGCATATTGTAGCCTGCAAAACTGGAACAGAAGTTTTAATACCCCTTCCCTCTTTTAACACTTTGAGGAATAGGTTAAACAAACAAAACTATTAATATATATTCCCTGATAACTATTAAGAATGGTGTTTCACTATGTGTCCAAATATAAATGATCAAAAGTAGCGTTATCATTTGATAAGGTCACTACTTGGTAGTATTGGAGGGATAGTTAGGACTGTCCGAACCATCCCCATCCTCAACTGTCCGAATCATCCTGAACCTATGTAATAAATTGACGGGTACTCTCAAGTTTCATCCGAGAGAGTTTAACATTCGTTTTTCATTGCAATATATTCTACATGCAACACAGATTCACCCTGATAATGCATAGTTCGATGCTTCGTATATTCATAATGGTAGAGCTTACGATATACACTCAAATTATTACACAGGAGATGCAAAAAAAAAAAAAAAAAAAAAATCTGACCTGCATCAAAAAGTGAGGGGTTTCTAGCTTGTAGGTTCCGTGTGGTCGAAGTAAACAAACTCTCCCACTTTCACACAAGATCACACGGCCCTAGGTCCCATACGTTTCTCAGCGAATGCACTGTCCGAACCATCCCACTGTCTGAACCATCACTGCCCTCCCCTACAACATAAGGGTTACAACATTTTCAGTAGTGAGAGAAATAATAGTGTAGGGTGGGAGCAGTGTACTGTTATGCATTAAGGTAAAACTTCATCCAGCCGTACTTCCTAAGCCCTCTATTGATAACAATGATATTTATCTTCAGCTTAGAAGTAAATCCTGTAGCAAAACAGCATTAATTTATCATCTGCCAGCACAGTCCAGTAACACGGATAATGAAATTTACAGCTATATTGCCGAAATATTGAGCATTCTTCATACTGAAATCTTTGATTTTAATATACCAGTTGCCAAATGGGGAATGGCCCTAATGTCACAGACAGGGTTGGACCTGTACCCAAACTCAAAAGAATTCATTGCATCTGTTTGTAGACTACCCAACACAAGGAGCTACCATAACATATTAGACCTGGTTTTGGACACATGTGAACACTTGGTAATTAATGTTATGGTTGGAGAAGAGTTCAGCACTAGTGACCACCACATCATCACATGCAACATTAAATTCAGTGATGACAATGTCAGGGCTGCTTATGAAAAAATCCTTGAATATAAGTGAGAAGATTTTCAAAAATTAAAGGAAATAATTTGTTCTAGTGACTGAAATCCCATTGTTCAAACGACAGAGATACTAATGAAGCATGCAAATTATTCACAGATATTCCCAGTAAAGCAATAACACTTGTATTCCAGCACACAACAGATGGCCCATAAATATATACTCTCTCTCTCTCTCTCTCTCTCTCATATATATATATATATATATATATATATATATATATATATATATATATATATATATATATATATATATATTAGTATATTTAGGCAGAATGTTTTCTTTTATACAAAAATCATTAAAGACTAAGGCGTAGCCATTGTTCACTATTTTTCTGTTGATCTTTTCGAGTTTTCTTACACATTGTTTTACACCATGATTCAGGTTGTAGATAATATGTCCAAGATCCATGTCGTAACTATATTTTATTAATTATTTATTTTCATTTTTCCTAGGACGTTTCGTGTATCCTTACACATCATCAGCGACTGTAATATAGATACAATACACTATAAAACATGACATATACAACATAAACCTATACAATATATATACTGAAATGTACAACAACGACTAATAAAAGTGTAGAGTTACAAGAGTATGGATAAAAGAGACAAACCCTTTAGGTGAAGTCAAGTATGAGCTACAGTTAAAAGTGTATGGATAAAAGAGACAAACCTTATAGGTGTAGTCAGCTATGAGCTACGTGGTTGACTGCGAAGGTTGTGTGGGTGAGTGGGTGTTTGTGGCTGTGTAGTGTTGCCAGTTGTGTTATTGTGTGTGTAATGTTCATTTGTAATTGTCGCTGCTTGTGGTCGGGCTTTTGTGTATTTAAACAGTTTGAGGGTACGATCTAGTCCGGTAGTTTGGTTGTTTATGGCCGGCGTGTTTTCACGTATGAGAATATATATATATATATATATATATATATATATATATATATATATATATATATATATATATATATATATATATATATATATATATATAGTGCCCTCGCACGGTGAACGAGTTTATGGGCGGCAGACGAGCTCGTTCACTGAGAATTCGTTCACTGTGAACAACGTATCTTATGGGAAAAAATAGCATATGGGCGGCACTGCTTTCTCAAAGTCCACGTTTTGAGCCATGGAGATGTATTATAAGGCACATTTCAAATACATACAGTACAGATATATAAAATATAAAACACATGGTTATTTGCCTTAAGTGTAACAGATGGCATTGCTGATTGGCTTGAATACAGGTGGTTCCGAGGCAGGGAGATACACTTAGGGTGACCCCGCCACATCACCTTCCACTCCCTCGTTCCCGTCACCAGTGATTCCCTCATCACTTGATTGAACCACTTCCCCTCATGCCTTTACCTCATTCACCTCTCCCATAAAATCTTCAGAGCCCAAAGATGGCACCACTGACATCACATCATTGTCATCACCAGACGATGTGAAGGCAACTGGCTCCTGTTGTTCTTGAGTTTGGTAGTAGAGAGTGATGAGTGTTTTACTTATGTTGACTTCCGTATTGTCTTTCATGTGATAACGAAAAGTGGTTTCTACTCCAATGAGCACTTCCAGTGTCCTAAGGTAGCTGGTTTCATATGTCTTGGCCTCTTCTCTCATAACATCCACTGCCGCTAGAATTTTACTGATCTTCGACATAGGCAAATTTTCGTCCTCTATTGGATTCTGCTCAACAGGTTGCTCAGACCTGGCCTCCTGTGTAGCGTCTACTAGGGGAGGGTGGAGGGGGGTCATTCAATTTGGGGGATGGCAGTTATGGCCTACTATCTCTCTCTCTCTCTCTCTCTCTCTCTCTCTCTCTCTCTCTCTCTCTCTCTCTCTCTCTCTATGTATATAAAACCCAAATGGTGGAATATGGACATTGTGTGTTGCCTGTCAAACAAAAAGTATATTGCAACAAAAGTTGTAAATATGATGCCCTTCACCGAAAAGCAAAAGTAATAATAATGATAATAATCAAGATAATAATAATAATAATAATAATAATGATAAAGCAAAGTAAGAAAAACTGATGTTCAGGTTGCTTGTATCAGTAAATCCAACCCTAAAGATTTTTTCAGTTACATCAGAAACAAGAAATATCACTAACTATTAGCCCACCAGTCACAGATAATGGACAACATACAGACGATGAAACAGAGATGGCTAAAATTCTTAATGCTTTCTTTGCATCTGTATTTACAACTGAAAAAACAAAATCCATTCTCACATCTTTTCCTGCTGTCTAGAGGAGGGTAACATAATTAGTGACAATATTGTTGGCATGAGTGATGTAGCCTACGACCTACCATTAGTAAACTCAGTGTGAATAAAACAACGGGGCCAGATAAAATAAATCACTGAGATATAGTACAATGCCTCATCAGTGGAAACTAGCAAATGTAGCTCCAGTACTCAAATAGGCAACAAATCGCAACAAGAAAATTATCAACCAATAAGCTGAACTTCAGTGGTATGTAAGTATCTGGAAACTATTATCAGGTATAAGTTTGTAAAGTACTTTAATATAAATAATCTCATCAAACATTCACAACATGGTTTTCGGAATAACCACTTTTGCCTTGTGAATCTCTTGAAACTCTTCAATGATACATCCAGTATATATGATGAGTCCAGAACCGTGATGTCTAGCTACATTTTTAAAACTCATTTGATAAAGTTCACATAAAGACTACTTCAGAATCAAATGCACTTGGGTTCAGAGGCAGTGTGCTTAAGGGGATGGACTTATAAGAAAGACACGGAGTCGTAATAAAGAATCAGACTAGAGATAAGTTACTAGTGGTGTACCACAGGGCTCAATTTTGGGTCCTACTCTGCTTTTAATATCCTCAACTCACATAGATGAGAGTTTATTTTGTAAAATATCTAAATATGCTGATGTCACTAAAGTTGGAAACAAAGCAAACACATCTTCATAGGGGCAGGCAATTCTGCCTCAATCAATTGTTTTATTCAGTCCAAGAGTAGCTGTGAACTTAAATATTAGTAAATACAAACTGATAAACATTGGATACAGAAAGAAAAAAAGCCAGTTACACTGTGAACAAAATTTAACTAGATAACGTTAGTCATGAAAAAGACTTAGGAGCTATAAGAACAAATGAGGCGCTGAGTTCATTACCGGGCTAAGCACCAAAAGTACAAAACGCCAGAAAATGTGTTTAAAGTCTGGCGACTTCAAAAGTTTGATATTTTGGTAATTGCTTGTGTTATTTTGATTTTTTTTTAAATGTAGCCTATGGTATTTCCTTTATTGCAATAACCTCTGCTTTGCTCTCTCTGTCATTAACCATGATATCGTGTGAAGAAGTAAAAGTTTGCCCCCCACTGCTGAACCGATCAGCTAAGGAAATATTTTTATCCTAGTAATAACTACAGCAATACATCATAAGATGTCAATAATATATTAGCATAATGTCCCAGGAGTGTCATACTGTGGAATAAATCAAAGTTCTATGACAGAAGTATTATTATTTTCATAACAATATCAGTTGAAAGGTCGGAAACTTTGTGCGTGTTTTTCTCAGAGTTTCCATCCACCAATAAACACGTACCACATCACAAACATCAAGAAAAACATAATAAATTATTATATTGCTGATGATAATATAAAAGTAAGACAGCATTCAATGTATGAGGACATTATTAGAAAGCCCCTGTAACATGAATGTTAAAAAAATGATCCTGTAACCTGAATAAAGAAAAAAAAAAAACTGCCACGAGTACCAGTAACTTCACAAACACAATGGCAATGATAATAATAGTAATAATGGTAAAAAATGTTATAATAATAATAATGAGAAAGCAGCAAGTTACTATGCACTACAGCTGCTGATGGGAATAGTGTCAGGTGTCAGCTTATTGGCTAGCTGCAGTGCAACTCGACTATCTGATTGGCTAGCTTCAAGGGGGGTAAGGAAAGAGGCTGGGATATAGCCTGGTAATGCTCTCACACTCGCTTCAGCACCACAGGGAGTCGACATAATGATCATAGGAAAGGCTGAACTCATAGGAAAAGCGGACCATACAGCTGGCAGAATTCTGGACCCAGTTGCCCGCCTTGAGCATTGGTGCGGAACCAGACTGTTTTTTTTTTTGCTGCCTGGCGCGATGGTGCAACACACATGTCTACTTAACCAGGATTTTGACCCCATTGTAGGTTGTTTCTTAGCACTTTTTACTTTCAATTTATAGAGGGATGGTTTAGCTACTTGTTGGTGAGTGTAGGTGCTTGGCGGCCATTTTGGCGCTTAGCCCGGTAATGAACTCAGCGCCTCAAATGATCTAAAACCAAGCAAACAATATACAGACCAGTCAGTATGCTACAGGGTCATATTAAATGAATACCTGTTGCATAACAATTAACACAGCATAGTTGATATATGATGGGTTCAATGGGGTTAGGAAGGGTGAAGTTGACTGCAAAACTTAAACTGCCAAAAAAGACCTCTGCCACCCACTGGTACAAGTCATCATCTGCGAGGCTTGGAGACAGTTGGAAGCCTTGACAATCACTCCACACAAAAAGGTACATATTACTTCACTTAACTCCTTAACCGCAGGGTGTCACTTGTGTGACGCTCAGGAGCAAGGAATAAAACATACTCACTAATCTTAATGAAAGTGGTTAAGCTTAACAGAAAGTTTTTCCAGATTACATAATTCTAGTTTATTTTTCAAAAGTGCTCTTGTTTACAGTTTACATAATTCTAGTTGATATTTCAAAAGTGCTAATTAGAGGCTTCACCAAACCCTGTTTCAGAGGTTTGCCACCATGTGGTCTAGTATCGCTCAGCCTCGATTAAATATTTTAGTGGGGTTTTAAAGTCTTGTGAAATTGTACCTAAGTTTATAATAATATTGCTATTCATCAGAATCTTTTTTTCCTATTCAATCAAGTGCATATATACAGTACACCTGTAAAGAAAGAATAACCAGGCTTTCAGAGAATCTGAGCTTGGGGACTAAAATAGTGTGATGTCTACTTACATACAGTATATCTGAATAAATCGTGTGCAGTTAGTAAAAGGTGATTACCTTCAGGATTTCTGATGTGTGTGTTTAAACATGCTTTAAAGATGTAAGCTGCTCCACTGAAAATAATGTACTTAACGAATGCTTAGTTGGTGAATGAGCCATGTTAATCCAAACAAACAACAGCGCGGTACGACACTATAATCATAGCAGAGTACGAGGGGTTGAAGTGTAAACTTAACCAATGGAGCCAAGGAAACATTTTAAAGAATTCTTTGTGTCAGAGGTAGGCAACTATGATGATCAAGATGTCCAACAGGTCCATATTGTTTTGAAAAGTCATACGTCAGGCAGGTCAGCATATCGAAAGGTGCTGCCGAATCTGCAGCTACACATCTGTTTTCTTTTGTGGATACTAACAAATAACAAATATTTTAATCACTGTTATCTTGCTTTATGGATGGTTCTAGTAAAACTGCCTAGGTTTTGTCTTCATGTTATGCTTACAGAGATGAGTAAACTGATGAAAGCTGAGTTTACAAAATGACACTTATAATACATTATATAAAATCAAAAGGCTCCCATACTGTAATTTTATTTTGTAGCATATCGTGCCATCGGAGTAGTTTGATGAGTAAAATATGTTTTGGGGTGTTTTACATTGTGTCAAAAGTAAAAAGAAAATAAGCACTGACCACTTTTTCATTGCCTACCCCGCATCAGAGCTGGGTGACAGAAGCGAACCTAGTGGCAGATTTCTGAAACAGGATCTGGTGAACTGTCTAATTTTTGACCTCCGAAATGTAGTCAGCTACGAGTAAATTTCCCTAGGTAACGGCCATGCCACGTTGAGTACACCGCTTCCCATCCGATCAGCGAAGTTAAGCAACGTTGGGTCTGGTTAGTAATTGGATGGGTGACCGCCTGGGAACACCAGATGCTGTTGGCATCCCTACGTCAAGTGGGGTTGGTGGAGGATTAGTGCCCCTCCCTGTAAAACAATTAACTCTAAGCCCTTGGCCACCCCATTTGGGATATATGGCGTCTGGCAATGGATGGATGGACGAAAAATAAATTATTATGACTGTCACCCACTTTGTTTCTGTTATTTTGTATTTATTTTTACTGCTAACACTCTCTGTATCCTATGACTCCCTCTCAGCAGAATTACATCACCTGGCATTTGCAGAGATAGAACAAAGGAGCAGTTATTATTATTATAATTATTACTGTATTATTATTATTATTATTATTATTATTATTATTACTATTATTATTATTATTATTATTATTTTTGATATGAGATTTCCTTAAGGTTCAGGAAGATAGTCGGTTCAGCATGGGCCCTTTTAACCCTCCTCAGGTAATGTGGGGTCTGTGGGACCCCACGCTATTTTTCTTAGTGTTTTTCATATATTACTATAAGGTCTTGGGATCTGGTTTTCCCTCTACCTTCCTGACTAGTAGACTAGTTTAGGGACGTGATGGGGTCAGTTCGGGATCTGGCTCTGTTTTCGTGATAAAGGGCCTTTGGGGTCCAGTGGACCCCACTTTACCTAACCTGTGATTATTTTCCCATATATATATCTTCCATACAATTTTTTTTTTTTTTATGACGTGCTTCTCTTACTGCTTACAGAAACATTGGCCATTACTGTACAGCATGCAATGATAGAACACTGGTGGAACATATCAGTGTTGGTATGGCAGCCACTAATTTCAGATAGTATAAAATTTGTTCATGTTTTTTCATTTAATTTTCCATAAAATATTTTATCACTTATATTTCCATACATTTTGCACTAAATTGAAGGAAAATGCCTACAGAATCTGTGTAAAAGCGATTGTTTCAATAAAGTTGTTGTAAGTATTTTTGACGATTTTTTAAAGATTGGGGTCTGACATACCCCACATTACCTAAGGAAGGATAAAATTATAGGTTTACCTGAGAAGGGTTAAAGTCTTGGACCCACATCCCTGTAGTGTAGACAAAGGAAGCTCCCAAATGCCTTTTTCTAAGCAATTTATTTCGTTTATCACACTTTACGGCTGTCTTTTGTGTTATCCAAATCCTTCCGTTATTTCCATACTGTGCATAAATAACGTGCAAAAGGATAATAGCCAGTCCTATCCAAAAATCCAAAAATAAATTAATATGGAAAAGATGTTAGGGAGCTTCCTCAACCCACGAGAATAGGGGCCTTGTTCCAATACTGATCTCCAACTTTTACCATAGGTGGAGTTCTTTGTATCCATCATTTTTATTATTATTATTATTATTATTATTATTATTATTATTCCATCACTTTTTGTCTCCAATTATAATCTTGCTTATTGAGGATGTACAATGTCCCAGTTTTAGTTACCTTAACCTACTTTTCAAGACCACAGGTCCAAGAATGTCCAAAAATCATGAAATTTCTACTTCAGGTTACTCCAAAACTATCATTGAAATATGAACATAGAAGGAAATCCAGTGATAAAGTTATTTTCCAGACATTTGTATGGACACATTTTGAAGGTCATTCATGCGCAACATTACGATATTTGGGACACCTCATTTTTCAAAGACTTTAAATTTTCTCACACACACACACACACACACACACACACACACACACACACACACACACACACACACACACACACACACACACACACACAGTTGAGACGCTTCTAGATCCTAGAAGTGTTGTCCGGTCCTGGACCAGGTCTATATACATTCTGGTGGCAGTTTCACAAGTGGTTTAGGATTTATTACAAAAAAACAATATTCTCGTAGATGGAGATCAGTAACTGTCTCTGGTAGTTACAGTCTTTTAGTTAGTTAGTTAGTAGCAGTAGTAGTAGTAGTAGTAGTAGTAGTAGCAGTTGTAATAGTAGTAGTAGTAGTAGGAGGAGGAGTAGTAGTAGTATTTGTAGTAGTAGTAGTAAGAGTTTACCTTCCTCCACACGATTTTATTCATCTATCGGACATCTCTCAGGTCTCAGTGGGATATGAGACTTGGTAAGCAAAGAACTGCTACAAAATATCCTAAAGTCGCATTCTAGGCGGTACAGGAAGCTTCTTAACCCTTAGCTACTGAGAGTTTCCGGCCATCGCCCACTCCTCCTTATGGGGTATTCCTGAGATTTTGGCAAAAATACCCTTACTTCAAACCCTAATATCTGCCAAACTATAATAGCTAGAGAAGCAAATAGATACTCATAAGACTCACTAATTCTTCCTCTTTCCAATGAAGGTACCTTGAGGTCTCTAGGTAGTCCCGTCGATGAGTAAGAATGAGTTGAAGAAGAGTGTTTTTTCACGTTTGGCGTGGTGATTCCGAGCACTCACCACGGGCCATGGCCTTGGCCTTGTTGGCTAGCGCTGTCCCACTGACCAGAATAGTGATTGTAACACTGCTTGGGCTTCCTTGGATGGAATGTGGAAAATTCCACTCATTTTTTCGACCTCTTCTTACTCACTGTTGTAAGGATGAGTCATCACCCTGTCCATGCGGCTCCCCAAAGGGTTTTCCACCCGTTTCATAGTGCCACTATGCCCCATAGGTGTGTTTGAAAGGAAATATGTCTTCGTTTTTTGTACTCAATTCTTCCATCAATTATAATAATTTCCCTTTACAAGGACACTTATAATTGCACTTGACATCACGATTACAGGTAATTGCACTTTGACTAGGAAATGCTGTGGCAGTTTCACGCAGTATCGTTGAGTATGAGGTAATTATTTGTACTATAATTCAGACTGATTTGTACTAATCAGGGACATCGTGAAAATCTTATAAATGTTACACACAACTTACATTATATGTACTTCACATCAGAAATACACTGATGCTCATATTCAGCACAATTTCCCCGAGTATCGAATGAAATAATTTAGTTATAGCCAACCAGGTAATTTTCTTTCTGGCTCACTCACAAGTGGTTTTCTTTCAGGTAACAGGTAGGATACAATGATCCTCATATTCAGCACAATTTTCCAGAGTATCAAGTGAAATAATTTTGTTATACCCAACCAGGTAATTTTCTATCAGGCCTGCTCACAAGTGGTTTTCTTTCAGGTAACAGGTAGGCTAACTCAAGGTACTTCCAATAATTTATTCACCAGTATCCAATAAACAGTAATACTTATTGCATTGCACTTGTAGAACTTATTATAAAACAATTATAGCACATTCTAGAACTCGCTTATACATTTCACTTACTTATAAAAACACACTTGTGCATTCCTGTACACTATTTACAGTTTCCCACACACCTAATCAGTAATAGAGCTCGGAGTGATACTCGGAAAAACATTTAGGGCATGGGGGGACCTTGCACTCTGCACACTGGTATGAGGTGTCTTTTCGTGCTGGGGGACGGTATCTGGTCATGTAACAGACGTGGCACTGCCTGTAGGCGTGACGACCTGCTGTGGTATGGCCAGTATCTACCAGTCTGTGCTGCTGGAAATACTCAGCACAGCTGAGCCTGTCCACTGTAGCCGCTGTCCCCCACCTAGTACCTGGCACCTGTGCAGTTGACTATTCTTTAAGGAGTTCGCTTACAAGCTCTCTCTCAAACTCTCTTAGCAAGAAAGGTTTCCTTAGGAGCTCCCTGAAGAGCAAGTGACTGTTCAGGATGGCGATATCAAGAAGGTGTAAAAACGCCTTCTTGTACCACCTGTAGGACTTACATAGGCAGTCAACCTCACCAATTTGCATGTCTGATTTATCAACAAGCCGCATGTTGATATTATAATCGTTGACAGCATCTGGTTTTATCAAGGGTTCCCTGGTCCTGTAGTGTGTTTTTTCAGTTTCCTCCAACACACCCTTATGTACTGTAGACAACATGTTAACCCGTCTCCTGCCATGCCAGAGAAGGGCTAACATGTTGCCACAGTTCTTGGTAAGAAGGGATCCTTTCTCAGTATTTGCTGGAAATACAGGGAAATTCTTTCTGTTGGCCCTAACAGTTCCACAGGACCCAGTACTGTGTTCAAGCAAAAACTTGGTCAGTGCCAGAGGAGTGTAATAATTATTGGTATACAGAATGTGGTGCCTATTGAAATACCTTTCCATGAGCACTTTCATGACAGATGCCGAGAAACTGTGAGGATCGTCAACAGGTATATCAACATCTGTTGCTGAATAAATTATCACATCCAGCACATATCCAGTTTTGCAGTAACAAAGGACAAAGAATCTGAGGCCAAATCAGTGATGTTTTGACGGCACATACTGAATAAATGCCATCCTGCCCCTGAGTAACACCAGCGACTTATCAATAACCATTTTCTGGAATGGACGAAAAACCCTGGAATATGACTCCTTTAGCATTGTTAGGATTGGTCTTATTTTCCACAACCTGTCGTTCGGTGCAGGCCTGTAATTTCTATTGAAATGAAGGAGCCTTAGGATGGCCAGGTATGTCACGGGCCATATACTTACTGCAGACAGGTGTTCCAACGAGTTCATCAACTGACCAAGAGTCATGGAGCACATGTTTTCTTACATGTGCCATCAACATGGTAAGAGCTAGCCACATAAACATCTCCCCCACCTCTACACGTATCCAGTCACGCATGTGCATGCTCTCAATGGCAGCCACTTTCAGTCACTACACACACATGGCCAGGTGGAAACTGATTTCCTTCACCAGGTATTGCATGATAGCAGTAGTGAAAATAGCCCTGAATATACTGCTAATAGTCCAGGACCTGGGGAGAAGCTCATCCTTCTGCACACTTGTTCCCTCCTCATCGAGAACCAGCACAGACTGCTCAAAGCCAGCTCCATCTTCCCACACAAAGGTATCGACTCTACCCACACATGGCAAAGCTGGCTGTCTGGCAGTTGCAGGACGTTATTTCTGCACTCGTGCATGTCCACATCCACGCCATGGGCAAGGGGTGAGGGGGAAGGAGAGAGAGAGAGGTGTGAGAGGTGGGGGAGTAAGCAGGTGATGACTTATCTGAAGTGGTACTTGTCTGGAGAGACACTCAGTGCTGAGTATCTGCACGTGGGGCCTATGTGGAAAATACCACTCCCAAAGGGCCCGCTTGTGGAGAATCTGCCCCTGAGGTGCTAGGCTGAGGTGTAGGAGATCGTTGTAGAGCGAGACTTCGGTGAGCAAGCGGTGAGAGTGTAGGAGACACGGCTCTTCAGTGTTTATTTTGCTGATGACTGCCATCACCATGCTCACCTTCCCGGTGTACTGGGTCATCAGTCGCCTCATTCTCAGTGAATTCGTCATTGTCAGATGCCTTTCCCTCCTCCTGAAGGAATTTCAGGGCCTTCTTTGACGTCAGAGTGCGGGTAGGGGTCAGGGGACGAGAGAGGTAGCACTCCACATGGTAGCTCTTTCTCTCCGAGGACATACTCTCACTAAGTGTTCGTGAGGACACGGTGTCGTCCAAGGCACGCCCAGTGGCAGTATCACTTAGCCCTTTCCCTGGCACTAAGGGCAGAACTTTCACAGAGGTCAATGAGGCAATTGGCCATTCATGCAGTGCTGGAATCCAATGATGACGAAGAAGAAGACATGGCTCCTCACGCTACCACTGCCATGTACAGACTGAACTGCACATTCGCAGGGTACCTGGGGGTCCTACCTATCCGGTGGGTATCATAGAAAATGGTCATGACTTCAAAGGGTGGTGGGAAGATGAGTGCGGTATATGCCATCATCCGGCGGCACTCCACGACCTGAATCGTGACGGCTATACACATCAGCCAGCAGTTAGGGGTTAACAACTCATCCTTAGTGACTTATTTTGCTTATTCCATCTTAACATTTTGTTGTTTGCTATTTATATCATTCTACATTCAACATAATATGCATCAGTAACATAAAAAAAGATACTGAAGTGTCATCAAGTACATCGCTAAGGAAGAGTGGGTGCTGCAATATTTCCCAAGCCAACGAAAATACAGGCTTTGGCTACAATATATACAAAAGGATATACTGTAGTTCTTTTATGTTAATGTAGCCCAAAATTTCGTCCTTTGGCGACTGATTTCACGTAACTGAATGGCACAGTAAGATAATGTTATGGTTCTACACCTTTTCCATAGCACTTCTTCGCGACTAGCATCGTGTTCTAGTGTTATCCTGTTAAAACTGAGTTAACAAGATGAAGAGGTGACAATTTTAGGCCAAGTTGAAGTGAAAAGAATAAGAAAAATATATATGTATTTTTTCCGCTAACACAGCTAATATTCTCCCTGCAGAGGAGTTATGTAGGCTACGCCGACCACTCCATCACTGCATTAACGTCTGAAATATGACATTCATAATATTCATACAATTACCAGCAGCAAAGCAGACATGATTCAGCTTAACTTCATTACCATTCGGGAGCAGCCGTGGCTCGATCGGTACAGCTTTTTCTCGGAATGCGCAGGCCCCGAGTATAGGATCTGAACCCAAACCATGATGGATATTGGAAGTAGTTGCTGGCAGTGTGTACTTTCACATGTTTCCCATTTTATTTAACATTCAACCTTTTTACCACGCTTCACAATATATATATATATATATATATATATATATATATATATATGTATATATATATATATATATATATATATATATATATATGTATATAGATAGATAGATAGATAGATAGATAGATAGATATGTACCCACTGAATTCGACCATGTACTTTCAACTTGATTATGGTAGCATTCAGATAACTTTATTAAACTTTCGAAGGATTCCCTGTATTGACAAGGTTTATGAGCGCTGTATATTATAATCTAGTGCGAAAACATTATCCTAACGTGACTAAATTCGCCTATAGGATGCAAAAACATAAGTAAAATAACACAGTGAAGGGGGTTAACAATTAACACACAAAATATATGCCTTCATCTACTCACATAACGATATTTTTTATATAACGATAATTACTTCATCTGAATAAAAAAAAAATCTACTTAGCACTTTACTTATTTGATCTTTATGGGGAATTACAATGTATTCTGCAGTACATTATATTCACTACATTACAGGGCATGTCTTACTCTTCACATTTCAGTGCTCTCTAGTCTCTAACACTACAGTGTATCTGCCGATACAAAGGAAGAAAGCATCAAAAGACAAATTGCACAATACGTCCATTTCAAGGATAGCTGCTCAAAATAAAGATATATTAAAGATCCGTTCATTTCGAAATACGTGGATACAATGTCCTTAAAAGCCTGGAGGTCATAAGCAGTGGGAGAGACAGACCGAGGAAGCCAAAACTGGAGTCGACAGTTGCATACATGAAGTACTGGCAGTACCGGTTAACTCTTCTATTAGAAAACTAGTTTAAAGTAAAAACTGTTGTGGACGGATGATTTCTCTATTCTCCTTCGCGTTACAAATGCTGTGAACTTCTGCATTTTCTTTCACAGTTCTTCTCAGTATCTATATCTGTTTATCTATCTGCCTATCTGTGTATAATTTTTATTCATCTTTTCAATATATATGTATGTATACCTACCTTTTTCATTCATCTTTTCAATATATATCTGTTTGTCTATCTATCCATCTATCTATTGATCTATCTATCAGTCTGTCTATCTATCTATCAATAAACTACTGTGATCTTTCCTCACACGGTACCTCGCATTGCATACCCTAAGTTACTTCTTTCCAGTCTCTACTTTTTTACTACATTGGCCATATTCTTTACTGATAATGTACATTCCGAACTTTACTCACAAAACACGCATAGGATCCCTCAATATGGAGGAATATGTGAGTGTGAGGGAAAGAGAGGAGAGTGGAATGAAGAGGAAAGAAATGGGGGGAATGACAGTTGACGGAGAAAGGGGGTGGAAGACAGGGTGGGAAGGAAGGGGAGAGGTAAGAGTGAATGTGGGTGGGAGGGAGTGATGGGGGAAGGGAGAGGGAGGCAAAGAAAAAGAGAGTGAAGGGGGATGGAAGGAATGGTCAGGAGGAGAGGAGGAAGAGAGTAAATGGGGAAAGGCTGGGGAGAGGGATGAGACCAGCAGAGAGGGGCGATAATGAGGGAAGAGGAAAGGGAAGCGAGTAGGAGTGGGGAGGAGGGAGAGGGAAGATGCATGAAGAAAGATGAAGGAAGGAAGAGGGAAGGAAAAAGGGATGGGAGGGAGGAGGGGAAGGCACGATTGGACAGGAGAAGAGGAGGGAGAAAGGAGGAAAGTCGAGAGAGAGAGAGTGGAAGAGGGAAAAGGGTTATGGGGAAAGAAAGAAAAATGAGATCGAGAGCGTGTGGAGGAGAATGTGTGAAAATTAAGCCCTTCTTTGGTGTTGTGGTCACGTAGCGCAAACCTCTTCATATTAACATTTTAAACGTTCCCTCGCCACATACCCCATTCACCTTTCCCTCTTCCATGAGCTACCGACCTCCTTCATAGCTACAGTAATTCTCTCTCTCTCTCTCTCTCTCTCTCTCTCTCTCTCTCTCTCTCTCTCTCTCTCCTTCCACTGTCTTCATCCTTCTTTGTCCTCTCCTCTCACTGCCTTATCACACATCCCTCTCCATCCACACTCACCTTTCTCACGTATCCATCTCCATCCACTCTCTCTCTTTCTCCTATCCACCTTCTCCTTTCTACTCCCTCACTTTTTCCCATTCAGTCTCTGTTTCAGCTCCCTCACTTTCTCACGCATTTCCATTCATTTAACTTTATTCCTCTCGCACGCCACCCATTCTCCCTCACTCCCTCCACCCTCCTCCACTACATCACTCCTCACCCTACTTCTCCACCACACCAACGCCTCCTGCAACCATCTCACAAACTCCATCACCGAGCTCTGTTATTCTTTCATTAGCGTAAATTTAGCGAGTCTGTAATTAGCAAGGAAAGTACTGCGGTTAAGGATATGAAAGCGACCTTGTGGAAGGAGTGTGATGAAAGTTGTATGGTGATGAGATGATGGATGACGGTATTAGTGAGAATAATGTAGCAGGCAAAATGGTGGTTTAGGACCCTACACTATCTGTTGATCCCTGTTCCTGTTAGGTGATCTCTCTCTCTCTCTCTCTCTCTCTCTCTCTCTTTCTGTGTGTGTGTGTGTGTGTGTGTGTGTGTGTGTGTGTGTGTGTGTGTGTGTGTGTGTGTGTGTGTGTGTGTGTGTGTGTGTGTGTGTGTGTGTGTGTGTGTGTGTGTGTGTGTGTGTGTGTGTGTGTGTGTCACCAAAGGGGAATATATATCTTTGTATTAGAACAGGTTAAGTAATATTTGACTGGTTGCTTTTTTTTTATATTTTTGCAATTAACAAAGTACTGTATATAATGGCTTACTATACATTTTGACTGATTTACCTCTATGTCATTCCTTAACCAGCGAGAAAAGGAGCCTAAAGCACTCTGCCTAAGGAGGCCATTTTTGTTTCTTATGTTTATTACAGCAAGATTTTTTACTCAGTTTCAGAGAACGCCATGCCAGTGAAAAGGCTAAATAAAGCTCTATTTTTTCTGGCCCAGTGAGCCAAATATGGGACAGAATTTGCCATTTTCAAAAGTAAATATTGGAGAGAACCCCCCAGCCGGAACCTACGAGCTTCGCGACTATGAGCCGATAGGCAGAGGGCGGTTTCCTCAGTATCCGTCCAACCAAATGCAGCACACAGTAACCTCGGTCCAACAGAGGTTCATGAGCAGGACTTTGGGCATAGATTTAACAGCCTGATCACTAAGGCCCAGCATTCCTCCTGTGTACCATACTCTTTTCTAGTTCCATAAGAGTACTCGAAGCGCATCCTTGCTTCAAATGACACATTATCTTTGTAATTTGTAGCCATTTCCAGACGACTCATCCATCTCAGCAAAATATTTTGAAGGAATAACTACACTGAAACCTTCAAAAATATCTCCAAAACTGGATAAAATGCCCTGGAGGAAGCACGAATGAAACAAAGAATACGTCCTCTAACTGAAGAAACTAAAGCTAGTTGTGGTGGCAAGAAGAAAATAGGAAAAACGTTAGCAAGAAGAAAATAGGAAAACGTTTGCCTGAAGAAATTTGAGAGTACGTCTGCCACAAGAAATTGAAAGATTTATTTGGCAGAAAACATTGCAGAAGCTCTTGCAAGAAGAAATTGGGGAAATTTGAAACACTTTTTAAAGAAAATATGAAAAATTTTCATATGAAAATAGGAAAAATGTTTGCCGAATAAAATAAAAGGTTTGCAAAAAGAAAATAGGACAAAAGCTTGCAGGAAGAGAATAACGTTTTATAGAAAAAATACGAAAAAAAGTTTGCAAGAAGACGAAAAATAATTGCCAGAAGAACAGGAAAAACACTTGCTGGAGGAAAATAGGAAAAGCGTTTGCAAGAAGAAAAGAAACCGTCATCGTACTGAATGGGTTACTGCCAACACTATTTCTGTGATACGCCTCCCGCGCTGCCACCAGCATCATTATCAACAGACGGAGAAAATGTGAGAATGTGTGGAGGGAAAATGCTGGTAACAATCCAGAGTGAGGCTGCAGGGAAAGGAAAAGGTACCATCAGCACCACCACCACCACAAAACTCACTTGTCTGTTGTTGCTCTGGCCCAGAATCATCTCATTATGAATCGGGTGGACTGCAGATTGAATTTTCCTTCCCCTGCAGTCCACCGTCTTTCTTTTAGGGATCAGTGACGGGGCTGAGGAACGCTTGTGTAACCGGGCAACGGATCCGTCCCCCTATATCCGTGTCACCACATGAAGGCGTCCCTCATGAGCACCACTGGTCTGTACTGCAAAGACTGATCACTTGCAACACTTGCAATAATATTGGTGGTGGACGAGTGATGTAAGAAGGGTCCGTATTCTCGCTGGATAAGGAGGATTCCTAGGATCTCTTCCTTAGAGATTAATTTTTGGACATGATAGGTTAATATTCTATTGTATGCTATTTATGCAGTGTTTGGATATGTTTGAATGATTTATGCAGCGCAGAATAGGACAGTAAGGCGTAATACGCACGATGAATTGCTTTGGAAAAGGTGTTCGGGAACTTCCTTAACGGACGAGAAAACGGCCCAGTGACTGACGGAGTTGTTATGAACACCTTCAGTCCAATGGCATATTTTATATTTTCTTCCTGCTGCTCCCAGACAGCCTTATTCAGCTTAGGAGATATTTATACGCAGCAGAAAAAAGTTTATGTTAAGGGTTTGGAATCTTTTTTGTAACAACATTCATCGAATTGGTAATGATGAAGCTTAGTGTACAAACGATTACTTATGAAGTGGAGCCAGGATTCCGGGGGCTTGAATGGTGAATGATTGGATGTGGAGTGGAAGGCCGGATGGGTGGGATGGGTGGGCGTTTGGGATGGGTGGGTTGGTTGACTTTTTGTGAGGATGGGTGGGTTGACTTTTTGTGTGGATGGGAGGGTGGGACTTTTTGTGTGGATGGGTGGGTGGACACATTGTGTAGATGGGTGGCTAGATTTTCTGAGAGGGTGAATGGGAATGCGACATCCCGAAGGACGAGCCAGGGGATGGTCTTACCACACTGGGTGAGTGGACAGGTGTAAGGGTGGAGGGGGGAACAGGTCTATAGGGTAAGCTGGTCCAAATGGGGAAATAGGTGAATGGGGATACGTCCTTGGGAGAAATGGGCCTAAGTGGAAATATAGATCCAATGGGTTCAAAACGGTCCATGGGAAAAACAGGTCCATGTGAGGAAATACGTCCACGTGGGGACTAGGTTTGTCCCGTAGTGAGAAAAATAGATTCATTAGGAAAAAAAGGTCCATGGAGAATAGGTTCGTGGAGGGAAACCAGATTCAGGGGAATAATAAGTTCATTAGGGACGAAGATCATCCGAGTGAAAATTCAGTTTAAGAAGAAATGATAGGCCCATAATGGGAAATATGTCTGATGGGAAACTAGGTCTATGGGGGTAATAGGTCCATGGGAAGAGGAGACCATGGGAGAAAATAGGTCCATATGGAAAAAAAAAAAGATGTATAGGGTAAAAAAAAAAAAAAAAAGTCCATGGAAGAAATAGGTTCGTGGGAGGAGGAAAGTTCGTGACGAAAAATTGGTCTCTGAGGATAACACATCCATGAAAGAAAAGATCTAGGGGGAAAATAGGTCCATGGGGGAAACAAATTGTTGATAAACGTAGCCGAGGGGTTTAATTAGACAGAATATTGTAAGTGTGTTGTTGAGTAATGGTTGTCCTATTACCAGTTGAGTGTGTGGGCCGCTGCTAGTAAAATGGTGAGTCGTCGAGTAGAGTGAATAGGTAACTCTCTCTTGCACTATCTTACTTTCCCTCTCTTTATATCCTTTTATCATGAGTGAGGTGAGTTATGGTCACTTTTTGGGTTTTATTACACAGTTACATGGAGGTGTGCTTGACAGAGTAACATAGAGTTGCCTGATGGCGAACCACCTAACTAACCTATCTCCTGCCTTGTGCCCTCGATCGTACTCTCGAGCTCTCTGCTCTTACAGTTGCTTTCCCTGGGGTTATATACTGACCAGTGCATAGGTGTGTCTTTGTCTGGTACCTCTCCATTGGTAGTTTTCCATGACGTCAGATAACTGGCTCAAGTTCGATAGCTGCGTGTTCATGAAATACCTCTACTGTCTGGCCTAAAGAGTACGTCATACAACGACATGCTTGAGCTAGAATACGTGTTCGACTTTCCTTGTACACCGGATATACAGTACTCATTGTGTAAGTGTTACTCGGGTCAATACTAATATATTACTGTCTAAAATTATTACATGTTGTCATAACATATTAATGCCTACAGAATCTATGGGGGAAACGTGGGTCAAGGAAAATAGGTCCATGTAAGAAAATGGATCAATGAAATGAAAATGGGTCCATGAGGGAAAATAGCAGGGTGGAGAAATGACTCCTTGGGGATGTAGCCGTAGATGGGCTGATGCGTTTGTATAAGTAATTGTCCTTTGTTACTTTCAGCTTAGCTCTGCATATATCTTTATATACACCGGTACCGGTAAGCAAACATTCGCATCCGCATCCAAGTGAATATGAGGGCAGAATATTTGCATCCGCAATGTTAAAAGGTGACTGACTTGGAGAAAGATTTAGATGTACTAATCAGCAGTGACCTTGAGTTCTATAAACACTGACCTGAAGTAGAGAAGAGAGCACAGAGGAGTCCAGGTCCCATAGAAGGGCAATTTTGGCCTCTGTACGTTCTCTTGAACGGACGCATCTGAAATATGCTGTGTAGTTCTGGTTGGTGACCCTGGAGAAGTATATTGCAAGGTTCAAGAGAGTCCAGGAGCAGGCTACTAAACTGATCTCATCCATCAGGCACACGGGAGGCCAGGACAGCCTGAAGGCACAGGGCGCCTTGTTGTTAGAGAACTAGAAGTTTGCACGGACAGCTAACTGAAGTTATTAAAAACCAGCATATATTAATTCTTAGTAGTAAACTCGACGAAGAACCATGGATGGGTGCTTAACTTGAAATATTATTACCATAATACAAAAGGCAATTTCCTGATTAATGAGATCTGCAGTGCTTGGTATCGACTGCCAGAAGAGGTAGCGGACAGTTTCTTAATAGAGCATTTGATAGCTACACTAGAATATTTTTTCCTCTTTGCTTACTTATAAATCGAATATTTCCCCTGCCGTATAATAATGGAAGTAAACATTCTGATTCTGATTCCTTTCCTGAAAAATTGTTAGTCTGAACATATTCCCCCGGGGTTAGGTGTATTTTTCTTTTCTTTTTTTCTGTGTCCGTACTGCACGTGGGAAAGGTGATGGGGTGTGCGTAAAACAACTTTACTACGTTTTTCTCCCAATACTATAATAGCACCGTGTAGATGGCAACTTGATTCATGGAACTTCCTTGGTGTGGGTCGGAAGATGTCTTTAGGTACTACTTGTTCTTCTCTCTCTTTCTCTCTCTCTCTCTCATTACAGTTCCAGTTTCTTATTGACTTTTCCCTCTCTCTCGTCCATACAGAAGAAAAAGAAAAGTCTTACCCTGGTACCGACCCAACTTCATCAAAAACTCAGTAAAAAGTAAATATCAAAGTTTTATATGGTGTAGATGTACGAGAAGTTTGTGTGTGTGTGTGTGTGTATGTGTGTGTGTGTGTGTGTATGTGAGTGTGTGTGTGTGTGTGTGTGTGTGTGTGTGTGTGTGTGTGTGTGTGTGTGTGTGTGTGTGTGTGTGTGTGTGTGTGTGTGTGTGTGTGTGTGTGTGTGTGTGTGTGTGTGTGTGTGTCAGAACAACGAAAAGCACCATCCGTACAGCAAAAATCAGCAGTGACGAACTGAGCTGCCTACTGTAATTGCATTGCTGGTATGTAAATTTGTTCTCTCTCTCTCTCTCTCTCTCTCTCTCTCTCTCTGTATATGTACCAGTATATGTTTCTCCATACATATGACCACTTCTCCAGTGAAATTCCACGTAACGATAAAATAGTATTCGCTTCTCCGTTCTCTCTCTCTCTCTCTCTCTCTCTCTCTCTCTCTCTCTCTCTCTCTCTCTCTCTCTCTCTCTCTCATCCCACCACACATGCAAATCTCTCGTTATCCCTTCCTAAAACCCATCAACAACGCCTGTTCTAAATCCGGAATTTCTGGATCCTCCGTCATTTTCAGAATACCTCAGCATTCTGGCCTTGAGGCGGGCTGACGTGAGGTAATTTTATCGAATTCAGGAAAAAACTTATCCCATCAGAAATAAACACATAACGCCAGTCGATTTTATTTACATCTGAACCCTCTTCAAATGGTACTGTTTTTCCGTTTCCCTTGCAAACTCCGGCCAACAATACTCAGCTCAAGTCTTGGGATTTGAGTAGTTAGATATTGCCTTCATTATCCGCTTCAATATGAGGTCTTTTCTTGTCTGGAGGGAGCAGCCATAAAGAAAGGAAGAAGATTTATTTATTATTTATAAAAGAGATAAATACTGAGAAATGAAACAGAGTAACTGGCTTGTAGAATGTAGTACCTCTCTCTCTCTCTCTCTCTCTCTCTCTCTCTCTGTCACCAAAGGGGACTATATATCTTTGTATTAGAACAGGTTAAGTAATATTTGACTGGTTGCTTTTTTTTTATATTTTTGCAATTAACAAAGTACTGTATATAATGGCTTACTATACATTTTGACTGATTTACTTCAATGTCATTCCTTAACCAGCGAGAAAGGGAGCCTAAAGCACTCTGCCTAAGGAGGCCATTTTTGTTTCTTATGTTTATTACAGCAAGATTGTTTACTCAGTTTCAGAGAACGCCATGCCAGTGAAAAGGCAGACGAAGGGCAGTTCCTCAGTATCCGTCCAACCAAATCCAACACACAGCTACTTCGGTCCGAAAGAGGTTAATATGCACGACCCTGGACATAGATTTAACAGCTTTTTCCGTAAGGCCCACCATTCCTCCTATGTACCATACCCTTTCTAGTTCCATAAAAGTTTTCGAAGTGTATCCTTGCTTACACATTATCTTGGTAAATTTTTTCTATTTCCAGACAACTCATTCATCTCAGCAAAATGTTTTGAAGGAATAACTATACTGAAACCTTCAAAAATATCTCCAAAACTGGATAAAATGCCCTGGAGGAAGGAAGAAGGAAACAAAGAGGAAGTCCTCTAGTTGAAGTAACTAAAACTGTTTGGCAAGAAGAAAATAGGAAATACGTTAGCAAGAAGAAAATAGGAAAACGTTTGCCAGAAGAAATTTGGGAGTACGTCTGCCACAAGAAATTGGAAGACCTGTTTGGAAGAAAACATTGCAGAAGCTTTTGCAAGAAGAAATTGGAGAAATTTGAAAGACTTTTTCAAGAAAATATGAAAGAAGTTCGCATGATATTAGGAAAAAGGTTTGCCGAAGAAAATAAGATAAGGTTTGCAATAAGAAAATAGGAAAGATGTTTGCAGGAAGAAAATGCCGTTTCTTAGGAAAAAAAGGAAAAATGTTTGCAAGAAGACGAAAAATGTTTGCCAGAAGAACAGGAACAATACTTGCAGGAGGGTAATAGGAAATGCGTCTTCAAGATGAAAGAAACCGTCATCGTCCTGAATGAGTTACTACCAACACCATTTCTGTGATACGCCTCCCGCGCTGCCACCAGCATCATTATCAACAGACGGAGAAAATGTGAGAATGTGTAGAGGGAAAATGCTGGTAACAATCCTGAATGAGGCTGCAGGGAAGGAAGAAGATACCAGCACCACCACGACCACCACCATCACCACCAAACTCACTTGCCTGTTGTTGCTCTGACCCCGAATCATCTGACTATGAACCAGGTGGACTACAGATTGAATTTTCCTCCCTTTGCAGTCCGCCATCTTTCTTTTAGGGATAATTCAGGGTGCTGAGAGACGATTTTACAACCGGACAACAGATCCGTCCCCCTATATCCGCGTCACCACATGAAGGCGTCCCTCATGAGCACCACTGGGCTGTACTGCAAAGACTGATCACTTGCAACACTTGCAGTCGAATATTGCGAGAAGGGTCCGTATTCTCGTCGGGTAAGGAGGCTTCCTAGCACCTCTTCCTTTGGGATTTATTTTTGGACATGATAGGTTAATATCCTATTGTACGTTGTTTATGCAATGTATGGATATGTTTGAATGATTTATGAAACACAGACTAAGACAATAAGGTGCAATAAGCACGAGGAATGGCTTTGGAAAAGGTGTTAGGAAGCTTCCATAACGGACGAAAATACAGGCTAAGGACTGACGGAGTTGTAATACACATCTTCAGTCAAATGACATATTTTATATTTTCTTTTTGCTGCTTCCAGACAGTCTTATTCAGCTCAGGGGAGGCTTATATGCAACAAAAAAGAGAGTGTGACAAGAGTTTGGCATCTTTTTTGTAACATAACATTCGTCGGACTGGCAATCTTGAAGCTAAGTGTGGAAAGAAGTACTTATAAGGTGGAGCCAGGATTTCAGGGGCTTCAATGGTGAATGATTGGATTTGGAGCAGAAGGCTTTATGATGGGCTTTTGTGGATGGGTGGGAGGGCTTTTTGTGTGGGTGGGTGGGTGGACTTTTTGTGTGGCCGGGTGGAGTTTTCGTTTGTTCGGGTGGGTGGACTTTTTGTTTGGCCGGGCGGGTAGACTTTTTGTGTGGATGGGTGGGTGGACTTTATGTGTGGTTGGGTGGGTGGAGTTTGAATGGCTGGGTGGGTGGACTTTGTGTGTGGATGCGTGGGTAGGATTTCTGAGTGGGTGAATGGGAATGCAACATCCCGAAGGACGAGCCAGGGGATGGTCTTACTACACTGGGTGAGTGGGCAGGTGTATGGGTGGAGGGGGGAACAGGTCCATAGCTAAGCTGGTCCAAGTGGGGAAATTGGTGAATGGGGATACGTCCTTGGAAAAAAAATGGACCTAAGTGGAAACACAGATCCAATGGGTTCAAAATGGTCCATGGGAAAAACAGGTCCATGTGAGGAAATACGTCCACGTGGGGATTAGGTTTGTCCCGTAGTGAGAAAAATAATCAGTACGAAAAGAAGGTCCATGGAGAATAGGTCCATAGAGGGAAAACAGCTCCAGGGTAATAATAAGATCATTTGGGACAAAGATCATGAGAGTGAAAATTGGGTCTATGAAGGAGTGATAGGTCCATAATGGGAAATAAGTCTGATGGGAAACTAGGTCCAGGGGGGTAATAGGTCCATGAGAAGAGAAGACCATGGCAGAAAATAGGTCCATATGAAAAAATATATATATAAAGTAAAAAAAAAAAAGGTCCATGGAAGAAATAGGTTCGTGGGAGGAGGAAGGTTCATGATGAAAAATTGGTCTATGGGGAAAACACGTCCATAAAAGAAAAAATCTAGAGGGAGAAAAAAAGCTCCATGGGGGAAGGGGTTCAAGCAAAGTAGGTCCATGTAGGAAAATGGGACAACTGGATGGATATGAGTCAATTGAATGAAAATGGGTCCATGGAGAAAAATAGGTGGGTGGGGAGATGACTCCTAGGGCATGTAGCCATAGATGGGCTAATGTGTTAGTATATGTAATTGTCCGTTGTTATTTTCTGCTTAG
Source organism: Coenobita brevimanus (assembly GCF_032717465.1). Lineage (NCBI taxonomy): Eukaryota > Metazoa > Arthropoda > Malacostraca > Decapoda > Coenobitidae > Coenobita > Coenobita brevimanus. The sequence goes on from NC_137013.1 coordinate 6,396,013, forward strand.
CTTTGCTTATGCTTTTATATATACCGGTACTGGTAAGCTAACATTTGTATCCGCATCCAAGTGGATATGAGGGCAGGATATTTGCCTTGGCAATGTTAAGATGTGACTGACTTGGAGAAAGACTTAGGTGTACTAATCAGAAGTGACCTTAAATTCTATAAACAGTGACCTGAAGTAGAAAAGAAAGCACAGAGGATCCTACAGTAGGTTCCATAGAATGACAATTTAGCCTGTTGTACAGTTCTCTTGAAAGGACACATCTGAAACGTGCTGTGCAGTTCTGGTTGGTGACCCTGAAGAAGGATATTGCAAGGTTCGAGAGAGTCCAGGAGCGGACGACTAAACTGATCTCATCCATCAGGCACATGGGAGGTCAGGGAAGGCTGAAGGCACTGGGCCTCTTGTTGTTAGAGAACTAGGAGTTTGCACGGACAGCTAACTGATTAATAAATCCAGCACATATTAATTTTAAGTAGTAAACTCGACGAAGAATCATGGATGGGTGCTTCACTTGAAATATTTTTACCATAATACAAAAGGCAATTTCCTGATGTATAGGATTTGCAGTGCATGGTATCGACTGCCAGAAGAGGCAGCCGACAGTTTCTTGATAGGGCAGTTGATACCTAACTAGAAAATTTTTTGCTCTGCTTTACTTACTCGAAGATCGAATGTTTCCTCTGCAATATAATAATGAAAGTAAACATTCTGATTCTAGTCTGGACATATTCCCCCAGGGTTAAGTATCTTGGCTGCGGGTGAGAAAGGTCAGTAGGGTGTACTTATAAAACCTTTACTATATTTTTCTCCGAATACAATAATTGCACCGTGTAGATGGCAACTTAATTCACGATACTTCCCTGGTATGAGTCGGAATATGTCTTTTGGTACTACTTGCCCTTCTCTCTCTCTCTCTCTCTCTCTCTCTCTCTCTCTCGCATTACACTTCCAGTTTCTTATTGACTTTTCCCTCTCTCTCGTCCATACAGAAGAAAAAGAAAAGTCTTACCCTGGTACCGACCCAACTTCATCAAAAACCCAGAAAAAAGTAAATACCAAAGTTTTATATGATGTAGATGTACGAGAAGTTTGTGTGTGTGTGTGTGTGTTCTAACCTAATTGTTCTTACCTACTTGTATCTTTACAGGAATGAGTCAAGCTCGTACTGTCCCGTGTCTTAAACCATATTTATCGTACATATCCTTAAATTTGTGAATTGTTTTGGCACACACTATTTCATTCGGTAGTGCATTCCATTGATCAATTGCTCTGTTTGGGAAACTGAATTTCCTTACGTCTTTATCACCTCTCTTCTTATGCAGTTTTTTGCAGTGTCCTCTTGCTGATGCTTCTCCATATGTTAAGTAATCATTTATGTCTATTTTCTCCTTCCCTGATATGCACTTATATAGCATTATCATGTCACCTCTTTTCCTTCTCTCCTGTAGTGTTGGTAGATTCAGTTTATTTAGTCTTTCTTCGTAGATTAGGTCCCTTAAGCTTGGTATCCATCTTGTAGCGGCCCTTTGAACTTTTTCAATCTTGTCTATGTGCTTTTTGAGATGAGGACTCCAGACTACTGATGCATATTCCAGGGTTGGTCTAATGAATGATGTTATTATCTTTCTTAGCATGTCTTCATTTATGTATGTGAATGCTGTTCTCATATTTGCAAGGAGTGTATACATGTTCCGTACCTTCTCGCTGATGTGGTCAGCCGGAGATAGTCTGTTATTGATAATGACACCTAGGTCTTTCTCTCTTTCTGATGTGTATAGGGTTTTATTTCCTAACTTATAATCCCAATCAGGTCTTTTTCCACTTTTACCAAACTTGATTACATGACACTTGTCCACATTGAATTCCATTTGCCATGTACTACTCCATTCATGAAGTTTATTTAATTCTTCTTGTAGCTCTTTACAAGAGTCTATGTTAGTAATTCTCCTTTGTATGTTTGCATCATCTGCAAACATATTCAGATAGCTCTCATTTCCAGTGTTACTGTTTATATCATTTATATACCCTAAAAACATGATTGGTGCCAGCACTGAACCCTGTGGTACTCCACTAGTCACTTCTTTCCATGATGAGTAGTTTCCTCTTAGTACTGTTCTCATTTCTCTTTTTATGAGTGTGTGTGTGTGTGTGTGTGTGTGTGTGTGTGTGTGTGTGTGTGTGTGTGTGTGTGTGTGTGTGTGTGTGTGTGTGTGTGTGTGTGTGTGTGTGTGTGTGTGTGTGTGTGTGTGTGTGTGTGAGAACAACGAAAAGCACCATCCGTACAAAAAAAAATCAGCAGTGACGAACTGAGCTGCCTACAATAATTGCATTGCTGGTATGTAAATTTTTTGTTTCTCTCTCTCTCTCTCTCTCTCTCTCCCTCTCTCTGTATGTATGTATGTATGTGTGTTTCTTTATGTATATGACTACCTCTCCAGTGGAATTCCACGTAACGGTAAAACAATATTGGCTTCCCCATTCTCTCTCTCTCTCTCTCTCTCTCTCTCTCTCTCTCTCTCTCTCTCTCTCTCTCTCATCCCACCACACATGCAAATCTCTCGTTATCCCTTCCTAAAACCCATCAACAACGCCTGTTCTAAATCCGGAATTTCTGAATCCTCCGTCATTTTCAGAATACCTCAGCATTCTGGCCTTGAGGCGGGCTGACGTGAGGAAATTTTATCGAATTCAGGAAAAAAACTTATCCCATCAGAAATAAACACATAACGCCAGTCGATTTTAATTACATCTGAACCCTTTTCAAATGATTCTGATTTTGCGTCTCCCTTGCTAACTCTGGCCTACTATACTCAGCTTAAGTCTTGGGATTTGAGTAGTTAGATATTGCCTTCATTATCCGCTTCAGTAAGAGGTCTTTTCTTGTCTGGAGGGGGCAGCCATTAACAAAGGAGAAAGATTATTAATTCCTCAAGAAAACGATGAATGTGGAGAAATGAAATAGGTTAATTAACTGGCTTGTAGAATGTAGTACCTCTCTCTCTCTCTCTCTCTCTCTCTCTGATTGTAACATTACTAACTTAACTTTATTTCAGCTAAAGTCAGTCACTTTTATCCAAGGCGAAAGAAACCAATCTCCCCTTCCCCGAAGAAAAAAAAAAAGTTGGAAAATTATCTTCAGCTGAGTATTGGTCGAAAACAATGACTCTAAACCATTTCCTGAATAATTTGACAATCTTGCCTCAAAATTTTATCCCGGGTAACGCCAAATGACTTTATTTGGCTGTGATACCAGGTGATTATTGGCTGACACTTTCAAAACGCTAACTTTTCGCAGTCCTTCAGCGGCAAGGTCCGATAGCTGTATTTTATCCAGGCGTGGGATTTTCAGACATATTTACGATCGAGTCCCTGTCGTAACTGGGATTTGATTTTGCAGGAAGAACTGGATACATGGAAAGTTTCTGGGGTTTTCTTTCTTTGTCCTTCCTTCCAAAAAAATATATAACACTTTTCCTCTCGTAACCAAGATATATATATATTTTTTTTTTTTTCATTCAAGAAAGGAAACAGGTCAGGGAAAAAATCTAATGTTGCTAACTATCCCGCAAAAATATATTCTTGAGCTTCGACAGTGAAGCTATCGTTAATACCTTTGAGAAATCCTCCCCTGGTTACCATCAGGGGTTGTTTCCAGGCTCGGTAAAACCCTCATCATCGAAGGGGTAAGGAAATCGCGTGACAAACTTCTAAGCTTATTTTTCCTGTTTCCCGACGATTTTATTAAACCTAGGAAGGGTATCGCGTTCCAGAGAGGTTTACTTAAGCTGTAGCTAACCCCTCCATTAGAGAAAATACCAAGCAGAAAAAAAAAAAAAAAAGACTGGGATGAAATGAAAAAGACATCCCCAGGCTCAATGCCTACGTTATCGTAATTTTCTCTTCGGTCAAGAACTTGGACTCCCTATCATTTTCAGATATCCTATCCCGTAGTGCCACCAACCGCAAACACTGTAATTTGTTCCGGCAAATGTCAGGTGATACTATTCGGCTCAAGAACCCAACCTCAGCGAAATAGCAAAGTATCTTCAATTACGTTTTGGGGCGAGAATTCCGACTCACTATCATTTTTCAATACTTTAAGCTTTTGATCTCGAAATCCAAACTTCGGACTATATTCCAGGTAACATTCTGCTCAGTGAAACCTATCGTAATAAAAAGACTGGACACTGCACAGATTTTTTTTTTTTCTAGCCGAGACGTAAGATCAAGGTAAGCCCATTTGCAAACTTTCGAAATTTCGTCGACACTTTTCTGCCGGCTGTGGCAATGGAATGTTTTACCTGAACTGTTTTCATGTGACAGCCATATGAAGCGCACACCAAAAATGCAAGAGAAGGAAGGATATTCTTTGTCCTTTGTGTAGAGAAATGGGAAAACATGGAAATCAGGACACAAAGCTGGCAGAAATCTTAGTCAGGGCTGAACAATACGTACTTTAATTCTGTTGACGCTAGACGATTGTATTTTGCTAAGAGATATACCTCAAGAGATAAGTTTTAAAAAATGCCGCCACGAGACTATTTTCTTCTGGTGAGGGTAGTTCTGGTGGTGGAAGGACTGAAAGCTGGCTCGATCAACCTAACAAAAGCTCAGTCTCTTTACGTGAATTAAATAGACTGGACGAAGCCTGAATAAAAGAAACAAGTGCGTCCATGGCAGAAAGATGTCTAACATAAAGAAGGGAAAGCGAAATAAAAAAAAATAGAGAGAGAGAGAGAGAGTACACGAAAGGGCAACCCGGAGACAGTAATTATACCCTTCACAGTGACACTGTTCTCTGTAAATAATAATAATAATAATAATAACAAGAAGAAGAAGAATGCTAAGAATATGTTGATGACGATGATGATGATACTACTACTACTACTACAACTACTACTACTACTAATTACAATAATAATAATAATAATAATAATAATAATAATAATAATAATACCAATAAAAAATAATAATAATAATAATACCAATAAAAATTGTAAAAAAAATAAATTTAATGGTGATAAATATAATAATAATAATAATAATAATAATAATAATAAACGACTAATTAAAATAAAACACTGGTGGTAGCAAGAGCATAGGAAACACAAGACATCGTACGCGAGTAACTATGAGTAATTCAATAACAGATTTTATTCAGGGTACGAGTCCCCTTTCTAGAGATTCATGTAAAATATTCTCTCTCTCTCTCTCTCTCTCTCTCTCTCTGTCTCTCTCTCTCTCCTCTCACTAGCCTCTTCATTCTTCTTTGGTTATTTGCATATAAATGACGCCCGTGCCCCAGTACACCTTAACGTCGTGAGAGAGAGAGAGAGAGAGAGAGAGAGAGAGAGAGAGAGAGAGAGAGAGAGAGAGAGAGAGAATCAGTTACACATTTACAAAGACCATATTCATCTTACGGTCCTTTTGCGTGTTACGTCCCTAAAAGAGAGACGTATTAAATAGTTAAACAATCCAAAGACTAGGAGGAAAAGAATAACAGCGGCTTAAGGGAAAGAAGCTGAGAATGCCATATACTCCTATATTACACTTCTAATACGATAATAACTGTTTTAGCAAGACCACTAAGGCGTAGACCTGGACCATTATATTGTTATATATTGAGTGAAGTTAGACCAAGATTCAAAATATTATCCTGTGTTACGAAAATATGACCTAGTATTTCATTTTAACTTGTGATGTATTGTGATGAAATATATCTAGTTTCAAAAAATTTCTTTTGAACAATTATATCAGCTTCGGGAGTATGGAAAGCTTGATGGGTGCTATTTTTCATAATGGTCCATACGTTCTTTTAAACCCTCTTATGAGTGGCACAATTCAGGACCGGGGTACACAAAAGCACTTACGATAAACTTCATGTCGTAACTCAGGTTTTGATCTGCAGGAAGGACAAGGAGGCTGTCGAATCTTCTTGTCTCCTGTTTCAAATTCATAGATGAATCTTAGTCGCGAGATGAAAATTACCGTAGGTTATTATCGTTTTCTGCAGGAAGATAAGGGAAAGGGGTGGAAAAAAAAAAAGTTTTCCTGTCTAGGTCTTCCTGTTAAAAACATATCCAAGTTACGACAGGATATCAGTCATAAATACTTTGGGAATCGCATTTCAGTATTTTATTTCAGCTAAAGGCAGACGATTCTGTTCATCTGGGTGATAGGAGAATAGCCAAAGGGTGACGTGGAGGCAGTTTGTGGTCACCCCACACAGGATTAAGGCGTCTGACAATAGTATCTATCTATCTATCTATCTATATATATATATATATATATATATATATATATATATATATATATATATATATATATATATATACATACGGTATGTAAATTATACGTGTATATTTATTTGGAGAGAGAGAGAGAGAGAGAGAGAGAGACAGAGACAGACAGACAGACAGACAGACAGACAGACAGACAGACAAACTGTATATACATTCATTGACACAGATTGACAAACAGACAGACAGACAGGCATATAGTCATAATATTCCGAGTGTTATGTTATTGTTATTGTCATGGTCGGAAAAAATCTCAGATAATGTTCTAACTCCTGACGATTTTAGTCAGCTGAATGAGTCACAGGAGCCTGAGTTAATGGTTCTGACACACACACACACACACACACACACACACACACACACACACACACACACACACACACACACACACAGCCAACATAACAAGACTTACACGTGCTCTTACGGACGGTAATTTTGTTCCACCTTTTTGGCGAACAAATATGAAATTCCTGGACCATATTTTAAAGAGTGGGCTGTGCTTCGAAAATCACATTACTGGGTTTCCAAAGTTAGTGTTCAGTGTCTTGTTATCTATATAATAAGGACAGTTGTCTGTCTGTGTATGGGTTTACCCAGTTACTCCTCCTAAATGCGCTGATCAGTTTTGATAAAATATTGCAGGTACACTCCTCAACGCCCAGATTATTCATATATATATTTTTTTATTCCAAAACTCTGAAAAAAAAGCGGAATTATTAATTACTCAACGATAGTTTGTTTTCTGTTACGGAGACACAGGAGACCTATCTCCTTCGAGCCTCACCACATTCTACTTTACTCATACATATTTAGTTTATATCAGAGTTACGAAAAATAAACAAAGGATGATGGACCGCACTGGCGAGGGCCACTGTAGTTTATCATAATGAAGTGAATCAAAATTTATGTACGCAACTGTACAGGGGGAACCAAAAATTAGGTCGCCTCATCTGCTTGTCTCTAAACAGACTTGGAGAAATAAGCTAAATAATTCCGCTGTACCCAACATTTAGATCCGTATCCTCGTCGGTTAAAGAAGTTCCTCAGCACCTCTTCCTCACCGATTTAGTTTTGGATACGGGTGGTTAATATAATTTTGCATGTTGTACTTGCACAATATTTTGACTGAGTGATTTAAACGAGACAGAGGAAAGCAAGGTGTAATAAGCAAAATAAATAGTTTAGCAGGTTTTGTTAGGGAGCTTGCTTAGCTGACGTGAATACGGGACATTGTAACTCATGCCAGCATCCTCTTTCGTTAAAGAAGCTCTCTAACATCTCTTCCTAAACGATCTGTTTTCCTTACTACGCCTTGCTATCTCCTTCTGTGTCATTTAAATAATTCAAGTACCACCATACTGAAATACCACCATAAATAACATGGAAATTAAGTAGTCGTATTCAAAAGTAAATTGCTAAGAAAGAGGTGCTAGGAAGATTCCTTAACCGACGAGAATACGGATCTTCCTCCCTTATGATGTGGTTTTGCGAGCCTGATTGTCCAAGTCCATGGAAAAAAATTACAGAAGAGGCGACAGGATTTTTGGTGGTGACTGGACACTGCCCTCACTACAAACAACGCTTACAGATTTGTACTTGGCCAACATAGGGAAAAACGAAACGTTGCTATCACTCTCCCTCCGAAGACAAGGTCCAGTAATGCTGTGGATCTTACATGGAATTCTACAGGTTCATATACATCCTTTAAAGATGTATTACACCCTTTGTTAAATAATGAAGAGAGGCAAAGGAATTAGGTTTTGTTCATTTTAATTTGCCCCAAACTTTTAATCTCTCCATCTTTAATGCAGAACTGTGGCGAGATGAAAAGTGGTGTCACTCGGGAGGCAGTGCTAATAATGATGTCAATGGTAGGATTGTCATATTATTCCATGAAGCTACAGGAATTACTGTAGCTGTAAAAAGGACGAAACTCTACGCTGAGTTAAGATACATGAATTATTCTCGTTACAACATAAATCTAAGGAAGCAGGAGAGGAACTCTCAAAGATATTTATGGTGGATGACCTGTCGTATTTCAGATTAGTTTTTCCAGGATAGCCAACGACATCAGAATCTTATCCCGGCCTTGCGATCTTTCATCAAAACTAATTACTGTATACAAGAGCAAATTTGTCATAGCAGTCATCTGTTTAGGATGAAAGGAAAAAAGAATGAAAAGAGTAGAAGCCTTTCACAACCCCAGTTCTTCCTGTAAAAACAAATCACAGTTACGACAGGGACTCGATCGTACGTATGTTAGAGTATACCACCCCAGAGTCGCATTCCAGTAGGCGTAGGAAACTTCAATGTGCCTCATACGAAAACTTCTGCATATTACACCTCATTATTCTGTCATTTATATCATTTTACTATCGATATAATTTGCATAAGCGCCATACGTGGGAATATGAAAGTGTAATGTCCAGATTAAATCACGAAAAAAGAGGTGTTAAGAAATCTCCAATGCCACTATGATTAATGGCCATAGTCTTGAACTCCCATATATTCATGATATCACCAGGGCCTCTCTCAAGACAGGGAAGGAAAGGAGGGAGGGAGACGTGAGGAGAGAGAAGAGGGAGAGGAGGGAGGGTCTAGGAAGAGGAGGCTGTAGGAGGGAAAAAAAGAAAAGGAAGAGGGAAGAAAAAGAGAAAGGAGGAAACGAGAGGATGAAGGAGGGAAGAAGGAAGAAAAGGAATGAAGATGGAAGAAGAAGAGAAGGAGGAAGGAAGAAGAGACCGAGGGAAGAAGAGAAGTACTGAAAAAGAGAACAATACAGAAGGGTGTGAGAAGTATAAGAAAATAAAGGTAAGGAAAAGAAAACGAAAATGGAGAGATACAAGGCTACACGGAGAGGAGAGGGGAGAGGGAAAGAGAAAAGAAAAGGAAAGTAAAACGAAGTAGAAAGCCGGAAGGAAGGAAGAAAGAGCAGGAGAGGAGAGAAAAGCTGGAGGAAGGAGAGGTGACAAAAGAACGAAGAGAGGAAAGAGAAAACAAAAAAAGAAGAAAAGAAAGCGAAAGCAAGACAGGAATGGGAAGACTGGAGAAAGGCGCGGGGGATGAAAGGAAGAGGAAAGGAGAAGTAAATGGAAAATGAAGGAGGAGGAAGGGAGAAGTAATAAGGTGCAGAAGAAAAAGGAAGGGAGAGGTAAATGTGAAAAGAAGATAGAGGAAGGGAGGAGTAAAAGGGAGATGAAGAAAGAAGAAGGGAGAAGTAAAGGGGAGGAGAAGAAAGAAGAAGGAGGAATAAAAGGGAAAACAAGGACGAGAAAAGGGGAAGGGGAGAGAATAAATAAAATAGAAGAGGATAGGATAGGAAGAAAAGAAAGAAACTAGCACAAGAGAGAAGAGACAAAGTGAAGGAGGAAAAAGAACGGAAAATATAGAGACAAAGAAGAGAAGCTCAGGAAAGAGAGGTAAGCGAAGAAGAGAAAGTAAAACAAAGAGGGTACAGGAAGTGGGTACAGAAAGTCAGGAAGATAGGGAATGGAAAAGGAATTAAGAGGACAGAAGGGAAAAAGATGAGACAGAGAAGACTGGATGAAAACTAGGGAAAAAGAGCGCACGGAACCTGGGGGAGAGAGAGAGAGAGAGAGAGAGAGAGAGAGAGAGACAGACAGACAGACAGACAGACAGACAGACAGAGACAGAGACAGATAACAGACAGAGACTGAGAGAGAGAGAGAGAGAGAGAGAGAGAGAGAGAGAGAGAGAGAGAGAGAGAGAGAGAGAGAGAGAGAGACAGACAGACAGGGAAACAAAAGGAGGATACAGGAACGCGGTGAGGGAGGGGGAGGGGAAAGGGAGAGAGAGAGAGGAAAAAAAGGAAAGTTGGAGGAAGGAGAGAGGAAAGGTGAGAGAAGGCGAGGGGAGAAAAAGATGGAGGAAAAAAGAAGAGGGAAAACTGGCTGAAGGAAGGGAGACGGATGAGGCATGTAGAGAGGGAGGAGAGAGAGAAGAAAAAATAAAAGAGGAAGGAAAGCCGGAGGAAGGAAAGGAGAGGAGAGGGAATGAGAACGGGAAACAGAGGGAAGAAATTACGAGGAACGGAAGCTGGAGGAAGGAATAGAGGAAGAACCGTAGAGAGAGGGATTAGGGAAGGAGGGAGGAAGGAAGGAAAAGGCAGAGTTGGAGGAAGGAGTAGGACGAGAAAGAAGAGGAAGGGGAAGGAATGTTGGAGGAAGGAGAGGAGGAAGCGGGAGAAAGGACGAAATGAGAGCAAGAGAAGGAAATGAAAACGAGAAAATTAAGACAGAAAATAGATGAAGGAAAGGAGGAGAGGAGATGAAGAATTAAGTAGAGAAAGGAAGAGGGGAATAAGAATAAAAGGGAGGTGAGGGGAAGAAGCGTAGAGAATTAACATTAAGAACCTGTTAATAGAGTTCAGAGAACTAATAATTAAATATGATGGGACATGACTGGGTAAGCTGACGAGGCAGAGAATGATTATGTCGTACGAGAGAGAGAGAGAGAGAGAGAGAGAGAGAGAGAGAGAGAGAGAGAGAATATACAAATATCCAGGGCAAGATTGAGTAAAATTCTCTGTCTGTCTCTGTCTGTCTGCCTGTCTGTCTGTCTCTCTGTTTTACCTTGTCACATCCTCCTTATCATCATCATTCCCTCAATCCTCTCTTCCTGACTTTTCCCACTTCATTTCTCTCGCTAACATTCCTGCCCTTCCTCCCTCTCCCGTCTACTCCGTTCCCTCGTCCTTTACATCCATTCTCCCTGCCATCTATCAGTCTGTCTGTCCCATACCTTCTCCTCTTTGGGAAGACCTCCCTAATCGAAGGTGCATTAGAGAGAGAGAGAGAGAGAGAGAGAGAGAGAGAGAGAGAGAGAGAGAGAGAGAGAGAGAGAGATTAATTGCAAGAACACTAATTCATTCCTTTCAACTCTCCCCTAAATCTCACCCTACCTCATCCATCTTCATCCTTGTTATGCTAGGTGCTTAAGGGGCGGCTTACCGTCCCTAGAACGCCTAGAGTGCAGCTGGGTTCCCTTTCTAGACCGGAGTTTAGACAAACAAGAGAGGGCCAGGGCATAAAAACACAGGGCAACAACCTTACACTTATATTGACAGATTCAACTGCTGTGAAACAGGTAGACAATCTTACACAATCTCATAGGGAAAAATCAATACCTAGGCTGGTATTAGTGGGTAGAGTATCGCACAGGATACTAGATGTACAGGAGTCTAAGTCTGGTTCAGGAGGGCAAAGCACTATTACACTGTACGTGGTGAGGAGGCACTATCATGAGGCGTTCACTGTTCTGGCACTAAGTTTTTAGACTAAGTACGGGGGGGGGGTGTTACTGACTGCACGAGGGAGGGGAGTAGTTCATGACACTATGTTACAGGCGCCGTTACAGGAGGTGGGGTGTCACTGTCTGTATATTCACTGTTCGCTATCACTGAGGCACTCGTTCTTTTACACTTATTAACTTATGTTCTTACATGGCCTCACAATACGCTTATAGCTTGATTTCACTGGGGCGCCTGTTCTTTTACACTCACTGGTCTATGTCTTTTCTGGGCCTCACTGTACACTTCTATCACGTTACACTCACTCTCGTGCCTCGAGTGCCAGCCTCACTGTTCACTGATAATTCACTGTCTTCAGGTCCACTTTGTTTCACTGGGGGAAGGGGAGGTCCAGGGCTTACAACTCTCGGTCTGGGGTAGGCGGACCTTTGGGAGTCCCTTCGTCCCACGGCCATGGGACCACTCTCAGGGGCGTTGTCTCTCGGCTGGGACTCGGTCTGTGTGTGGTGAAGGACTCCTCACTGTCAGGGCTGGGGACTGGGGCCAAACAGACATTGGAGGTGCTCACTCAAGCGCTAGGTGGAGGACGGGCGTCGCCTTCGTCAGGGTGGGGAGTGGGCCTGCCCAGGGTTCCAGGGCATGACCTTGGAGGGGCGTCAGCTGCCGTCTTCTGCTGGAGACTCTGCCGTCAGGAGTGGGCTGCGGCGTCGTTCCCTTCTGGAGTCTGTCAGGTGGGTGCCCTCTTCCTCTGGACAGAGGAAGAACAACCCCAGGGACAGTATGGGACCTCTCCACCAATCCTTGGGGCAGTGGTCCTTCTCCTGGAGGTTGCCTCGGTCTGGGCAGACAGGAAGGTAATCTGTGCTCCTTCTGGATGGCAGGACTGAGCACAGCTCACCATCTCATTGTGGAGTCACAGGGGGCGAGAGACTTTGGCGTCTCTCCCTGGCGCAGCTAGAGGCCATGGCTGGGTTCCCTTAGGCAACATATGGAGGGCGGCTACAGGCCATCCCTTTGCTGTCGGCGCAGCTACAGGCCATCACCGGGACCTGACTCCCTGATGGGAACACAGGAGAAGTACGGCTACCAGCCGTCATTTGCCTGTCGGTGCAGCTACTGGCCGTCACCAAATTCCCTCAAGGAGGGCGACGTGCAGGAGAGGAGCAGCTACAGGCCATCTCCTCCCTACTGGCGCTACTAGAGGCTGTTGCTGATGTCGTGCCCTCCGAGGCAACTTCAGAAGGAGAGGGGACGTACAGGTCTCTCCCCAGTGCGGCTACAGGCCGTTGCTGATCTCTGTATGGGGTGTGAGCAGTACTGGGTGGAGCGGCTACAGGCAGTCTCTAATCAGTGGCCCGGCTACAGGCCGTGGCCTGTTTTGAATGCAGCTGCAGGCCGTCACTGATGCCCAGCTACAGGCCGTGGCCCTTTTTTCAGAGTGGCTACAGGCCGTCTCTTTTGTCTCTGAGCAGCTATAGGCCGTCTCAGGTAATGTGTGACTACTGGCAGTCGCTGGGGTGCTGCTCGGAACTGTTAGGCCAGTTCCACACCGATCCTGTCGGTGGTCAGCTCACCCGGAAGGTAGTGTACTTTGACTAAGGTGGTGGCTGTGGGCGAATTCTGGAGAATAGGGGCGCGCAGCCCGGGTGACAGCTGGCATTTTAATCCTCACTCACCCTCACCCTCTCTCACCCTTATCCTCTCTCATCCATCCTCATTCACCTTCTATCTCGCAGTCTCATCCTACCACACCTTCACCCTCCCACGATAACCTGTCACCCTTCCTCATTCACCCTCAGCCTCCCTCATCAACCAAAATCCACCCTCAGCCTCACTCAACTGCCCATATTCTCCCTCACCCTTCCTGGTCCTTATCCTCAACCAAGTTTTATGTTCACCTTCATCTACTGTCAGTCTCACATTCACTCATACTCTCTGAAATACCCGCATGGCAGGGTGAGCCTGACACCACCAACCCAGGAGGAGAGTACATGGGGATGACACCAACCCCACGAGGAGATGACAGGGAGGCCATTTTTTCTGACGAGCCATCCAGGCATGAACGACATATCTCCCCCATGACCCAACGCCCCTCTTCCCCGCAGCCAGACCACCGGGCAGTGTACGGTGAAAGTACATTACATTTCAGAGGAGGATCACCAGAATCGGGGTGAGACTTGCAGAAGCAAGGTCCCAAGCAAGCCCTTGGATGCTGTATCCACTGGGTCTGCCTCCATAAAAGGGGAGGACTCAGGAGGAACCTCTAGACTTGCTACACCCCAGGGGAGAAGTGGCACAGTAGTGCCTACCGGATCTACTGTGGGTGGAGTGACTCACTGGTTCTCCATCCTCTGCCACCCACCTTTGGGAGCCGGCACGTCGGCACGTCCTACGGACGACCTTCGCCGGAACTCCCCAGAGATACCACTCGGGACAGGCCATCGGTTGTCCCCCAAGGCTGCCCCGACCACAACGAATGGAGGACAGACTCCACTGGAGCTGTGGCTTTGTCCAGGAGTGTCCAATGGGCCTCCCCTTCCCATCATTCCCGTGACAGATGCCCCAGTCCCGACAGCAGAAGAGCAGATTCCATCGGAGCTGTGGCTGTTGCCAGGAGTGCTTACCAGGCCTCTTCTTCCCGCTGTTGCCAGGTTCTGCGGCCCCTGGAGGAGTCCCCTTAGACCCCTCCTCGGCCCCTGTCTCGCGTAGGAGCTCAGGCAGTGCCCAACTGGGCTGCCTGGCCAAAGGAGTGTCCCTTGGGCTTCCCGCTTGCACCCTGGACCGGAGTTTTGGCAGGGTTCATCAGGCCCGCCAAGCTGGGAATCAGGCCTCTGGCCTCTCCCCGTCTGTGAGTCCCAGAGCTCCTACTGAGGGTAGTGCCTCTTGCTCAGCCCACCCCTCCTGTGGCAGAGTGAGATGCCCCTCTCCCTGCCTCTCTTCCCAAGAGAATGGGGTCTGCTCCCCCACAGGTACCCCGTCAGAGACCAGTTCGGGCAAGACGTCCCGGAGGCCAGGTGTCCTCTCACTGCAGCCCCTCCTTCCCCACCCTCAGGTGCTGCCGGACTCCCCCGGAGCAAGAGGCCACAGTCCACCCCTGATGACCTCCTCCCGCAAGAGAGGCGGCAGCCCTCAGAGTCAGCAGGCCACCCCCAACGCCTACTGCAGCTGCCAGACCTCCCCCAGTGCAGGAGGCTGCAGTCCCCTCCTGAAGGCCGCCCCCTCCGGACGAGACCGCGGCCCAGCCAGGGCGCCACCCTCTCTGCAGCCGACCCTCAGCCTGGGTCTCCCCAGGTCCGCCCCTAGGACCCCTACTACGACTAAGGGCCAGCGCCATGCTGCACGCCTCCTGGCCCTATTCGGCCCTAGCCTAGAGGGCCCTGCATCACCCAGGGCCTTCATAAAAAGAGGACCACCCACCACGCCACCTACCAACTCCTACAGGACCCAAGGTGATCCCACAGGTGACCTACCCCTGAACTACACTCTGGGCGGCCCACCACCAATGCCCGGATGCCACTTGCGGTTCCTGGCGTAAGGGCCTCCTGCCTCCCATGACCTGAGCACCCCTGTCTGCCTGCCCCTTGAGTAAAAGACTCTGAAGTTGTTTCTCCACTTGTGCTTGTAAGCCCAGATCCCAGTGCACCAGCCCCCTTCCCCCACTTCCTCAGTGCTCCCAGTGTTCTTCCTCCCGTATTACCTCCCCCGTGTGGAACAGTGAACTCCCCACAGAGAAACTCACATGCGGAGTGTGGGGCGCTAGGCCCGGGGTTGCCCCCAAGTGTGACTATTCCCCTCCCAGTGTTATACCCAACAGACAGCACCGTGTTTCCCTCCCACCCCACCCAGACCTGTCCATGTTAATGTAAATCGAAGGTGGCATATAAGGTATACTCCCAGTAATCAGCCCCGTAAGGAAATCTGTGTCACCATAGTACTCTCCCCCCCCCCTCCGCCCCTGTCCGCTAATAGATCGCAAGTGCTACATTCTTCCATCCTATGTCACGTGCACATAGCATAAGGGTAGTTAGGGTATGATCTGTGTCACGCGGCTGCATATAACCAGTATAGGAGGCCGTTCATGTTACGCAAGTATATATAAGGGCCTGAATATATACTACCTTCTATGTCACGCGTTTGGGTATACTGAGATACATGTGACTGTATTTGCCATACACCTGAGGCAGAGTACAACTGGTATATTGTGTGGACCGTATGAATATCACTGTGTGGGAATTGCCCTATGTGAGGAAAGGAATAATACTGTGTATTGATCAAATTCGCTGAACTAGGTGGAAACGTTTATTGTACGAGCTAGCCTTCTGAGATTGTCTTGTTATTTTATGTCACATAGTTTTGATCACGGATTGTGTGTACAGTTGTTTATTGTTATTGTATAAGTGTTCCTTTGACCAGTTGTGTTTGGACTTTCCTTCCTTGCCTGTGACTGACCCGGTCGAGAACAAAGAACCCAAGGTTGCACCGTACCTGAGCCCGAGAAGTCGGGACTCAGAAAACGCTGCATAACACTCTCATCCTTCATCCCTCATTCCCATCCTCTCTACCCTCACTCTCATCGTCACTGTCACCAACCCTCACCTTCAGTCTAATCCATCCTCACCCTCACCCACCCTTTCTCTCACCCTCCTCACCTATACATACCCTCAACCTCAGTCACTCTCATCTTCATCCTCCCTAACTCTTCACTTATTCCCCACCACCCTCACCCTCACCCACTCTCATCCTCACTCCACATTAACCATTACCCACCCATAATCCATCTTCACCCTCTCTCTCTCTCTCTCTCTCTCTCTCTCTCTCTCTCCCCTAAACACACACACACACACACAAAAGCAGAGAGAGAGAGAGAGAGAGAGAGAGTATCCTAAATTAATTACAAGAACATTAATTCATCCTTTCATCATTTTCTCCCATCTGCCACACTAAATCTCAGCCTTCCCCACACCCTTCCATTTTCTACTCTCAACCCTACCCTCCCTCACACACCCACACACCCTTTATCTCCCACTCTCACCCTGACCACCCTAACCCTTCCTCAGGCACCCTTACTCACGCACTCTCAATCTCCTGTACTGACCCTCACTCTAACTTACACGTTTTTATCCTCTCACACTCATCATTTCCCTCACCCATACCCTCACATTCACCCACCTTTATCCTCACCTTTACTCACCCTCACTTATCCTCACCCCCACCCACCTTTATCGTCACCTTTACTCATCCTAACTCATCCTCACCCTTAATTATTCTCTCGCCACCTTCACTCACCCATTCTCACGCTTACCACTACTGACCTTCACCCTTACCCACCCTCACCTTCACCATCCATCCTTACCCTCATACACCCCCATCTCCATCCCCACCTTCACCCTGACCAACACCTACCTGTACTCAATCACCCTCACCCTCACCTTCACCCACTCTCTCACTCAGATTAATTCTCACTCATCCTCAAGGCCTCCATCCCTTCTCCAAGGCCACATCCCAACCCCTGCCCCTCTCCCCAACCCCCTAACACCTAAAACCTTCCTTACCCCCTAAAAACCTAAACTCAATCCCTTTAACTCCGATGGATTTTCTATACTGTATTCTTTCAATTTTCTGCCGCTTTCAATTTAAGATAGTTTTCTAATTGCCAAATAAATCCTTCATAAAAATCCCCCTGTTTTGATAGCCCTTTTCTCTAATTCAGTAAAATCGTCTGGAGTTATTAAGATATGAATGTGAAACTGTGTCCTCCGACTGATGGGATTAAGTTGCCTCTCTCATCTCCACCTTTTCCACTCAATAAGACATGTGATGGGCTGCTGGGCTTCGTGTTCTAAGGGTGTCACGAATTAATTCGCGACATTGTATTAGTATTGTATAAGGGAACGTCTGAATCTCATTGAAATGCGTAAAGTTTCGCTCAGACCGTTAACTGCATCGCATTTGTACTCAGATCATAAGGAGTTTCACAACCCTTGTCATTGTTTCATAAGTGACTGTCTTTCTGTGTAGACAGTGCGTTTCACTGAGCGAAAATTTTTGTGTAGTTGTCGTTCTCACATTGCCTCTTGACCGTTAAGATGAGCCACGCTCATCTCTGTTGCTTTGTGCCCCAGCTTGCTTACTTCAGTCAGTCAGTTTCAAACCGCCACGAGAATAGGGTCGTTTGTACCCAGCTTAGAGAGCAGCATCTCCATTGTACAGCGATTTCCGGATCTCTCCTCCTATGATGATCAGCGTAGCGGACAAGCAACGAATAGCAGCGTCTGGTGTTCAACAGACAGACGCCCAGTCTTTCGTAGCTTCAGCTCCATTCCCTGCACTGACCAGTATTTCCGTTCGTTTTCCTAGGCTTAAGTCTGATTAGCTTTTGAATGAGTGAGTGTATTTCCTTTGATATTTGAATTCACTAGTCCCCCTGCGACAGTGAATTCCCCTCTTGAATTCATTTTTGAGATTTATGTAATGAAATTTCTTTTATTGTAATCAATAAATCTATAGTTCTTTTCTTTGACCTTAATGTAATGTATTAAAGGTGTTTCATTTCTCCACATTGAGTGTACTTTAGTTTGCTGCTCCTAGTTTGCACAAGCTCTTTACATTGTTCACGACTGGTATTTAAGCCAGTTCTTCCATATTAAAACTCAATTCCTTTGTGCCAGCTAAGAGTTAAGCATCAGCAAGGACCTGTCCATTGTTAGTATTGATTAGTGATTGTCAAGGGGTAAAGATCACACTTTGTCAGAGGCTAACAGTACTAATGATACAGCATTCGTGAGTAGATAATCTCTGCTGTGTACTCTTGAGAAAGTTTATAAAATTCTCGTCCTTAGAGAGTCGGCGAAGTAAGCCATCATAAAGTGAAACTCACTACTTGGTTTTCACAATTCCTTGTCTTTACCTTCGATTAGTATCAGCATTTATTTTTAAATTTACATCCCCCCATGACATCTGGCGACCTCATTCCAGGATATTAACTCCTAGCTCTAAAGTTATTAACGAAATAATACTCACTCACTCACACCTAGGTATTTGTAAGTTATTAACGAAATAATGCTCACTCACTCACACCTAGGTATTTGTTATCATTAAAGGCTATAGGCACTAGTCACAGATTCACTATTCCCCCTGCAACAATGAATTCTACCAGTTTAGTTAGATAAGACGAGTCATGATTCACTAGTTCCCCTGCGACAGTGAACCTTACCAGTTTAACTAGATAAGATTAGTCACGATTCACTAGTCCCCCTGCGACAGTGAATCCTACCAGCTTAACGATATAAAACGAGTCACTAGTCCCCCTGCGACAGTGAATCCCACCAGTTTAATGAGATTAATCCGTACCATTCCAGGCATTTTTGCAATTTTATACCCACCCAATCCCGGACCAAAAACGGAAAAAATTTTTATTGCATAAAACAATTCAAAAGGACATATAAATCAAGGGAAAGCAATATAAAGTACTCCTTATAGGAGAAATAAGACCAGGATGGCCATCTGTCATGTTTTTAGCCCAGTTTCCCAAGCCGTGAGCAATGTTTTCCCACCCAACTGGACGGGATGAGAGAGAACAGGGGAGGAGAAAGGGGGATTCCCCTTTCTCAGTGTCCTCCACTGGCTCATTTTTCTCTCCAGAATAGTCATCCAGGTCTTTCTCTTCTAAAGAATCACTAAATGAAGGGACAGAAGGGTCCATGTGACAATTTCAACAGCCTCCTCCAGCCCAATGAGGCGGAAAAATTGCGTGATTTTCGCGACATCCTGACGCTCTGATGGACAGTGGCACACTGATGTTATCCACCCATGCAGAACCAAACTCAATACTACAACTGCTTGGACACAGTGTTGCCAATACATTAAGCTATTCCTTGGCAAAAAATAAGCTAGATTAAAGCAGTTTGAGACATGTTACAGCACTCGAATTATGCTGTTGGCACCATCACGTCACTGGGATTAATCGAGACTTTTGTACTGTCAGCACCATGCTGACGACGGGATTGTATGGGTTAAATGAGTCTCAATTCACTATTCCCCCTGCGACAGTGAATCCTCCTCCACTGGAGATAAAACAAGTAACAATTCACTAGTCCCTCTGTGATAGTGAAAGTGAATCCTCCTCCACAGGAGACAAGACTGGTCACCACCAGCCTGTGCCTATATTCTTTACTTTCGATTATTGGCACATCTCTGCAAAACAGCAGTCAGTACTCAGTCTTTAGTCCACTCAGCCTTAGTTGAGTTAGCATCATGGCTACTAATATATATGTACTGGAAGCCAAGGATATGGGGCTTACCAATCCCCAGGAAATTAAAGACTATGAGCTGTCATGTTACTCTCTTGAACGGCAGCGTGAGAGTGATGCCTGTGAAGAGTATAAAATTCAACGTGAACATGAGAGAGCAGCGCAAGGAATGTGAGAGAGAGCGCGAATACAAGTGAGAACGATGCGAGAGAGAACGTGAACAAGAGCGAGAACAACACAAACACGAATGAGAACAACATGAACACGAGCGAGAACAGCACGAGGAACGTGAGAGAAAGCGCGAATATGAGCGAGAACAACGTGAGAGAGAACGTGAACACGAGCGTGCCGAACGCGAGGCACGTGAGAAACATGAACTTGAGATGCTGAAGCTCAAGCAAGACTACTTGGCTTCAGGCACATCTGGTGCAGCCGACCCGAGCTCCACGAGTGCTCTCCCTGCACATGTTCTGGCAACCCCATGCTTCAAGCTTCCTTCAAACAAGGAATGTGAGCGAATCGAGCCGTTCATAGCTCATTTCGAAGACATGGCACAGCTGTACCAGCTGGATGAGGCAGCTGAGCAGTTCCAGTTTCTCAGCTTGTTTGAGGGGCCCTGCCCTCGATATTCTCCACAAAATTCGTGGAGACAATCCCAAGTATGAGATGATGAAGGTTGCATTCGTCAAAGCGTACGGTCTCACAGTTGACGACGCCAGGAGTCAGTTCATGAGGGCATGCCTCCAAGAAAAGGAGACTGTTGTTCAGTTCCTCGACCGTCTCACTGCTTACTTAGATGAGTGGCTGGAGAAAGATGAGACCCCAATCACACGAGAGGGGATAATAATATTGACCTCATGCTGCTCACACAGCTAGAGAAGTCATGGCCTGCCGAACTTATGGCTCAGCTTAAGATCTGCCAGGTAAGGGATGCCAGCCAAATGGTGGAAAAGGCTGATGCATTCTTCACTGTGTATGGGTATCAAACTCATAAGCAACACACCTGGAACAGAAAGGATACTGCCAAGTCTGGGTAGCCATCTCAGACTGAACCCCAGCATCAAGACCGTTCTCAGAATAATGGCCAAGGTCCAAACAAACTGCAGAAGAAGGACCAGGGTCAAAATACACAGAAACCCGATTGGAAGAAGTACAAGCAGTACCCCAAGCAGCAGCAGAACAAGGACAAACCACATAACCCTCAGACAGGTCAATCAACTTTAGTGTATCAGAGGCAGGATGAAAATGCAGCTTTCATTCCACAACATACGCACGGTGGTGCTGTCCCCACCAGTACAAGTACTTCCCCACAGTTCACTAGTCCCCCTGTGACAGTGAACTCTCCACCACAGGTGGTTAATGCTTCAACTCCTCAGATGGTGAGTACGACCCCTCATGCATCTAGTTATCAAGGCACCACATTCACAGAATTGTGACCTATGCAGCCTTATCAGTGGCTGGCTGCTTCCTCCACAGGCCCTCCCACAGGCAACAGTGCCTTCCTTGTTCAGCCAGGGTTTGTGGGAGGCATTCCTGTAAAGGTCCTGAGAGACTATGGTTCCTCAGGTTGCTCTGTAAGGCAGAGTCTAGTTCGCCCTGAGGAATACATAGGTCGACAGATCTAAGCTCAGCTTATTGATGGATCAGTGCGATTGTTCCCTGTGGCACGTATCCAGGTGGCATCTCCATTTTACACAGGTACGACAGTTGCAGTTGTCATGCCAGAACCTTTGTTTGACTTAATAATAGGCAACATACCAGGTGCCAAGTAGTTGTACCGTAGATGATGCTATTCAGACTTCGGCTGCAGTAACAAGAGCCATGGCCAAGGCTCCAAACTGTGTCACCCCGGTGATCATTGCATCACTGGAAGATTAGATCTGTAGTCTAGATGTTGTCCATGAACAACAGTCTGACCCGACACTCGCTGCTGTGTGGAAGAAGCAAAAGGGTAAAGTGATTAAGTATTCATGGGGAGGTCAAGTCAAGTTCCTTCATAAACAAGGACACCCCAGGGCGAGGTTCGACTGCAGTTTGTTGTTCCCGCTAAGTATCGCCAAGCAGTGTTAGAATGGGGTCATTGTTCAGCCTCAGGAGGTCACATGGGCAAAAGGAAAACCCAGGGCCGTATCCGTGCTGACTTTTTCTGGTCAGGGATGGGACAGGAAATAGATAGGTTCGTGCATTCCTGCAATGTGTGTCAACATTACACCAATCAGGGACATGTCCTTCCTGTGCCGTTTGAATCCACGCCCATGATCTGTGAGTCAGTTGAGAGAAAGGGCAGTGGTGATGTAGGGGCAGACCTGATGTCTTGCCCGTTGGCCCCACAGGACACATTATGTCCAGGGCCTGTACATACATATGTACCGTAGGTTAAGGGGAAAATTCGAGACCCCCACAGAGGCAATCCGAGGCTTTGTCTGAATTACCTTGTGGTGTCTCGAGTTGTGGGCCTCTCTGAGGATTCCTGGAAAATGCACATTATCTACATGAGTGTTCACACCACATTAGGTGTTAAAATGTGACGTGCCAGAGATTGCATAGGGATTCTCACCTTGCTGATATTAATCATAAGAGTAGTGTTAGGTTTAACCAGTAAACTACAAGGGTTCTGAGAGATTTGAGCAATCCAAGGACTATGTTTCCTGGTTAATAATGTATCCATTAAGAAAATAATAGTGTACTTTTTGTAGTATATGTACTGACTATTAGGCAGAGAGAGAGAGAAATTGTAATTTAATAAAAAATTTTTGTCACTGTCATTTTATTATGCTCCACCTTGATTGGTTTTGCAGGTGCAGCTGGCGGGCTGATCCTCTCTGCCGCATGCTGCCGCCTCTTCTCTTCTGCCTCGTCGTCTCTATTTACTATTAATTTGTATTAGGTACAGTTACACTACAAATGTGACAACTACACTGTGTATTACACCACGCTACATAATAATTAGTTGTAAATGTAAATGTAGTGAACTTGCGCTCAATTTGACCTGAGTACAGGATTTTTCACCATCGTCATGGAGTTTTTTCCTCAAGTTTGCTTCTATTAAAGGAAATACGAGGTTTTTATGCTCATTGGCATCAGTGATTTTCTCCTGCAGCAAGATAGTACACACACCACAGTGTGAATCTTGTGTGACTGAGGATGTAATTATCACCTACTGTTATATTTTCTATGGAAAACTTCATTTTGATGGGGCGTAATGTCATGAATTAATTCGCGACATTGTATTAGTATTGTATAAGGGAACGTCTGACTCTCATTGAAATGCGTAAAGTTTCGCTCAGACCGTTAACTGCCTCCCTTTTGTACTCAGATCGTGATGAGTTTCATAACCCTTGTCATTGTTTCATAAGTGACTGTCTTTCTGTATAGACAGTGCTTTTCACTCGGCGAAATTTTTTGTGTAGTTGTCGTTCTCACATTGCCTCTTGGCCATTAAGTTGATCCACGCTCATCTCTGTTGCTTTGTGCCCTAGCTTGCTTACTCCAGTCGGTCAGCTTCAAACCGCCACGAAAGTAGGGTCGTGTGTGCCCAGCATAGAGATCAGCGTCTCCGTTGTACAGTGATTTCCGTATCTCTCCACCTACGGTAATCGGCATAGTGGAAAAGCAGGGAATAGCAGCGCCTGGTGTTCAACAGACAGATGCCCAGTCTTTCGTAGCTTCAGCTCCATTCTCTGCACTGACCAGTATTTCCGTTCATTTTCCTAGGCTTAAGCCTAATTAGCTTTTGAATGAGTGAGTGAGTGTATTTCCTTTGATATTTGAATTCAATATTCCCCCTGTGACAGTGAATTCCCCTCTTGAATTCATTTTTGAGATTTATTTGACTTAAATTTATTTATTGTAATCAATAAATTTACAGTTCTTTTCTTTGACCTTAATGTAATGTATTAAAGGTGTTTCATCTCTCTACATTGAGCGTACTTTAGTTTGCTGCTCCTAGTTTGCACAAGCTCTTTACATTATTCACGACTGGTATTTAAGTCAGTTCTTCCAAATTAAAACTTAAATCCGTTGTGCCAGCTAAGAGTTAAGCTCCAGCAATGACCTGTCCATTGTTAGTATTAATTATTGATTGTCGGGGGGTAAAGATCACACTTTCTCAGAGGCTAACAGTACTAATGATACAGCATTCGTGAGTACATAGTCTCTGCTGTGTAGTGTTGAGAAAGTTTATAAAATTCTCGTTCTTAGAGAATCGGCGAAGTAAACCAGCATAAAGTAAAACTCACTACTTGATTTTCACAAGTCAATTCCTTGTCTTTACTTACGAATAATATTAGCTTTTATTCTTAAATTTACATCCCCCAGTGACAAAGGGAAGGGTTAGACTCAGCAAAACTGACTGTCTCTTAAAGCCCATAGTACAGCCTACAGATATTCCTCATTCCTTCTCTTCTTCCCCTTCTCTCTCTCTCTCTCTCTCTCTCTCTCTCTCTCTTCATACCTTCTTCCATTCGGCAAGACCTCTCTATATGAGGGTGGCTTGGAAGAATAGGGAGAGAGAGAGAGAGAGAGAGAGGGTAAACTAATTTCATTACATTAATTTCTTTCAGATTTTACTCCTTTTTGTCACCCTCAACTTCCCCTTCACCCTTCTTCATCCACCTTCATCTTCACCCTCACACTTACACACTTTCACCCTTATCCTTCCTCACACACACTCTCTCTCTGAGTCACCCTGACTAATCCTCGCCCTTCCACAGTCACCCCTCTCCCTTACTCACCCTGACTTATCCTCACTCTTCCCCAGTCACCCCTTTCCCTTACTCACCCTCCACCTGAGCCGCACCCACCCTTATACACCCTAAGTCCCTAATTCTCACTAAATCTCCCTTATCCTCCTTCGCCGACACTCACCCTCACCCTCACCTTCACCCTCATCCTCCTTTATCCTCTTCTTCACTCACCCTCAACTTTACTCATTCTCACCCTTAACATCTCTCACTGCACCTTTATTCTTACTCTTTCTAATGCTTCACGACCCTCACCCTTATCAACCTAGATCCTCACCCACTCTATTCCACGTCCTCACTTTTACTCTGAATCAGCCTTATGACATCCTCACCCTCACCTTCACTCACTGTCTCACCCTAATTACCTCTCACTCATCCTGAAGCCTCCACCCCCACCACCATCCTCTCCCCAAACCCCAGCCCATCTTTAACCTCCCCTGACCCCCGGGAACCAGAAATTAACCCCTATAACTAAGATGAGTTTTCTGTATTCTATTCCTCCACCTTTCTTACAGTTTTATTTAGTTTAAGAAGATTTTTCGGATCAGCAAACATATATAGCCTTAATTAAACCCTTCAGTTCGAGAGACTTTGCCGAAATTCATGAAATCGTCTGGAGTGAGCAAAAAATGAATGTGAAACTGTGTCCTTGGGTTGAAGGGGTTAAATTGCCTCCCTCATTCCCATCTTCTTCAAGCACAATATAGTCTGTGGGCTGTTGTGCTTCGTGTTCTAGGGGAAGGGTTGGAATTATCAAAAAAAAAAAGAAAAAAAGTGTTTGCCTTAATGACCAGCTTTCACCAAATGAAATTATTCATGTCTTCTTTTCTTTTCACACTTACATCCAACTCACTTCTCTTTCTCTCCTTTCTTCCCCCTTCATTCTCTCTCTATCTCTCTCAGAAACGCATACATGTGTAAATTCAAAGGCAGACGCTTGCAGGTGACTGCTTAAACACACACACGAGCGCAAACTCTCACACATCCACACACGTAATTATACAGAGATGTACCTACACACAGACATTGGAGAAAGCACACAAGAGCACACACATAGAAATGCGCAGACACTCAGATTTTCACCTTCCCCCCACACACACTAATATATAGTCTTTCATCATCATCATAATCATCATTCTTCCTTCAAATCTCAGTTCTTGACTCTTCTCACTTTTATTTCGTTTCCTATCAATTCCCTGCTTTCCATTCTTCGTCTACCCGTTCCCTTCTCCCCTAATCCCTTCTCTCTCTCTCTCTCTCTCTCTCTCTCTCTCTCTCTCTCTCTCTCTCTCTCTCTCTCTCTCTCTCTCCATCATGCCTATCCCATTATGCCATGACCTGTCTATGGGAAGGTTCATTTGAAAACAGAGAGAGAGAGAGAGAGAGAGATTAATTGCAAGAACATTGATTCATTCCTTTCAACTCTCCCTGAATTACACCCTCCCTCATCCATCTTCATCGTCATCCTCACACATCCGGCTCAAATCTCTCTCTCTCTCTCTCTCTCTCTCTCTCTCTCTCTCTCTCTCTCTCCGGCTCAAATCTCTCTGCACGCAAGAGGGAGTCGACTTTGTCAATCTGTGGGACCAGTTTTATGAGCAACATACTCTATTCCAGAAAGATGGTCTCCATTTGAACTCAGTAGGAGCGGCACGGCTAGGTAGACTTCTACACGATAAAGTTGCCCTCTTCAGATCAAAAAACGCGGCACGTCCAGGAACAGTAACCTTAACGTAAATACCCACAAAGTCAGATCACCAACTGTTCGGAACGGAATTAGAGTCTGCTATGCTAACGCACGTAGTCTACGTAACAAGTTTGGTGATTTAGAATCTCTAATTTACCTAGAAAATTATGACATCATTGGCATCACAGAGTCCTGGATTAACACATCTGACCGTGACTTTCTAGCGGAATACTCACTAACAGGGTACAATATTTTCAGCTGTGAGCGACCACATCGAGCTGGTGGCGGTGTTTTACTATATGTGAAAACTAGTCTCCATCCCCTTGTGCTATCCAAACCCAGTATTACCAACATAGATGCCAGTTATGTTCAGCTAAGTATTAATTCACACAAAATAAATATATGTCTCATCTATCGTCCGCCAGCACAGTCAACTGAGACAGATGAAAAACTTTATGATCAAATTGCGGAAATTTGTTGTCAAGAGGATAGCGTAATTTTTGGAGACTTTAATCTACCGGTAACAAAGTGGGGTGAACCACTGACGGCACACTCAGGACAAGAGCTTTATACGAATCTTCAGGAAAGCGCCCTTTCCCAACACGTAGAATACCCAACGAGAGGAAACAATATCCTAGACATCATCTTGACTACAAATGATAACCTAGTCAACAACGTTGAAATAGGACCTGAGTTTAGTTCCAGTGATCATCGAACTATACAGTTTAATATTACTACTGAAAAAGTAAAAGAAACGGAGAGCAAAGAAAAGGTCCCAGATTATCGTAGAGCTAATTTCAACAGGCTCAGAGCGCTACTTGCAACTGCAGATTGGAATCAAATGTCTGAAACCAATGACATAAACCAAGCATGGGAAATATTCACCGAAAAATTTAATGAAGTGGTAAAGTCATGTGTGCCACTACGTAACAGACGTCCAGCTGGAAATAGTAAACCAAAGTGGTGGTCCAGTGAAATAAAAAGTAACTTAATAGCCAAAAAATAGGCATACCATAAATATAAAGCTACACAAAATAATGATGATAAATTACAATACGATAATCTACGCCGCACATCGAAAAGACTTATTAAACAAAGCAAAAGAGCACTGGAGATCCACATTGCTAATACGTGCAAATCAAATCCTAAAGAATTTTACAGTTACATTAGAAAGAAAAAGGTTATGACTACATCAATAGGTCCTCTAGAAACAAACAATGGCAGACACACTGAAAATGAGGTCGAAATGGCAAACATTCTTAACGATTACTTTGCGTCTGTTTTTACAGTAGAAAACACCACCAGAAACCTACTGTTACCCACAAACCAAGCAAACAGCACAGTCCTTAGTAACTATGCTATCCATAATAATGATATCCTTTCAGCCATAAATAGTACGGACATAAACAAAACCCCTGGCCCCGATAAAATATCACCGAGAATTCTCAAAGAAGCAAAACATGAGTTACTGCTGCCACTCTCTGTCTTATTCAATAAATCATTAAGTACTGGGAAAGTTCCACGCGAATGGAAACTAGCAAATGTAACACCAATTTTCAAAAAAGGAAATGAGTCGCACCCAGGAAATTACAGACCAATCAGCTTAGCATCAGTAGTGTGCAAGTTAATGGAAAAAATCATAAGAGATAAAATAGTTAATTATCTAGAAGAAAATAATATAATTAAAGACTCGCAACATGGATTCAGACATCGTCGTTCATGCTTAACTAACTTACTGGACTTCTTCCATGATGTTTACAAATCATACGATGACTCAAGAGCAGTAGATATAATTTACGTCGACTTTCAGAAAGCATTTGACACTGTCCCTCACAAGCGTCTCATGAGAAAAATAGAAGCACATGGAATAAAAGGAAAGACGCTAAAATGGTTACAAGACTGGCTGTCAGACCGAAAACAGCGAGTTGTGATAAACGGAAAGGAATCCAAATGGCGTAATGTGATCAGCGGCGTTCCCCAAGGCTCAGTACTTGGACCGATACTTTTTATTATCTATATAAATGACATTGATGAGGGTCTAAATTGTAAAGTATCCAAATTTGCAGATGATACTAAAATAACCAGTAAAGTCACTTCAAAATTACAGTGGCAGCAGTTACAAAATGACCTTAATACTTTAGCAAGCTGGGCAGAAAAATGGCAAATGAAATTCAACACAGAAAAATGTAAAGTACTTCATATTGGAAGTAACAATGTCCATGCAAATTACAAAATGAACAATATTCAGTTATCAAGTACAGACAGTGAAAAGGATCTTGGTGTGATAATATCAAATGACCTAAAACCAAGCAAGCAGTGTACCGATGCGGTAAAAATTGCAAACAAGCTAGTGGGTTTTATTGGAAGAACTTTCGAGTTTAAATCGGAAAAAGTCATACTTGCCTTGTACAACTCGCTAGTGCGCCCCCATCTTGAGTATTGTGTGCAATTCTGGTCTCCGTACTACAGAAAGGACATTGAAAAATTAGAGAAAATTCAGCGAAGAATCACAAAAATGGTACCACGACTTAGAAACAAACCATATGAGGAATGCCTTGAAGAACTTAAACTATTTAGCCTAACGAAGCGCAGGTTAAGAGGGGACCTTATTGAAGTTTTCAAAATCATGAAGGGATATGACAACTTAGACATGAATAAATATTTTGATATAGACCGGTCGAGTCAAACCAGAAGTAATGGTTGCAAAATCATGGGAAAACGATTCCAATCCCACGAAGCAAAATACTTCTTCTTTAACAGAGTTGTAAATATCTGGAACAGATTACCCTCAGATACCGTGAACAGTATCTCAATTGAGACATTCAAAAACAAATTAGACAAGTATTTGCACGAAAATCCTCAGCTGACTCTTTTTCTGTCCGAATAACTTGCTTTTATAGCTACGGTACATGTAAGTTCATGCCCCATTAGTCTACAAGACACCCCGTAAACAATGTACCCGTACATAGTGTTGCGTCACGATATTATACATTTTCAATTTATTCGGTGCAAACAAAGCAATATAAGCACAGATTAGGATCTGCACAGATAACCCTGAGTTAACGGTCACTACTCTTACTTTCGACCTGTGATGGGCTGTGGATCACTGAGGGTCCCTGTTAGTCAAGTGACCACCATCGGGATTTTTTTAATGTACCAGGGGTCACTGCTTCAGGATGAAACTTGTGTACTGTCCCACATGGGAGAGTTCCTTGTCTCAGTGGAGTGAACGGAGCTATTGCCTGATTGACTGCTGCCTACCTAAAAAGCGCCAGGGAAGGTTGCCGCACCACCCCTAAACATCCACTCTGTGCATTGCACATCCACACTGTGCACTGTGCAGTCCCCTTTTATCTAAGACACCCGTCCTATATACTTTTCAGTCTCCCCAGCGCAAAGAAAGCAATATAAGCACAGATTAGGAGCTGCACAGATAACCCTGAGTTAACGGTCACTACTCTTACTTTCGACCTGTGATGGGCTGTGGATCACTGAGGGTCCCTGTTAGTCAAGTGACCACCATCGGGATTTTTTTTAATGTACCAGGGTCACTGCTTCAGGATGAAACTTGTGTACTTGTCCCACATGGGAGAGTTCCTTGTCTCAGTGGAGCAAACGGAGCTAGGGCCTGATTGACTGCTGCCTACCTTAAAAGCGCCAGGCAAGGCTGCTGCACCACCCCTAAACATCCACACTGTGCAGTGTGTAGCTTCCACGTTATGTCCACAGACTTCCCATTAACTCAATGTAACTGGTTTATAATGTCATGCCGTAACTATTATTTTATTTGTTTACTTTCTCTTTCAGGTTACTCTATCGGGTAGCTTATAGATAAAGTATTATAGAATGTGACTTTTCCTTTCCAGTGTTTCCTATAAAATTTCCATGTCAGTTTTTCCATGCTGCATGGTGGTTTTTCTCACTTTTTCCTGGAGGGTTTGGTGGTGGGGGGAGCCTTCTTGCTTTCCTATCCTTATCCTTCAACATGTAGAGTTAGATCTTGTAGTCATAGTTTTCTCTAACAAGCAGCCTCGAAAGGACCATAAGGTCTGTTGCTGTTTGCTTTCCTGTGTAATCCTGTGTAATCCTTACCCTATCTCACCCTTATCCTCTCCCATCCAGCCTCATTCACCTTGTCTCTCGCACTCTCATCCTACCTCACCCTCACTCTCCCTCGATGTCCCCCCACTCTTCCTCTCTCACCCTTAGCCTCCCTCATCGACCCCAGTCTACCCTCAGCTTCATTCATCCGCCCTTATCCTCCCTCATCCATCCTTGTCCTCACCCTCATCCACTTTTATATTCATCCTCTTCTACTCTCAGTCTCACATTCACTCTTAACCTCATCCCTCATCCTTCATCCCTCACCCCCATCCACCTTACCTTCACCCTCATCGTCACTCTCATCAACCCTCACCTTCAACCTAACCCATCCTCACCCTCACCCCTCTCCTCACCTATACGCATCCACACCCACACCCACCCTTTCTGTCACCCTCCTCCTCACACATACGTACCCTCATCCTCAGTCACTCACGTCTTCACCCCAACCATCCTCACCAACATCCGGCCTAACTCTCCATTCATCCCCCATCAAACTCTCCACTCATCCCCCATCAACCTCACCCTCACCCACCCTCATCATCATCCCACATTCACCGTCACCCATCTACAACTCACCCTCACCCTCATTCTCTCTCTCTCTCTCTCTCTCTCTCTCTCTCTCTCTCTCTCTCTCACACACACACACACACACACACACACACACACACACACACACACACACACACACACACACACAGGCACTCATGCAAACTGAGTTTTATATTGTTAATAATTATCTTTATCATGATCACCTTTCCTTCACTTCTTTCTTGCCTTTTCCCACCTTTTTTTTTTCTCTCTCATTTTCCAGTCTTTTCCTCCCTCCTTCTCTTTCATTCTATACATCCCTTCTCTCCTTACCTCCTTTATTTTTCCTTTCATCATACCTTCTCCCCTTTGGCACGACCTCTCTATAGGAAGCCGCATTTGAGAATTTTATATATATATATATATATATATATATATATATATATATATATATATATATATATATATATATATATATATATATATATATTTATATATATATATATATATATATATATATATATATATATATATATATATATATGTATGAGAGAACACTTTAATGAATTGTTGAACACAGAGAATTAAAGTAATGCGAGTATAAGTGGCTGGGGAATGGCTGGGAGAAGGAGGGAGGTGAGAAAACAGGAAGAAATCAGTAGGATGGATATTGTGAAAGCATGAAGAAAGTCAAAATTGGAAAAGCCCCAGGAACTGATGGAGTGTGTGGTGAAATGCTGAAGCATGGGGGGAGAGATAGTAGTAGAATGGATGTGCAGATTGGCCTGGGAGTCCCGGAAGTCAGGTATAATTATTCCCTTGTACAAAGGGAAAGGGGAAAAAGAATTGTGTGGTAATCATAGAGACATTTGTCTTCTTAGTATAATAGAAAGAGTATACGGTAGGATACTTATTGACAGAATTAGGGAAATAACAGAGGAATTAGTTGGAGAATAACAGGGAGGCTTTAGGAAGGGAAGAGGTTGAATAGATCAGATATTCATTCTTAGATCTTTAGTGGAAAAGTATCTACAGAAGAGAAAAAAGTTGTATGCGGCCTTCATGGATCTGAAGAAAACATATGATAGGGTGGATAGACAAGATTGAGGAAAGTATTAAGAATATATGGAGAAGATGGGAAGTTGTTGAATGCTGTGAAAAGTATGTATGATGGTGCTAAGACTACCGTGCGTGTGGACAGTGAACTGAGTGAGTTTTTCTATTTGAAGGTTGGGTTGAAACAGGGATGTATCATGTATCCATGGTTGTTCAATCTGTATATGGATGGGGTATAAGAGAGATACAAGGTAGGGCAGTGGATGTTGGAGTGGTCCTAATAAGAGAGGGTAGTGTCCGGAAACTCCCTGTGTTGTTGTTTGCAGATGATACTATGTTGTTAAGTGAAGACGAAGGGGAGCTGTAAGGCTTGGTGGATGAGTTTGGGAGAGTGTGTAAGAAAGGAATTGAAAGGTGAATGTAGGGAAGAGTAAAGTTATGGTCTTCGAGAGAGGTGAAGTCAGTGAATGTAAAGTGAGGTTGGATGATGAGGAAATGGAAAATGCAAGTACGTTTAAGTACTTGGGTAGTGTGATGAGTAAGGATGGAAGTTTGGAGGGTGAAGTGCTTGAAAGGGTACAACAAGGAAGAAAAGTTGCTGGTTTCTTGAAGGTAGTGATAAGAAATAGGGAAGTGAGCATGGAAGTGAAAAAGTTACTACATGACAGTATTGTGATTCCAACTCTGATGTATGGAAGTGAAGCTTGGACCTTGTTGGAAGGACACAAGTCATGAGTGAAAGCAATGGAAACGGGTTATTTGAGAGGAGCATGTGGAGTCACAGGGAGAGACAGACTGACAAATTAGGAAGTGAAGGAGCGTTGTGGTGTGAATGTGGATGTGATAGGAAGCATTAGGAGAAACACATTGAGGTGGTTTGGCCATGTGGAGAAGATGGAGGGTGAGAGACTGACCAGGAGAGTGTATGTGACTGAGGTGGAGGGGGAGAGAGGGAGAGGAAGGCCAAGGATGAGATGGAGGGATGGAGTGGAGATGTATATGAGGGAGGGGGGTGTGAACTGGGAGCAGGACAGAGAAATTGACAGAGAAACACATTGAGGTGGTTTGGCCATGTGGAGAGGATGGAGGATGAGAGACTGACCAGGAGAGTGTGTGTGACTGAGGTGGAGAGGGAGAGAGGGAGAGGAAGGCTAAGGATGAGATGGAGGGATGGAGTGGAGAGGTATATGAGGGAGGAGTGTGTGAACTGGGAGCAGGACAGTGAAATTGACAGGGTGACATGGAGGCGATTTGTTTGTGGCCACCCCGTGTAAGGGATTAAGGTGTCTGGCAATATATATATATATATATATATATACATAGAGAGAGAGAGAGAGAGAGAGAGAGAGAGAGAGAGAGAGAGAGAGAGAGAGAGAGAGAAGGGAGGAGAGGAGTAAGCTAAATTAATTACAAGAACATTAATTAATTCCTTTCATCTTTTTCTCCCCTTGTAACGCTAAATCTCAGCCTTCCCCTCCCCCTTCCATCTTCATTTTCACCCTCACACACATCTACTGTTCCCCCTACCCTCCCTTACACACTCTCCATCTCTCATTCTCACCCTGACCACCCTAACCCTTCCTGAACCACCCTTAGTCACTCACCCTCAATCTCCCTCACTGACCATCACTTTAACTTATACATTCTTATCCTCTCGCACTCATTATTTTCCTCACCCACCTTTATCCTCGTCTTTACTCACCCTCACTCATCCTCACCTTTAACCATTCTCTTGCCACCTTCACTCACCCATTCTCATGCTTACCGACCTTCACCCCTACCCACTCTCACCTTCACCATCCATCCTTTCCCTCATACACCTCTATCCCCATCCCCATCTTCTCCCTGACCAACACCTACGCACACTCACAATCACCCTCACCCTCGCCCTCACCCACTCTCTCACCCTAATTCTCACTCATACTCTAGGCCTCCATCCATTCTCAAAGCCCTCACCCCAACCCCTGCCCCTCTCCCCAGCCCCCTCAAACACCTAAAACCTTCCTTACCCCCTAAGAACCTGAACTTAATGCCTTTAACTCTGATGGATTTTCTATACTCTATTCGTGCACCTTTCTGACGCTTTCAATTTAGGAGAGAGTTTTTGAATCGCCAAACAATGACTTCATAAAAATCCCTCTAGTTTCATAACCCCTTTCTGAAACCCATTAATTTAGTCTGGAGTTACTAAGAAATGAATGTCAAACTGTGTCCTTGGACTGGTAGAGTTATGTTGCCTCTCTCATCTCCACCTTCTCCACTCAACAAGACATGTGATAGGCTGTTGGGCTTCATGTTCTAAGGGAAGGATTAGACTCAGCAAAAACTGTCTGTCCTAAAGCCCATAGGGCAGCCTACAGATACTCCACATGCTTTCTGTTCTTCCTCCCCCCATCTCTCTCTCTCTCTCTCTCTCTCTCTCTCTCTCTCTCTCTCTCATAGAAGTGGATACATGTGCAAATTCAAAGGCAAATACGTACAGGTGCCTGCTGAAATATACAGATGAACACAATTCTCTCAAAACACCCACACAGAGAAATTTGTATAAACACAGAGCTGAAACACAGAGACACACACTCATGCATACAAGTGCACACACACACACACACACACACACAGACACACACTCATGCATACAAGTGCACACACACACACACACACACACACACACACACACACACACACACACACACACACACACACACATACACGAATGAACAAAAGCCTTACACACACACACACACACACACACACACACAAGGTAGTTGTCGCCGAGCTTTTCCAAAAGTTTGTTAGATTGTAGGGATTTTAACCCCTTTGCTCACGATGACGCTTTTGTCATCCTATGGGTGTGGCCGTGACTATACTCGTTGATGCTTTTGGAGTCATTAAAGCATAAAAACTTTCGTCAGAGGAAGAGTTTTCAGTTGATTGGCTTCATTTTTGGAGGCATCATAGCTTCCCTGCTCCTTGTCAATAGTAATGAGTTGTCAACTGTGGGTCCCGATACCAGCAAGAGAGAGAACAAGTTATTCAGTACCAAATGAGCTGCGAGTGGGGAAGGTACTGAGCTATTCTTTCCCTTTAAATTTCCACTCTTACTCCCGTCCCGGCCGTGCAAAACATTTCACTATACCAGTAGTGCTTGTGTATAGTGTTTGGGTACTGTTGTGGGTAGATTTGGTGTTTGCAATAGGAAATTTGGTGTTTGTGAAGCAATCCTGGCCATTATCAGCTGTTGGCCCAACGAAGATTATGCTACTGTCTCTAATCAACTACACTGCCTCTACCCTGCACCAAATGTGAGTATTCAGCTATAATAATAGTGACAGTGAATCATGTGAATATAGTGTGCATATCTAGTGTACAAAGAATTGGTGAAATATGTTCAGTAACTTAGAGGAAGGCAGGAAACTGTCCTACAGTCACGATAAGGCATGGGTGCACCATTGTTTTTGTATTTTTCTCGACAACTATGAGGCCTAGGATCACCGTTTTGGCTCAAATGAAAGCCAATTAAATTCTGCATAGGATGATAAAATAAAAACATGACAGTGGCACAAAAAGTTTTTCACTAGAGCTCCGTGAAAAACAAAAATCTGTTGTCTGTCGGAAATGGGTTATACATTTTCGCTTATTACTCGAACACCATACGTAGTATCAAACTGGGATCTTCGGTATTCGAAAGCTAATAAAATTCTCATTCCAATGATGGTATAAAATGTACGGATTCAGTAGTAAACATTCGACTTATGATGTTGGGATGCGAAATGTATGCTCTTGATTGTTTATTCACACAGCCCTAACGTACGTGTCGCATGTTTTTGTGAGTGTGTTTTTATTTGCTTATCGTGTAGAACAAACATCGGCGAATAGGAATATGTGGGTTTTGTGGCAAAATAAACATGTTTGGGTGGTGAAAATAAGCCAAGAATACACATTTTTGGAGTACGTAGCATGTGGGGGAAGGGGAGAAAAGCAGGCACATCATGTCCCACAAAACTTGTTAACGCATCTGCACACGAAAGGGTTAAGAAGGAGAGAAAGTTCATTGTACTTGTCATGGATGGCAGGAGAAAGATAAAGATGAGTCTGGGGTTTGATTGCAGTTTATTTCTTGAGAGAGAGTATCTCACAAAAGCAGTACTGAGGTGAGAGCAGTTTTATGCTTGCTAACTCCGCGCACTTTGTTCCTGCCTCTCCTCAATGTCTCTCTCTCCTCAATCCTTCTGCCCTGCCTCTCCCATTTACCCTGTATATGACTGGTTGTGTCACGTGTAAGGGCACGGGTGTGTGGAACTTTCCAAGCCTGGGGAGTTTCCCATTAGGCGTCACACTGTGCTGTCTGTTAAGTTCCAAACTAGTAATGTCCAGCATCACTTCCTCTACCCCTCTCTCTTAGGCACTACCTTCTTCAAACCTCTATATTACATATATACATTACTAGTTATTATGAAGTGTGTTATGATATTTTAGTGTCCTGACATCGCTTAATCACGCCTAGCTGGCGTACCTATGAAAGCATGTAGTAACAAATCACAATATTGTAGAGACACAATAATGCTGTAGAGACATAACACACTGTTGTAATATACTGTATGTAATATGTATGTGATGGAGTAAATACACGGTAATAAAATTGAATATTGAATATTATATAACTCCCCTCCCCGACAAACAGCTAACTAAAGAGACAAACAAGAAGCCTTGGACAAGGACAGACCAAAAGATGACGACCAAGGACCAGACAAAGGACATGATACGGATCGTGACGTGGAATGTAAGGGGCGCGAATGATGAGGTGAGAGAGAGAGTGTCCAGGTGCGTGAGGGTGCAAAAGTGGATATATGTGGAGAACTGAAACTGAAAGGAGAGGGGAGAGAGAATGGGAGTATGGATGGGCTATATGTGCAGAAGTAGATGAGAATGAGAAGACAAAAGGAGTGTGTATTGTTGTGAGTAAGAGATGGAAGAAGAAAATATGAGAGTATGGATCAGTTGGCTCAAGGATTGTGTGGGTAAGATTGAAAGTTGGAATACAAATGTGGGCAATTCTGTATGTGTATGTGCCAATGCAAGATAGTGCAACCAGAGTAAGAGAAGAATTCTGAACAAATGTGGATGTGTGCATGGAAAAGATTGGAAGGAATGAGAGAGTGTTTTTGATTAGTGATATGAATGGTAAAGTAGGGAATGTGAAGGTGGATGGAATAGTTGGTGAGTGGGGTGTGCCTGCCGAGATAAATGAGAATGGCAGTGCGTTAGTTGACATTTGTGGCGGGAGGGGGTTGGTGATAGCCAATACCCTCTACAGGCACAAAATGATCAACAGGTATACATGGTGAGTGATGAGAAGGGTGAGTGGTGAATTGAATGAAAGGAAGGCAATGATTGATTATGTGTGCATGATTGAAAGGATGCAAAGATGTGTAATGGATGCAAGAGCATATAGAAGTTGGGGGAATGGACTTTCTGACCACTACTTGGTGGTGGCCAGAATTAAGATCCAAGTAAGATGGAGAAATAGAAGAAGGGAAGGACGGGAGGAGGGAGTGGTTGCAAGGAGAGTGGAATGGTTACAAGAGGAGGAGAAAAGGCAGATTATAAGAGAGAAGTGGAGGAACGACTGGGTAAATATGAATTGGAGCAGATGGGGGACGTGGAAAGTGTATGCAAGATATTCACAAAAGAAATATGTGCAGCATGTGATGTGGTGTGTGGGGTGAAGAGAAGACGGAAGGGGGTGCAAGGAACATCATGGTGGAATGAAGAGGTGAGACAGGCTGTGACACAAAAGAAGAAAGCCTACCATGAATGGATGAGAAATAGGGGCGTGGAAGAAGTTGAGAGGCAGAAGAGAGAGTTATATGTAAAAAGGAAGAGAGAGGTGAAAAGATTAGTAAGAGAGAATAAGAAGAGAGTGGATGAGGAATTTGGAAGGAATTTGAGTGTAAAGTGGAGGGAC
Organism: Coenobita brevimanus; assembly: GCF_032717465.1. Lineage (NCBI taxonomy): Eukaryota > Metazoa > Arthropoda > Malacostraca > Decapoda > Coenobitidae > Coenobita > Coenobita brevimanus. The sequence continues at coordinate 6,433,912 of NC_137013.1, forward strand.
TGGAAGAAAATGGTCTGGCAAAAGGTGAAGATAGTAAGATAGGGTGGCAATGAAGTTAGTAGGGACGTGAAAGATAAAAATGGTAGATTACTAGTGGAGAAGGGAGAAGAGTGAACAGATGGAGAGAACACTTTAAGGAATTGTTGAACATAAAGTATCAAAGTAATGCGAGTATAAGTGGCTGGGGAATGGCTGGGAGAAGGAGGGAGGTGAGAAGACAGGAAGAAATCAGTAGGATAGAAGTTGTGGAAGCAATGAAGAAAGTCAAATTGGGGAAAGTCCAAGGAATTGATGGAGTGTGTGGTGAAATGCTGAAGCATGGGGGAGAGATAGTAATAGAATGGATGTGGAAGATGTGCAGATTGGCCTGGGAGGAAGGTAGAGCCCCGGAAGATTGGAAGTCAGGTATAGTAATTTATTCCCTTGTACAAAGGAAAAGGGGAAAAAGAAGTGTGTGGTAATCACAGGGGCATTTGTCTTCTTAGTGTAATAGGAAAAGTGTATGGTAGGATACTTACTGACAGAGTTTGGGAAGCAACAGAGGAATTAGTTGGTGAAGAACAGGGAGACTTTAGGATGGGAAGAGGTTGTGTAGATCAGATATTCATTATTAGATCCTTAGTGGAAAAGTTTCTAGAGAAGGGAAGGAAATTGCAAGCGGCCTTCATGGATTTGGAGAAAGCATATGACAGGGTGGATAGACAAGGATTGTGGAAAGTATTAAGAATATATGGAGAAGACAGGAAGTTGTTGAATGCTGTGAAGGGTGTGTTTGATGGTGCTAAGGCTGCAGTGCATGTCGATGGTGAACTGAGTGAATTTTTCTCTTTGAAGGTTGGGTTGAAACAGGGATGTGTCATGTCTCCATGGTTGTTCAGTTTGTACTATCACGATCCAAAGTTTCTTTACCCCCCTGAGTGGAGGAAGGTCGAAGCCAAGGTTAAAGAAATGACGGGCCACCGAACACAGGCCAGTTCATGATGGAGGGGTTCACTAACCTGAAGCTTAGGATAATAAGAATCACCCAGATGAAACACACGAGCCTATTTATGAATCACGGTATCATGAACCATTATTAGTCTTGTATACTGGCAATGTCCGATCATCTGGTCTTGCTACAACCTTGGCTTCGACCTTCCTCCACTCAGGGGGGTAAAGAAACTTTGGATCGTGATAGTACATGGATGGGGTAATAAAATAGATACAAGGTAGGGCAGTGGATGTTGGAGTGGCCCTAGTGAGAGAGGGTTGTGTTTGGAAATTCTCTGTACTGTTGTTTGCAGACGATACTGTGTTAAGTGAAGACGAAGGGGAGCTACAAGACTTGGTGGATGACTTTGGGGGAGTGTGTAAGAAACGGAATCTAAAGGTGAATGTACGGGAGAGTAAAGGTATGGTATTTGAGAAAGGTGAAGTCAGTGAATGTACAATGAGGTTGGATGGTGAGGAAATGGAAAATGTGAGTACGTTTAAGTACTTGGGGAGTGTAATGAGTAAGAATGGAAGTTTGGAGGGTGAAGTGCTTGAAAGGGTACAACAAGGAAGAAAGGTTGCTGGTTCCTTGAAAGCAGTGATAAGAAGCAGGGAAGTGAGCATGGAAGTGAAAAGTTTCTACATGACAGTACTGTGATACCAATTCTAACTTATGGAAGTGAAGCTTGGACATTGTTGGAAGGACACAAATCAAGTGTGAGAGCAGTGGAAATGAGTTATTTGAGTGGAGCCTGTGGAGTCACATGGAGAGACAGGCTGACAAATGAGGATATAAAGAAGCGATGTGGTGTGGATGTGGATGTGATAGGAAGCGTTAGGAGGAACACAATGAGGTGGTTTGGTGATGTGGAGAGGATGGAGGATGAAAGACCGACGAGGAGAGTGTGAGTGAGGTGGAGGGGGGGAGAGGGAGGGGAAGCCGAGGATGAGATGGAGAGATGGAGTTGAGAGGTATATGAGAGAGGGGGTGTGAGTTGGGATCAGGGTAGTGAAATGGCAGGGGACAGGGCGACGTGGAGGCGACTTGTTTGTGGCCACCCCGTACGTGACTGAGGCATTTGGCGATAGACAGAGAGATAGTTTAACATTCTGTAGAAATATAGTGGCACAAATGTGTATTTACAGTCATACGAAAAAGCATCGTTACCTCCAGGACTGCTCAATGCGAAACGAAAGTTAGCTGGGCTATGTGGGCGGGTCCTTGCTGTTCGACCCTCCCCTATCTAGTGTTGCCATATCGGAATCCCATTACAAGAGTTGAAATAATGAGCAAGAATGAACCACCTGGAGGGGAAATATATAAGACGTGTTTGCGTTACCCTGAGCTCCCTGCCGGGGATTACTAGTGAAACTCGGCAGGTTTATTATTTTCCTACTATTCAACACTTATATCTATAGAATACAACAAATAAATTATTTTGAATGGTATTAAATCTATAGGCATTGCCTTTGTGTGTGTGTGTGTGTGTGTGTGTGTGTGTATTTAATAATAGTCTAGCAGGGGTACACGAATTCACTTGTTTGTTTTAGATGGGTGGTTAAATGCTTCAGATGGATGCTTCAGACGTCTAGAGGCTGTTATGGAAGCAAGGGGTGGGTATACAAAATATTAAAGCAATGAGACAGAACATGTATTATTATTTTCCTTCTACTCAACATTTATTATATGTAGAAAGCAATACATATCATTATTACACTGAAATTTACTAAGTTGGCTTGTATCGGCTGAAGTACTATCATACGTCTGGCATGGGTGCACATACTCACTGCCCGTCTGCATGTGTGTTGCCGACTTCAGACCATTCGGTTATATCTTTATTTAATGAATTCGGTGCCGGATAATAAAACATACTGTCTCTATGCACAGAGACCAAACGATCTAATTAGCTTTTATTACCTCTATCACAAATTCTAATACCTGTGTCTCACATAACCGACATGGACGGGTTTGAGGTACAAACTTTCCTGTCCCGTCATTCCACAACACTTCGTCGTTGTGTCGTAGTGCATAGCTCTGAAGGATAACGATAGTTTCTCTTATGACTGTACAACAGACATAATATGCATATGTTTAGGCAATGGTAATATAACGGCAGTACCATGCCAAGTCTATAGTAAGAATTTTTTTTTTTTTTTTTAATGCGAATAAGAAGGAACCAAAGGCAAGGAGCCCGCAAACAATTCCTTCCAAGAAAAAAACAAAACAAAAACAATACAAAATTGAGCCAAATTCGAAATCTGTTCATCTCGAGATGCCTGGACACACTGCGTTTGAAAGACTGGAGATCATAGGAAGTAGGAAATACAGACAGAGGGAGACAGTTCCAGAGCTGACCCATTGCGTAAATGAAGGACTGGGGGTAATGGTTAACTCTAGCATTAGAGTTGGACAGAAAAGGGATGAAAGTTAGTTGCTAGGTGGGTGCTACGTGCCCGTCGTAGAGGTGGAGGGATGCAAACAGACAGTTCAGAGGAGCAGTGACCATGGAAGTAGTGATAGAAAAGAGATAAAGAGGCAACAGTGCGGTGAAAAGACAAAGGCTGAAGGGAGCCAGTAAGAGGAGGAGAGTTAATGAGACGAAACGCCTTTGACTCCATCGTGTTGAGAAGAGCTGTATGTGGGAAGCCTCCCCACACATGAGAGTTGTACATGGGCGAATAAAACCCATGTATAAAGTCAACAACGGTGTAATGCATCTATTATCTATCTATCTATCTATCTATCTATATATATATATATATATATATATATATATATATATATCTATCTATATATATATATATATATATATATATATATATATATATATTAATACCGGTATGTGAAATGGATACATGTGTATCAGGTTATCATTTATACATGATTCGATTAATATTATTTAATATGTTACTCCCTAATTTTCTTCATTTTCTATTTTTTTTCCTTTGTATATAAACTCTACAAAATCTACATATTATACACATTTCACTCAGGGGTCTCATTTGAACGTTTGCTCTTTCTCCCGTAAATACTGATTCCAAGTTTGCATTCCTTGTTTGCATTCTGTGCATAGCTGATAGTAATATACTAAATACAGTGGAGAAGATTATAAAGGCAACTGGAACTGGACTATACAAAAATATGGACTGAATATATTTGTACTCAGTTCTTCTGAGGGCTTTATTGTTTTGATTGATTAATTGCATAGTTTGAAACTTAGGTGATGTCAGCTTAATATTTGCGCTCATTTTTAAATTCATCTCAGGCAGTGGTTGGAAGTATTGTGTGTATGATTATGGATGGCATAGTGACTGTTTGTAGCTAAGGTGGAGAAAGATGGTTTAAGTACAACACAATAGTCAGGTGCTATGCATAGTCCTGATGCTGAAGTATGAGATGGTGGTGTATCTGGACAAATTACGAAAACTGATGCGTTATGGATGAAGCAGAAAAACTGTGAATGCCCGATGCGCTGATGGTGGATGAGTTTATCTGGAGCAAATGTGAAGTTGCAGTGCTGATGAATGTCATGATTTCTTATGATAGCCATTTCACAAGGGACTATTCCAATTAGCCGAAACATGAAAAGGTACACAGGACAAAGGTGAACAGCATATAAGGATATACAACACATTCGCTCAACCGTTGATTCACTAGTGAAAGTGACGGTGTCCTGTCTCTTGGAGACCATGGTGAGTTCAGTGTTGGTGTTGATGTTGTTGATGACCAAGGTGACATTATTCTTAGAAGGAAAAGGGTATATTTGATAGACTGTGATCATATCTGTTACGAATGGTACATGAACTATTACTGATGCTGGTGTTAGAGTCGCTTCTAAGCATGGATAATACAGCATGAGGTTCCTGTCCTGAAACAAAGGCTTCAAGTCATGTTTATGCATGCCTGGACTGATTATTTGACGTAGATCGTGAACTGGAAGTAGGCTAACGGTGATCTTGCCATTACCAGCATTCGCAATATCGTTCATCATAACTTGAGAACGAGCTCTAGTGGTGTCTAACTGGAGTATTATTATGTCAGTATGTTCTATGACTACTGAGAAGTGTTGGAAAAGTGTCCAGTTTCCTTCCATTGCATTGATTCTTTCCACAGTCTGACGAATTATCCTCTGTACCTTTCTGAGATTTTTCACAATCATCATTGCCTTGTTTTGATTGTTAACTAGCTTCTGTTGATAAGTTAATATCTGAGCTTCTTCTGTAGCCAATCCAAAAATATTCCCTAGAATTGCACCACCCAGGTTGAACAAACTGCGCCTCTCACGTGTATGTGTGACGTTGTTCATGTCCCTCAGTGCCTCCGTTCCAAGAGATAGAATATCTTGGATCATGATGAGCATGGTAGCTTTTACCTGATCAATTTTCATTTTGCTAACTTCATGAATTTAGTCACTTCCTTTGTGTTATGAGCTTCTGAAGCAGAACGTCTTATCATTGCTTCCAGTGTCCTCAATGGCTTGACAATATTCTCCAATAATACCGGTAATTCATGTAATTCATGTTGGGGGAGGTGGTGGCTGAATCTGTAGAGAGGCGGCCTGCAGTCCTAATGGACCCAGGATCGAATCCCGGCTGCGGCAGGGAACAGTTTAAGGATTTGAATTTCATATAAGCAGACTTTCCTGATCTACCAGATGACCCGCCGACATGTCGTAAAAATACCCCCGCTAATACCAATACACCAATCCTGTATGAGACAGCCCTAGCATGTATTCAATACGGACGGCGGGTGTTAGCGCCGAAGTGGTGACATGTGGAGATGTAGGAGGACTACTGGGCCTTGGGATAGATCATTTCCCCCAAGAATAGGCCCTGAAGCCTTTGCCCAGAGTCGGACACGTAAACAAAAAAAAATGTCCAAACTAATTTCTGTACTCATATCTTTCACGATTGCTGTCGAGGCCACTGGGGCTATGAGGCATCCTTGCCTCATTATATGTTTAGGGTCTGAGTGAGCTGATCTTCTTGCTATACAAATGAGAATCCATGGTATGAGTCCCCTCATTGTTACCTACCAGAGAAAAAAAATCCAATAATCTGCTAAACCAGCCTACCTCTATGAGTCATTCTGAGGTTGATGATAGTGATGATGTGCATTACAAACTAGCCCTTGGAGAACAATAACTTTCCTCGTTTCACTTATAGAAGGAGTTTAAATTGATACCTATATAATGTAAGTGCTTGTATTGTGGCATTTATAGCAACAGTTGCACCTATTTTTGTTTGTTATGCGATCTTACTTTATATCTGTGTGTATTGATTTCCTCTAGTTTATTTTTATTGTTTGTATTAATTTTTTAGGTGGTGTCCTAGGTTACATAATTGCTCGCTAAATTCCTTGAGACCTTTATAAATGATCAGCATGAATTTGCATTTCTTTGCCACTCGACAGTGACTTAATTGCTTCCTTGTTTGCTGTCTTTTTAATTACTCTGTATGGGCCTTCAAATTTCAGTGATAGTTTATTGTCTCTAGTGTGAACGATACCATTGACAATATCTCCTAAACTGATAGTTGATTCTTTTGCCTTTTTATTGAATGACTCCGTCATTTCTTCCTTGGACATCGGTGTTTCTTCAACATTTTGTTTATCTCCTGGAATTCACACAAACGGAGTTTAGGATAATCGTCATAACTGTATACTTGCAAATTTTCACCTTCCGGAATTTCATACGGTAATTTTTTGTCTGTCCCGTAGATAAGGAAAGGTGATGTGTCTCCTATAGACTTATTTATTGCACAGTTAACTGATGCATCCACTCTGGGACTCCAATCATCTCAGCTTACATAATTTTCATTAAGAATGTGTCGTAGCACATCCAACACATTTTTGTTTTTTCTCTCTCCCAACCCATTGGATGCTGGGTGATGGGCTAAGACATTGACCTATTTTATACTGTATTGTTTACATATTTCTTGCAAGATCTAAGAATTAAATTCACCTCCATTATCACTTATTAATACTGTTACGTAGCCATTCCACACTGCCACAGGTTCCAACAGCAGTAGTTCAGTATAGGAAGAGACGTTGCCCAGTGAGTTGTTCTTCTATGGTCAGCCTTTCGGTGTACAGTACACAAGATCAATCCAGGCGTCGTAAATAAACACTGGCTTCTTAAGTTCACTGTCTTTATTTTCCAAATAATTACACTGGATGCTTTCCAACTTCACTGTTCTCACAAGCACTGGAGTTATACAAACTTTACTAACTGCTATTACACTTCATTGTTTGCCAGCAACAATGCACTTTTTTCACAAGTAGCAAAGATAATCGTCACTAATTGCAATAATATTACACTTAATACTTGACAGCAATTCATTACTTTCACAAGTACTGGAGCTATACAGACTTTACTAACTGCAGTTACACTTCACCGTTTGCCAACAACAATTCGCTGTTTTCGCAATAAATTATACAAACTACACTGACACTGCACCGACACTCAAACTGAAATGGAAGCCGAATGAACTTGAATTAGTCTCTTCCCCATCCTTATATAGCCTACCTTGCTTCTCCAACATTCTAGGACGTGCTGGTCCTGTTTTTGGCCCAAGCAACAACAGTTACCAACTCAGAGACAACCAAAACATGCCACAGGTGTCTTACATTACATATCACTGTAAATTATTTAACATACAAACTTAAATTAAATTACATAATATAACAAGCAATCACATAACTAAAACATTATAAAGGAAAAGAGCACAAAAAAAAATTAATGCATAACTTACGAAGCAAGTACAATATGCTCACAAACAGCAGGCAAGCTGGCAACTCTGGCTTGTACTGAAACCTGCGGTAAACATCGGGAAACGTCGAGAAGTTCTCGACTACCTAACTGGCAAATCTCGCTTCTTAACAATATTTTCGGTGTGGTGAATATACATATTATATTGTCTATGACTGCCCTTGCCACTGTTCCTGCTGTCTTATCCTTAATTAGGACTAAAATCACATATCTTGAGAAATGATCTGTAACAACAAAGGGATATTGATTATTATTGTAAGATAAGGGTAACTTAAGTAAGTCAACTGTGACAATGACCCACGGTTGGATAGTTACAGGATATTTCTCTACGGGTGAAGATGTTAACGTGAACCCTTTGTGTCTCGCACATGACTCACATCTGTCTATATGATTGTGTATATCTTTTTGTAATGATTGCCAGTAGTATAACATCTGGGCTTGTCTGACCATCCTATGTCGGCTAGGATGTCATGCATGCGGACTATTGTGTATCGTCCTTAATGTGTTAGGTACCATTTCATTGGGTACCACTAGTTGTCTATTATTTCTTCTATGATTTGGATGACCTGGGTTGATCCTATATAAGGCACTGTCGACTATTGTGAATTGCTCAAGTGGTATACTGTATGTAGCTAGGGTACCTGTATGTCCTCACCACTTTCCAACTTGTAAATAACTTTAGACCACATTGGATCAAGTCTCTGTGCTTTCGAGATTTCATCATGGTTTGGGATGTTATCCATTAGACCTAATGTTGCGACATGAATTGTCATCGGGTTCCTAGATAGTGCATCAGGAGCTAAATTTATTTTACCTTGGATGTACTGAATATGTACAGTATAGTGTTTAACCATCCATTTCCATCTTGCTCTCCTCCCAGAGAGGAGTTTTTCATGGAACATGCCCACGAGTGGTTTATGATAGATACATAAGTGAATTACTTAACCATATACCAAATCTCAAAACTTTTGTAATGCAAAGACCAATGCAAGTGCCTCTAGGTCTGTAGTGCAATAATTTTTCTCAGCACTTTTTTTTTGTCTGCTAGCAAATGCAATTAAGTTATTTTTTCCATGCTTACCTTCTTGCATCAGTACGACCCCAAATGCTTTAAGAGATGCATCTGTGCAAATTATAAATGGTTTTATGAAATTTGGACAGGCCAAGCAAGGTGCACATGTAAGTTTAACTTTTAATTCATTAAATGCTACGGTAATTTTTGCTCATCTCCCCACTGAAATGCAGCTTTTTTTCTTTTCTTTTTTCAGTAGGTGGAATAATGGTTCTACTATGTGAGAGAATTATTGTATGAACATCTTTAGTAGCTTGCCAGACCTAAAAAATTTTTTACTTCATCAACATTTGTGGGTGTAGGGAAATCCCTTGCAGCTCGTATTTTGTCGTCAGATGTGTGGATCTTCTTTGCATCTAGTCTGTGGCCTAAGATTTTTATGTCATTAAAACAACATTTTCATTTAGACAGCTTAATTTTCAAACCAGCATTGGCTAACTTGTGTAGAAGCTGGGGTAACTTCTGTAGATGTTCATCTGTTGTGTTTGTTGCAGTTATGATGTCGTCAAGGTATACAAACATACCATTTTCTAACATTCCAAATAGTACACTATACATTAATCGTTGGAATGTGCCTGGCACTGTCCTTAACCCCACTGGCATTCTTTTATATTGGTAATGCCCCATATTTGTGAAGAAAGCAGTGTATTTGCGTGACTTCTGATTGAATTAAATTTGATAATAGCCATTAAGCAAATCGATTGTGGAAAATATATTATTTTTTGGTCCAATATTTTCCAAGACGTCACTTAACAATGGAATAGGAAACCGGACTGGGATTGTGTGTTGGTTTAATTTACAGTAATCAAGTACCGCACGCATTTCTCTGTTTTGTTTGGGCGCGAAAAATATTGGGGCATTCCACGGGGAGACTGATGGCTCAGTAAGACCTAATTTTAACATTTCAACATACAGTATTGATTTGCAAGGGTATGTTGTGACTGTGCTACTCTATAGACTGGTACACATATTGGTTGTGCATCCTGGTGTACGTTAAGCTTGTGTTAAATAGGTTAGTACACCCAAATTGTTCTCCAGGTAATGCAATTGTTCTCCAGGTAATGCAACAGTCTGTTGATGTTATTGTAACAAATCCAGTAGATCATTTTCTACATCAAAATTTCCTGAGTGAATCAAATTCTTTCTGCACTTTCTGTCCAGTTATAGTTATTTTCCATATAGTAGCAGAACAAGTCTCTAAAATGCATATACAAGTCCTCCTTTTTATCTGCATTTCTCCATTTATCTGATTAATTAGGAACACATAAGTTTCCCCATCGTTATTCACCTGACATAAGGCGTTTTCCACAGAGAGTCCTTTCACTATACATGATTCTTCTAAGACAGTACCATTCTTCAATTCACTCTTTATGGTGACTTTCACATATGAATTAGGTGGAATAACTACATCATTGGTGATATGTGTATGGAATAATGTTGAGAGTTTGCTGTCACCTCGGTCCCTGGGCAAAGAGGAAGGGGGGTGGGGATGGGAGGGATCGTGTGAGTGCATGTGTATCTTCGTCAGACTGAATCGTTCTACTAAAATGTTTGAACTTTCCAACTCCCTTCGATTTTCTACCATTGTTGGGTGACAAATCTGGTAAAATTTCCTCCACGAATTCGTTATTGTATTGTATCCCATTCATGTGTGGGAGTAATACTATATTCTCTTTCCTCCTGGTTTTCAAACCCAGTAACATGTAAACTTTTATTTCTAAGTTCTCTGCTAAATAGAAATTAGCTGGGAGTGTTCTCGCAGTTTCTGTAAAACTGATATCTAACTGTATCATACTCTTTACGGTCATTTGTTTGCCATCTACAGCATATAAGTCTATGTCAGATTCCTCCACAAAGGTTACTTTCTTCTTATTTCTAAAAATCCTCTCTAACTCCTCTTGTGTTATTAAATTCACTTGAGAGCCTGAATCCAAGAATAATTAAATCTTTTGATCTTCACAGGAAGCGGACACCAAGATGCACTCGTTTCCTAGTGTGCTTCCTATGTGCACTCTACAGTAGGTTTGTTTTTCTCCATGGATGGTCGTTTTTTTGTCGTGGCATGCCCTTCCCCCGACTCAAATACATATACTAACCTTTCAACTGTTTTGCAATGGGACATCCAGTGTCCTGTGTTTTTATGCTCTCTGCAATATGGGTGCATCCCTTTTTCTTTATCTCTGTCTTCCCTAACTTTAATGTAACATTCAGATTTCGTGTGACCAGGATTCACACAATAATAATATAGATAGACCTATCTCCCGAATGCGACCCACGGGATGACTTTCCATATTTTAGTTTTTCTTTGGCACGTTTCTGCTTGGACTACATGCAAAATTTTGAGGCTGCCTGTGGCCTGGTGTTTGAGATCGCTGCCTCAATGTCAGCTATAGTTTGATTTGTCTGTTGTCCGGTCGTGATCGTTTTTGTTCTGTGATTGTGCTAGATATATTCATGGCTGCCACAGTGTCTGTAATTCTCATTCTGGTTGTATTGGGTTGTGTTCTTTCACTCACCCCTGCTTTGCTATTGTCCATCTCTACCTCGATCATAAAATCTAACAAACACGTTCCTGGGGTAAAAGCTACTGTTTTTGCTATCTTTAATACCATATTAGGTAATGTACACAGTGCAGCTACTTAACCAAGGATGTCTACAGCATGCATTTGTGACATCTTCCCATCAGCTGTTACCCAATTTGAGTTCTCTGTACTGGCTAACAGTGTTTTGTTAACTGTGGACACATCTGCTGCTATTTCACCTAAGACAGGGTTTGTGGTATGTTGTCTCATAAGATCCACGATCTTATGTAATTCTGGAATTATACCTGGCAAAAAAAAAAAGTATGCCTTCAGAATTTTTTTTTAGGAATTCTGTCTTAACCCTTGTAAGGTAACCGTACAACTCCAATAACATGTCAGGTAACCCGGGGTCTGCCAGACCCCAATCTTTAGAAAATCACCAAAAATACTTACAATGCCTTTATTCAAACAGTCACTTGTGCACAATTTCTGTAGCCCTTTTCGTTCAATTTGGTGCAAAATGTATGAAAATACAAGTGACGAAATATTGTAAGGAAAATGAAAATGAAAAAAATGACAAAGTTTATACCAACAGAAATTAGTGGCTGCCATACCAAAACTGATATGTTCCACCAATTTTCTATCATTGCCTGCTGTAGACCAATGGCCAATTTATCTTTAAGAAGAAAGAGGAGCACCCCTGGGGGTAGGGTTTTTTTTTCAAGAATACTCCCCCAGTATCCCTGCTTGTCGTAAAAGGCGACTAAAAGGGTTGGCGGAGGGTTAGTGCCCCTCCCCGGAAAACAACTAACTAAAAAAACAAACAATAAGCCTCGGACAAGGACTGACCAAACGATGACGACCAAGGACCGGACAAAGGACATGATTATTGGAACATGGAATGTAAGGGGAGCGAATGATGAGGTGAAAGAGAGAGAGATTGTCCAGGTGCTTGAGGGTCCGAAAGTGGATGTATGTGGAATAACTGAAACAAAATGGAGAGGAGAAAGTGTGAGAGAATGGGAGTATGGATGGGGTATATGTGCAGGAGTAGATGAGAATGAGAGGGCAAAGGAAGGAGTATGTATAGTTGTGAGTAAAAGTTTGAAGAGGAGCATAAGACAGTATGGATCAGTTGGGTCTAGGATTGTGTGGGTAAAGTTGAAAGTTGGAATACAAATGTGGGCGATTGTGTGTGTGTATGCGCCAACGCAAGACCGTGCTAGAAGAGTGAGAGAAGAGTTCTGGACAAATGTAGAAGTGTGCATGGAAAAGTTTGGAAGGAATGAGAGAGTGTTTTTGATTGATGATATGAATGGTAAAGTTGGGAATGTGAAGGTGGATGGAATAGTTGGTGAGTGGGGTGTGCCTGCTGAGATAGATGAGAATGGGAGTGCGTTAGTGGACATTTGTGCTGGGAGGGGGTTGGTGATAGCCAATACCCTCTTCAGGCATAAAATGATCCACAGGTATACATGGCGAGTGATGAGAAGGGTGGGTGGTGTACTGAATGAAAGGAAGGCAATGATTGATTATGTGTGTGTGGATGAAAGGATGCGAAGATGTGTAATGGATGCAAGAGTTTATAGAGGATGGGGGAGTGGACTTTCTGACCACTACTTGGTGGTGGCCAGAATTAGATTTCAATTAAGATGGAGGAATAGAAGAAAGGAAAGACGAGAGGAAGGAGTAGTGGCAAGGAGAGTGGAAAGGTTAGAAGAGGATGAGAAAAAGGCAGGGTATAAGAGAGAAGTGGAGGAACGATTAGGCAAATATGAACTGGAGCAGATGGGAGACGTGGAAGGTGTGTGTAGGATATTTACAGAAGAAATATGTGCAGCATGTGATGTGGTGTGTGGAAGGAAGAGAAGACGGAGGGGGGTGCAAGGAACAGCGTGGTGAACTGAAGAGGTGAAACAGGCTGTGGCACAAAAGAAGAAAGCATACAATGAATGGATGAGAAATAGGGGCGTGGAAGAAGTTGAGAGGCGGAAGAGAGAGTTATATGTAGAAAGAAAGAGAGAGGTGAAAAGATTAGTAAGAGAAAGTAAGAAGAGAGTGGATGAGGAATTTGGAAGGAATTTGAGTGTAAAGTGGAGGGACTGTAAGAAAATGTTCTGGAAAGAGGTGAAAAGAGTAAGACAGGGTGGAAGTGAAGTTAGCAGGGGAGTGAAAGATAAAAATGGTAGATTACTAGTGGAGAAGGAAGAAAAAGCGAGCAGATGGAGAGAACACTTTAAGTAATTGATGAACGTAGAGGATGGAAGTAATGCGAGTATAAGTGGCTGGGGAATGGCTGGGAGGAGGAGGGAAGTGAGAAGACAGGAAGAAATCAGTAGGATAGAAGTTGTGGAAGCAATGAAGAAAGTTAAATCGGGGAAAGCCCCAGGAATTGATGGAATGTGTGGTGAAATGCTGAAGCATGGGGGAGAGATAGTAGTAAAATGGATGTGGAAGATGTGCAGATTGGGCTAGGAGGAAGGTAGAGTCCCGGAGGATTGGAAGTCAGGTATAATTATTCCCTTGTACAAAGGAAAAGGGGAAAAAGAAGTGTGTGGTAATCATAGGGGCATTTGTCTTCTTAGTATAATAGGAAAAGTGTATGGTAGGATACTTATAGACAGAGTTAGAGAAAGAACAGAGAAATTAGTTGGAGAAGAACAGGGAGGCTTTAGGAAGGGAAGAGGTTGTGTAGATCAGATATTCATTCTTAGATCTTTAGTGGAAAAGTTTCTAGAGAAGGGAAAGAAGTTGTATGCGGCTTTCATGGATTTGGAGAAAGCATATGACAGGGTGGATAGACAAGGATTGTGGAAAGTGTTAAGAATATATGGAGTAGATGTGAAGTTGTTGAATGCTGTGAAGAGTATGTACGATGGTGCGAAGGCTGCAGTGCGTGTGGATGGTGAACTAAGTGAATTTTTCTCTTTGAAAGTTGGGTTGAAACAGGGATGTGTCATGTCTCCATGGTTGTTCAATCTGTACATGGATGGGGTAATAAAAGAGGTACAAGGTAGGGTAGTGGATGTTGGAGTGTTCCTGGTGAGAGAGGATAGTGTTTGGAAACTCCCTGTACTGTTGTTTGCAGATGATACTGTGTTGTTGAGTGAAGACGAAGGGGAGCTGCAAGGCTTGGTGGATGAGTTTGGGAGAGTGTGTAAGAAACGGTATCTAAAGGTGAATGTAGGGAAGGGTAAAGTGATGGTCTTTGAGAGAGGTGAAGTCAGTGAATGTACAGCGAGGTTGGATGGTGAGGAATTGGAAAATGTGAGTACTTTTAAGTACTTGGGTAGTGTGATGAATAAGGATGGAGGTTTGGAGGGTGAAGTGCTTGAAAGGGTACAGCAGGGAAGAAAGGTTGCTGGTTCTTTGAAAGCAGTGATAAGAAACAGGGAAGTGAGCATGGAAGTGAAAAAGTTACTACATGACAGTATTGTGATACCAACTCTAACGTATGGAAGTGAAGCTTGGACATTGTTGGAAGGACACAAGTCAAGAGTGAGAGCAGTGGAAATGAGTTATTTAAGAGGAGCCTGTGGAGCCACATGGAGAGACAGGCTGACGAATGAGAATATAAAGGAGCGTTGTGGTGTTGATGTGGATGTGATAGGAAGCGTTATGAGGAACACACTGAGGTGGTTTGGCCATGTGGAGAGGATGGAGGGTGAAAGACTGACGAAGAGAGTGTATGTGAGTGAGGTGGAGGGGGGAAGAGGGAGGGGGAGGCCGAGGATGAGATGGAGGGATGGGGTGGAAAGGTATATGAGAGAGGGGTGTGTGAGTTGGGAGCAGGGCAGTGAAATGGCGGGGGACAGGGCGACTTGGAGGCGATTTGTCTGTGGCCACCCCAAACGGGATTGAGGCGTCTGGCAATAGATAGATAGATAGATAGTATGGAAGATATATATGGGGAAAAAAAAAAATCACAGGGTAGGTAACCTGGGGTCCATTGGACCCCGAAGGCCCTTTATCATGAAAATAGAGCCAGATTGCCAACTGACCCAATCACCTCCCTAAACTAGTCTACTAGTCAGGTAGGTAGAGGGAAAACCAGATCCCAAGACCTTGTAGTGATTTATGAACAACACTAAGAAAAGTAGTGTGGGGTCCAATAGACCCCAGGTTACTTTACGAGGGTTAACCCTTCGTGAGCTGAGCCATGCAAAATTGCACGGGAAGCTGACGGAGTCCCACTGGACCACAAGATTTTTTGGTGGATTTCTGCCATATGCATAAAGCTACATTATTTAAACTTTGTGCATATGTTGCCCAGGACACGGCATGTGAAGCCAACCCACCAGTGTCCCGTTTGTTTTGTTTTTTTATTTTATATTGAATTTTTAGAAAATTATTTACATTGTTCAGAAATTTATTAAAGTTTCAGTCTGGTTCGACTGAAACTACACTTATTTGAATGTCTGATTGTCAGTACTTATTGAATAGGTTCTTTACATAATTGCAAGCTCTGGTATAAAGTATGATAACATAATCATAAAATAAAGCTATCCTAATGAGTTTCAAATTAGATACAAAAATTTTGGTTTTCAGTATCATGCAAATATAAAGAAAACTTACTTTTATAATGGGAAAACAACTAAATTATAATACTTGTTTTCACACATAGAAAGAAAAGAGATTTGTACAATGTTTTGCAGCAAAATGGTTATGGTAGACAGTCATCACAAACATACCCATCACCGTCAGCTTAATCACTGTCTGAATCATTGTCTTCAAAAATATCGGGTTGGTCATTATCTGCCAACAAATTTCTGTTATAAAACATTGATTTTGGAACTGACATTGTCTTTAGATGCCAAAAATCTGAAAAATCTGAAAAATCTGGAAAAAAAAAAATTAGTCAAACGGAATGCGAGGTGGGGGTCCCAGCGGACCCCACACACATTTTTTACACTGTCACCCCTAAATGCTACAAGCTTTTTTGCTCAAAAATTATGTACATATAAAACAACCATCTACAATAAAAGTCAGGGACAGTCTGGCTGAAAAAATAAGAAATGGCTTAATGGCATCATTTTCAAAACATGCTGGGGTCCGCATGGACCACATCAGCTCACGAAGGGTTAAACTCATCATAGGTCTGAGCTCACAAGAGTTTATCAGATCTAAGCAGATCACCAGCTAGGCATCTTTCTTGGTTACTTCATGATAAAAAAAAATAGCTATCTTTTTGCTTTCATCTGTTACATGTCTTTTAACAAAAAGTTGCTCACACTGATTTATAAGGTAATCACATCGGTGAGGTCCTTGCTCACCCCTGAGAATTTTGTGAGATTTTTATCCTCATGGTACACGAATACCTAATGTGGGGAATTTGGAGCTGTGGTGTTACATCCGCTAGCCATGGTGTTTGTTTGTTTGGTCAAATTCACTTTAAGTCCCTTGTTATTATGGAAAGTAATTGTTGAGTATGAATTTCTGGACCTATGTATCCTATTGAGTAAGTTTTCATAGTTGTGTATGCCAGATCTATAATCTTCGCTTTCTACATCAAAGAAAACTAAGAGGCGTCATTATCCTCAGTTCCTCGCACCGAAGTATTTGTTTCTTGATCTATTGTTCGTGGAGAACTATGTGTGTTTGTTACGCTTTCCCATTGTTCAGCTAACTGTGATCCATCATTGGGTAATTAAAACGCTGTCGCCTCTGGCAATTAAATTCGTGGTGTTGAAAACATCCCATAATAGCACAAATCGCCAATTAAGAGGCACATTTTCCTGAGGAATGTTGTCATGAAACACTTATTTTATGTATGTGTTAACTGTGTAGATAACAGCAATGATTAGGAATAAATGAATGCTCTCTCTCTCTCTCTCTCTCTCTCTCTCTCTCTCTCTCTCTCTCTCTCTCTCTCTAACTGTTACTGTTGGTACTAATAATTAGTATTGCACTTTATATAGATAATTGAAGAAGGTGTATGTATGTATGTTTCTATATAGATGGTGTTTGTTATTAGAAATAGTAAAATATGGTAAGAAAAAAAAAAAGAATAAAATGGCGTGTGAAAGGCTATCTCAGGTCGTAATGTCTCATTGCCTGTGTCATTTTTTCCCCCAACCCTGTTATCCTTAACTTCATCTTAATTGTTAGTTTGTTGCAAATACGATAATTGTATTTTATATCTTGTGGAAAGTGTTTGTATATCACTCTTGTATTAGCAGTGCATATCTATAGGATAGTGGTGATATTCATTTTTGAAGTTATAAACAAAAAAAGGGATTGTATGTTTAAGCTCTCTGAGAAAAATAAGGGGGAGGTGGTGGCTCAGTCGGTAGAGAGGTGGCCTGCGGTTCTACCGGACCCAGGATCAAATCCCCGCTGGGGCAGGGAACAGTTTAAGGATTTGAATTTCATTTAAAGCAGACTTAACCGATCTACCAGAAGACCAGGCGATATGTCGTAAAAATTCCCCCGCTAATACCAATACACCAGTCCTGTGTGAGACAGCCCTAGCATGTATTCAATATGGACGGTGGGTGTTAGCGCCGAAGTGGTGACATGTAGAGGTGTATGATATGTATGAGGACTACTGGGCCTTGGAAGCTGCCCAGAGTCAGCCACATTATATATATATATATATATATATATATATATATATATATATATATATACAATCAAATATAGAATGATGTCATCCTCGGAGACTCAGCGCTGTGTTGATGTATCAGCGGTGATAAATAGTGAGTGTGGTGCGTGAGATCACTGGTGGGTCGGGGTTGGTTCTGGCAGTAGCAGCGTTGTGTCTCCCGTCACCACTGAATCAGCGCCTCCTCGCTCTCTGCTGCGTAGGTTGGTTTGCTTAATGAATGTTTCGTTGCAATCGTAGATACTTGTAGTTTACCGCAAATCATAGAATTGAAGCTCGTAGCTGAACTGAGTTGTCATAACTGAATGTTTAATGTTGATAAAATTGTGAGGTGTAAGTATTGTGGTTTATTGGTTCGCTGCTTGCCCCCGATGATGATACAGTCGTAGATACAGTTGACAGAGATTGTGAGGTTGGTTGTAATTGTAGATCGTCAAACCAGTGCCAGTACAAAGTTGCGAGGCATCGTATGGCTGGAACTTTTAGTGGTTTTTGTTTTCTGTCTTGATAATGTAGACTCAACTGTACAATTGTAGACGTGGTTCGTACGCTTACTGCCAACAAATATAATATCATAGTCGTCTCCGAGATTTTCCAAAACTGTGTTAGATTGTAGGGATTTCAAGCAGAGAATGTTCATTGTACTTACCGAGGATGGCAGGAGAAAGATAAAGATGAGTCTGGTGTTTGAGTGCAGTTTGTTTCTTCAGAGGAAGTATCTCACAAAAGCAGTACTGAGGCGAGAGCGATTTTATGCCTGCTAATTCCTTACCATCTCCTTACCATCTCTCTCTCCTAACCCCTTCTGCCCTATCTCTCCCATTCCCCTGTATATGACTGGTTGTGTCACATGTAAGGGCACGGGTGTGAGGAACTTTCCAAGGCTGGGGAGTTTCACATCAAGCTTCACGCTGTGCTGTGTGTTAAATTCATAACTAAGAATGTGCAGCATTACTTCCCCTAGCCCTCTCACTTAGGCACGACTTTCATTTAACCTCTATATCACATACATACGTTACTGGTTATTATCTTGTGTGTTATGATTTTTTTGTGTCCTCACACACACACACACACACACACACACACACACACACACACACACACACACACACACACACACACACACACACACACACACACACACACACAACTACACATACACACATATACACATACATACATACATATACACATACCCATACACATACACATACACAAAAATACACATATAGATACACACACATACACAAACATACACATACATAACATTCACATACATACGCAGACACATACAGTACACACACACACACACACAACTCTCTCTCTCTCTCTCTCTCTCTCTCCTGTTTTACCTTGTCACATCATCATGATCCTTCCCTCAGTTCTCTCTTCCTGACTTTTCTCACTTCATTTCTGTCACTTACATTTCCTTTCTTCCTCCCTCTCCCTTCGTCTTCGTTCCCTCCTCCTTTACATCCCTTCTCTCCTTGCCACATCTCTCTCTCTCTCTCTCTCTAATGGAAGGTGCATTAGACAGACAGACAGACAGAGATTAATAATATATACATACAATTTATTAAACTCCTCACAAAGCAAGAATGGGAGTATGGATGGGGTATATGTGCTGGAGTAGGTGAGAATGAGAGGGCAAAAGAAGGAGTATGTATAGTTGTGAGTAAAAGATGGAAGAAGAACATAAGAGAGTATGGATCACTTGGGTCAAGGATTGTGTGGGTAAGATTGAAAGTTGGAATACAAATGTGGGCGATTGTGTGTGTGTATGCGCCAACGCAAGATCGTGCAAGCAGAGTGAGAGAAGTGTTCTGGACAAATGTGGAAGTGTGCATGGAAAAGTTTGGAAGGAATGAGAGAGTGTTTTTGATCGGTGATATGAATGGTAAAGTAGGGAATGTGAAGGTAGATGGAAAAATTGGTAAGTGGAGTGTGCCTGCTGAGATAGATGAGAATGGCAGTGCGTTAGTGGACATTTGTGCTGGGAAGGGGTTGGTGATAGCCAATACCCTCTCCAGGCACAAGATGATCCACAGGTATACATGGCGAGTGATGAGAAGGGTGGGTGGTGAACTGAATGAAAGGAAGGCAATGACTGATTATGTGTGTGTGGATGAAAGGATGCAAAAATTATGTAATGGATGCAAGAGCTTATAGAGCTTGGGGGAGTGGACTTTCTAACCACTACTTGGTGGTGGCCAGAATCAAGGTCCAATTAGGATGGAGAAATAGAAGAAGGGAGGGACGGGAAGAAGGAGTATTTGTAAGGAGGGTGGAAAGGTTACAAGAGGATGAGCAAAAGGAAGAGTATAAGAGTGAAGTGGAGGAACAATTGGGCAAATCTGAACTGGAGCAGATCGGGGACGTGGAAGGTGTGTGCAGGATATTTACAGAAGAGATATGTGCATCATGTGATGTGGTGTGTGGGATGAAGAGAAGACGGAGGGGTGTGCAAGGAACAGCGTGGTGGAAAGAAGAAAGCATACAATGAATGGATGAGAAATAGGGGCGTGGAAGAAGTTGAGAGGCGGAAGAGAGAGTCATATGTAGAAAGAAAAAGAGAGGTGACAAGATTAGCAAGAGAGAGTAAGAAGAGAGCGGATGAGGAATTTGGAAGGAACTTGAGTGTAAAGTGGAGGGATTGTAAGAAAATGTTCTGGAAAGAGGTGAAAAGCGTAAGACAGGGTGGAAGTGAAGTTAGCAGGGGAGTGAAAGATAAAAATGGTAGATTACTAGTGGAGAAGGGAGATAAAGTGAGCAGATGGAGAGAACACTTTAAGGAATTGTTGAACATTGAGGATGGATGTAATGCGAGTATAAGTGGCTGGGGAATAGCTGGGAGGAGGAGGGAGGTGAGAAGCCCGGAAGAAATCAGTAGGATAGAAGTTGTGGAAGCAATGAAGAAAGTTAAATTGGGGAAAGCCCCAGGAATTGACGGAGTGTGTGGTGAAATGCTGAAGTATGGGGGAGAGATAGTAATAGAATGGATATGGAAAATTTGCAGATTGGCCTGGGAGGAAGGTAGAGTCCTGGTGGATTGGAAGTCAGGTATAATTATTCCCTTGCACGAAGGAAAAAGGGAAAAAGAAGTGTGTGGTAATCACAAGGGCATCTGTCTTCTTAGTATAATAGGAAAGGTGTATGGTAGGATACTTATTGACAAAATTAAAGAAAGAACAGAGGAATTAGTTGGAGAAGAACAAGGAGGCTTTAGGAAGGGAAGAGGTTGTGTAGATCAGATATTCATTCTTAGATCATTAGTGGAAAAGTTTCTAGAAAAGGGAAAGAAGTTGTATGCGGCTTTCATGGATTCTGAGAAAACATATGGCAGGGTGGATAGACAAGGATTGTGGAAAGTATTAAGAATATATTGAGTAGATGGGAAGTTGCTGAATGCTGTGAAGAGTATGTATTATGGTGCTAAGGCTGCAGTGCGTGTCGATGGTGAACTGAGTGAATTTTTCTCTTTGAAGGTTTGGTTGAAACAGGGATGTGTCATGTCTCCATGGTTGTTCAATCTGTACATGGATAGGGTAATAAAAGAGGTACAAGGTTGGGTAGTGGATGTTGGAATCGCCCTGGTGAGAGAGGGTAGTGTTTGGAAACTCCCTGTACTGTTGTTTGCAGATGATACTGTGTTATTGAGTGAAGACGAAGGAGAGCTACAATGCTTGGTGGATGAGTTTGGGAGAGTGTGTAAGAAACGGAATCTAAAGGTGAATGTAGGGAAGAGTAAAGTGATGGTCTTTGAGAGAGGTGAAGTCAGTGAATGTACAGCGAGGTTGGATGGTGAGGAATTGGAAAATGTGAGTACGTTTAGGTACTTGGGTATTGTGATGAGTAAGGATGGAGGTTTGGAGGGTGAAGTGCTGGAAAGGGTGCAGCAGGGAAGAAAGGTTGCTGGTTCCTTGAAGGGAGTGATAAGAAACAGGGAAGTGAGCATGGAAGTGAAAAAGTTACTATATGACAGTATTGTGATACCAACTCTAACGTATGGAAGTGAAGCTTGGATGTTGCTTGAAGGACACAAGTCAAGAGTGAGAGCAGTGGAAATGGGTTATTTAAGAGAAGCCTGTGGAGTCCCATGGAGAGACAGGCTGACAAATGAGAATATAAAGGAGCGTTGTGGTGTGGATGTGGATGTGATAGGAAGCGTTAGGAGGAATACACTGAGGTGGTTTGGCCATGTGGAGAGGATGGAGGGTGAAAGACTGACGAAGAGAGTGTATGTGAGTGAGGTGGAGGGGGGAAGAGGGAGGGGGAGGCCGAGGATGAGATGGAGAGATGGGGTGGAGAGGTATATGAGAGAGGGGGGTGTGAGTTGGCAGCGGGGCAGTGAAATGGCGGGGGACAGGGCGACGTGGAGACGATTTGTTTGTGGCCACCCCGAACGGGATTAAGGCGTCTGGCAGTAGAGAGATAGACAAAGCAAGAGATAATGTTATGTTTTGCTCAGTGCGCACGTGTGTGTGTGTGTGTGTGTGTGTGTGTGTGTGTGAAAACACAATAGCCCAGTTTTTTTGTGACAGCCAAAATTGAAATAGTTGGGGACTGGCAAGCAAGGGACTGAACCACTGTTTTATGCAACAGATATCCGCTCGTCAACTCTGACAGCTTTGTTCCAGTCTGGACTAATCTTGGCTGGAGGGATAAAGGTGAGGTGATGTGAAGATCAGTGTCACAGGACACAGTCAGACCTGAGGCCCTTAGAACAATTGATGGGCATCCGTGCTGCACTCTCTGTGTGTGCTTCTTCATGCTTACTATATACAGTGTATTTAAACGCATCCGTATTTACATTGCATAAACTCACAAGCAGTCACATACAACACCCACCCACCCACACACACACACACACACACACACACACACACACACACACACACACACACACACACACACACACACACACACACACACACACACACACACACACAATTACAATAATGATACACACATACATGGACATAATTAACAAACTCTCACATAACTTTTCCTGTCTCAGCTCACACCCATACCTTCCCTCCCAAAAGAAACTGATAATATTAAGTACTTATATATGAACTCAGAATATATTTGTAATGAGTAACCAATGAGCCCACATTCTCTTCAGCACCTCGAGAATCCCTACAGTACGAGGAAATCCTGTATAGTTTGTTCTTGCTGGTTACAGACGATTTTATTCAGCATAGAAGTGTGCTTGAGCGGTGAAGGTGTGTATGAAGACTATATCCAAAACATCCTTTTTGAAATGTCTCCAGATCTACCTATAATACTTTAGAGATAGCATGAAAATAAACCATGTCAACGAATTCATTATATTTTTCTGACTACCAACGGATTGAAGGTATTTTTCTGGTTACACACAATTTTGTTCAGTTTCGCTCAGTGTTTTAGTAGTGAACACATTAATGAAGGCTATATCAATCTCCCTCAGTCTGAAGTGTCTCCCAAAAGCTAATTATTATCGTCAGGAGATTGCAAGAAACGACCAACTACCTTGTCCACAACATGAGAGATAGATTAATTCATCAACATCCCAGCATTCACTTTATCCTCATTGTTCTATACTAGCAGAGAGAGAGAGAGAGAGAGAGAGAGAGAGAGAGAGAGAGAGAGAGAGAGAGACAGACAGACAGACAGACAGACAGACAGACAGACAGACAAAGACAGAATAAATTATTACAAGAAGAACTCATGGGCACTGTAGGAAAAAAAAAATCATTATAGCATTATAAAACTGCTTATATATATACGTGAAGTTTTATGTACATTATAGCAACTAGCTTCCTTTCACACCAATGATATTGTGTTATATTTCAGTCGACCATCAACCTTCAGGAGCAAGTGTAGTAAAACATTAAAAAAATAATAAAATTTTGAATAAAAGACCCCGATATTTTTTTTTCCCACCAGGAATGGCGACCAAATACAGTGTGTGTCCCTGGCTGACTGACTGACTGACTGACTCACCCTCTCACTCACTGAGTCACTGTACCGTTCTGAAGGATGGGGTCCAGGCTTTCGGGGGGAGGGGTGTTGAGGATTTGGGTACACATGCATTCGTATTTGCTTAATTAGACACACAGAAATAATTACAAGGGTACCAGTAATGCCAAAGTAGCCTTAAATATTTCAAAGACAGACAGGGGCATAACATTACATACATACACATTTTCTTTTTAATGCAAGGAAGAAGGAACCAAAGGCCAGGAGCCCGCCAACCGTTACTTCTAAGATAAAAACAAAAACAATATAAAAGAGAGCCAAATTCAAGACCCGTTCATTTCGAGATGCCTGGACACGCTGCATTTGAAAGACTGGAGATCATGGGAAATATGAAATACAGACAGAGGGAGACAGTTCCAGAGCTGGCCTGTTGCATAAATAAAGGACTGTGGTCTGTGGGTAACAGATAACTCTTGCATTAGACAGTTGGACAGAAAACTTATGAGAGTTTGTTGCTAGACAATTGCTACGCTCCCGTCGTTGAGGTGGAGGGATGCAAGCAGACAGTTCAGAGGAGCAGTGACCATTGAAGTAGCGATAGAAAAGAGATAAAGATGCAGCAGTGTGGCGAAGAGAAAGAGGTTGAAGGGAACCAGTAAGAGGAGGAGAGTTAATGAGACGAAAAGCCTTTGACTCCACCCTATTGAGAATAGCTGTATGTAGAGAGCCTCCCCACGCATGAGAGTTGTACCCCACACAGGGGTGAATAAAACCCGTGTATAAAGTCAGCTGTGAGAAGTAATCAAGGTACAGAATCAGCTTAGCACACCTAATCTACTGGAAGCAGATTTTACAAGAGATGTGATATGATCTTTCCAAGATAAGTCCCGAGAGAATGAAACCCCAAGTATGTTTAAGGACGATGCAGGATTGAGCTGGATATTATTAAACATTAGTGGGTACTCCTGTGGAAGATTTTGTCGGGTTGATAGGTGTAAGAACTGAGTCTTTGATGCATTAAAAACAAGATTACTTTTACCCCAGTCAGAGATGTGAGCCAAGTCAGACATTAGGTGTGCCATAGCCTCATCCCTTGTTTGTAGACGTAATTGCTGAGATGGACGTTCTGGGAATCGAATGGAAAAGTGAAGGTTGGAGTCATCAGCGTGTGAGTGGATAGGGTTAGATGTACAGCTTAGAAAGTCACTGATGGATAAAAGGAAGAGAGTTAGTGATAGGACAAAGCATTGAGGAACACCATTGTTGATAGATCTAGAAGAACGGTGGCCATCTACAACAGTAGCTATAGAACGATCAGAATGGAAGCTATAGATGAAGGCACAGAGAGAAGGATAGAAACCGTAAGACGGCAGTGTGGAAATTTAAGATGTATGCCAGACTCGATCAGAAGACTGTGAGATGTCAAGTGCAATGGCAAAGCTTTCGCCAAAGTCCCGAATGGAGGATGACCAAGAGTCTGAAAGGTACGTGAGAAGATCGCCAGAGGAGCGTCCCTGACGGAACCCATACTGTCGATCAGAGAGAAGGTTATGATAGGAAAGATGCTTAAAAATTTTACTGTTAAGAACAGACTCGAAATCTTTGGAGACACAGGGAGTTAATGCAAATGGGCGATAGTCAGAGGATTGGGAATGGTCAGCCTTCTTTGGGACTGACTGAATGAGAGCAAACTTCCAGCAAGAAGGAAAGGTACAAGTTCACAGACAAGGAGAAAGAGTTTACCTAGGCAGGGTGTAAGCACAGAAGCACAGTTCTTGAGGACAACAGGAGGGACCCCATGAGGCCCATATGCTTTGTTAGTATTGAGGCCAGTGATGGCAGAAAATACATCAGCTAAAGAAATTTTAATGTCAGCCATGAGGAAGTCAGAGGGGAGAGGTGATGGAGGAACAGCACCGGAATCATCTAAGATGGAACTGGAGGAGAAAGTCTCAGCAAAGTAGGAGAAATAGCTACAGAGCCATTGGAGTAGAGAAGAGGAGGGAAGGATGATGAGGTAAAGTTGTTAGAAAGGTTTTTGGCAAGGTGCCAGAAGGAGCGGGAAGAATTCGAGTTGAAGAGTTGTGAGCATTTAGTATGGATGATTAGCAGATTGAAGAACAGACTTAGCACGATTCCGGGCAGAAACATAAGAAAGATGTGATTCAGGGGTGGGTTGGCTCCGGTACCTTTTATAGGCATTCTCCTTGTTGTGGACAGCATTAGAACAAGTGTGATTAAACCAAGGCTTTCTTGCATTAGTCAGAGGATATGAGAAAGGAATGTATGCTTCCATGCCCGAGAGAATAACCTCCGTTTTGTGCGAGGCACACTCTGATGGCTCCCGGCCATGGATGCAATAAGCATTCCGGGGAAAATCAAACAAATACACAATAAAGAAGCACTAATCAACCGACAACAGTATGTGTGTTGTGTCAGTAAAGCCGTAATTATGGCACAGGGGACAGGCCACGACATTACATATGTAAATACATACATAATACGTACATACATACATACATACATGCGTTCATACATACAAACATACATACAGATATACGTACAAATTCATTCATTCATACATACATAAATAAAACACGTATACACACAGATAGATAATTATACAAATAGTTAAACAGACGGAGATAGCGAGGGAAATGCACGACGCAAGAGTACTAGTCGACCGAGTACCTTGTCGTTCTGGATACCCGTAAATGTGAAACAGATGGGTAGGACAGAGCGCTGGGCAATACCGGGACTCTCTTTGAATCAAAGGGGTCTTTAAGTGCTTAACAGGTAAATAATTATTTTTTTTCCCTTACAACACTGCTGGGGTGGATATGGCTATCAAAGGTGTTCTTTATTTTTCTTTTTTCTTTTCATTTCTTCTTCTTCTTTTTTTTTCCCCCCCTTTTCCCATCACCTGTGTTAGCGGCAGTAGACAGGGGAAAAATGAAGCAGTGGAACTCTTTCTCTTTCCGCTCCCTTTCATGGACTTAGTCTAATCAAAAGAAGCAGGAATTCTTTTTCGCATACCATCATACTGTTAAAAAATCGTCCAAGAGAAAATAATTAGTTTCTTTTTTATTTGCTCAGCTGCGATTTTTTTCCTTGCCTCATTGAATCCATCACTATTTGCAGACTTTTGTTGGACCACACGCAGAGATGCAGCTGATGCCATATACAAGAGGCAGGCTAAAAAAAAAAAAAAAAAAAAAAACTCTTTGGAGGCATCATGATTATGCTTGACTGTTGTTAGTATTTTTCCTTGCTTTTGCATTAATTTTCCTTTTGAGATAATTTTTTTTTTTTTTTTTTTTTAGTTATTTTCAGTACCATGTTATTTCCTTCATATCACGGAGTGCGGTAGCCACTCCGTGAGTGGCGCAAGTTCAGAATGGCGTCCTATACATAGGGTATAGGAGCATTTTCGCGAAAGCAGTTGCAAAGCCCAGTTCTAAGCTTATGAACTAAAAGATTTTCTTTATTCAAGTGCAAAACTACTCGCAAAGTCTTGCTAACCTTCGAAGGAGTCGCCAAATCGAACGGCAAAAATATTGATTTTGTTCTTTCTTTTTCTTTCATTCTTCATCAGCCATTACTCCAAACCAAAAAGTGGTACAAACGCTGTTTGTCAAGTGTAGATGTTTTTCATGTTTGGAAAAGCATTCAGGCTACAGTTCGCGAGTCACGGCCTGAAAACCTCATGACGGTCACCCTTAAGTATATAATTTTGCTCAATACTGGTTATCTACAGCTCGCCTACAATTAAAGAACGAACCAAAACACTTTTCATGAGAAGGCACCCTTGTTTTAGTTTTTTTGTGTGCTATGCTAATAACAATCCAAGGCTAACAATTGTTTTATGCATAATCATACATCCACAAAAAGATAGTAAACTCGACAACAAAAATTTTCTTCTAAAATGATTGTTACGAGTTAGGAATGGCAAAAGTGTACAGATAAGGGATGAAAAAAGCACAGAAACTAGAGGGCATTCAGGATGGGAGGAGATTTGCAGACCTATACCCGTTACGACAGTCCACACTTTAGGCACACACTTGTGGCTGGTGGGATGTAGTAATGGAAATAGGTCTTCAAATCTCCCCCCACCCTGAATGTTCCCTTGTTTCTGTTTTATATATATATATATATATATATATATATATATATATATATATATATATATATATATCTTATCTGTGCACTTTTGCCATTCCTACTTCTTAACAATTACTTTAAAAGAAAATTTTTGTTTTCTAGTATATACATGAGTCACATGTAAAATATGAACACTACATTTACATGAAAACCTTAACCAAGTTTCTGTGTTTGGCATTCAGTTTTATTCTATAAATATATATAATCTTGTTGAAGAAACAAACAACTTTTTATATTTTTAGGAACGTGTATATTTTGGGCATACTTCAACCATATTTCCAGAATATTCATACATATATTCACCCTGTTACAACTATGATTACATCAAACTGACTTCAAAAGCCTAATATTAAAAGATTTAAACCGAAATTTGTAATAAGACACTGTTTACAATGACGTGGTTAGAAGCAGCTTACTGTAATCAGTGAAGTGAGCAATCTAAAGTTTAGCATTTTGAACTTTTCTGGCCTCCTTTTATTCCGGTCTACTGTATATTCTTCCACACACAATGCCCCACCGTCCCTCCCCAAGCCTCCCCCTTCATCACCACCATTGTCTCTCTCCCCCTCGTCCCTACAAAATCCCTTCCCCTGCCTTTCTTCTCACTTCACATAAACCTCATCCCTCTTTATTTCTCTCTCCTCCTTCCTCTTTCACAATCCCCCTTCACTTCTTCTAACCCTTCTCTTCTCATCCTTCTCACTAAGTTCTTCCCAAGTCCTCACATTCCCGTTCTTTTTCCTGTCTCCCCACCCTCCTCTCACCTCCATAAACACAACTGCCCCCTCTTTCTGTTCCCTTTCTTCCCTTTTCACCTCACACCTTAAGCGATGTTATCCCGCCCCCCCTTCCCTAGAACCCTCAACTTCCACCACAGGGTCGGTCATACTGAAAGACAAAGTTTGATTCCCTCTTGTCCCTGCTTACTCAGCGCCACATCTGGAGACTTAACTCGTATTCTTGTCCATTAAGGAGTCTCCCTCGCGCCTTTTCTTTAACCCTTTATTTCTCGATATGGCTGATTGATATCCTTTTGGACGGTATTTATGCACAATAAATCGTTACTGGAATGATTTACGTAACACGGAGAGGGAGAGTAAGGTGTAATAATTAAATTAAGTCGCTTTGGAAAAGGTTTTAGGGAGCTTCCTTTACCGATAAGAATACAATCCTTAGACGATAATTCTACTGCAGTGTGGCGTACTCTAGAAGACTAGGACTTAGCAAACGACGACTGTCTGCCTCAGAGACCCTCGTATGATATATAGGTATTAAGTGTTCTTCTTCAGCCTTAGGTTTCTAACATATTAAAGTATTAATTGTTGTATTCTTCCTACCTACATCTGCTCTCTCTCTCTCTCTCTCTCTCTCTCTCTCTCTCTCTCTCTCACACACACACACACACACACACACACACACACACACACACACACACGATCTTCACATCTTAAACGATAACAGTGCTCCCTCCATCATCACTACCACTGTCTTCCTTTTCTCCACCATCCTCTCTCTCCCCACGTCTTACACAATGCCCTCCTCCCTCTCCCACCATCCCCATCCCTCCTCCATACCTCCATCCTCCCTGTCGTCTCCTTCATCTCTTCTTTGTAATCGAATCTCCTTGAAGTACCGGAGCACTCCCTTCCACGTTACTCCTTCACTCCCATAAGCTATTGTCTATTGTATTTTTTTCATTACCCAACCATGATATGTATTTTGGATCTAGCTTTATATAACTGGTTTAGGTAGATAGCATTAACCCTTCATTACTGTTGGAGGTTTTAGATAATGCCTTAATTAACTCCTTCAAAACTATTGGAGATGTTAGACAGCCCTAATTAACTCCTTTGTTACTCCTGAAGGGGTTAGATAAAGCCCTAATTAACTTAATTATTGCTGGAGAGGCTAGATAAAGCCTTAATTGACTATATTACATCTGTTAGAAAAGATTGATCCTTAATTAACTCCTTCATTGCTCCTGGAATAGGTGATAAGCCCTTAATTAACTCCTTCATTATTCCCCAGGAGTTAGAGAGCCTTAATTCCTTCATTATTTCTGGAGGGGTTAGAGCCTTAATTAGCTCCTTTATTGAAAATTGTTTATAATTTAAGAAAAAATCTTCTGGTGACAGCAAGAGTAGCAAACAAAATTCATCTGATTCAAAGAGTTAAATCCACACGACCACTTTTATTATTCTTCCCCCTGATTCCCCCCACCCCTCACAAACATCCACTCCCACCCTCCTGTCCTCACCTGCCATCTCACATCACCTAACTCATCCAACGTATCACTGTACCCTGTTTAAAACAGCCCGTAACACTGAACCGTGTAATGATGGATACATTTACCCCCTCTAGTTTGAAAATTCACTCTTATGGTGTATAAAATCATCTCAGTGTGGTAAGAAAACTTTAATAGACGTCAAGGGCTAAGCAGATTTAAAACTTAAGCGTAATACGATTAAGAGAATATTTGATTTTTAATACAAATATTCATCGATATCTTCCCCAACTTAGACCACTAAGCTAGCCATAACTTAAAAATTAATTAATCTTAAGTCGCAGGTACGGTGGTTATGTGGTGCCTCATATGCCCCCAGGCTGCGGTGCCCTGAGCCTGCGGTCTTACCCAGCCGAACTAGTAACATGTCATTTAATATGCTATCATCTTTATGTTCACACTGTGTCGGTTCATGACGATAACATATGGCAAAGAGTCTGACACAAAAACTCATGAAAGCACTTTTAATTTCTTTTCACAGTTACTACTCCAAATATAGACATTCCTCACACATTCTTACTTGTGCAGTAGCCTATAAGGAAGGGTAGATCCAGGTATACTCACTCTACGAGAAGAGGGGTCCTTACCTGAAGTAATCCACTTGCAAACAATAAGACGGCTAATATATCTACAACTCGTCTTTAGCCTCTCAGGAGCATCGGATTTTGATGTATCTCTTCACTTGAAGTCTTGTCAACAGTTTGTAACCAACACCGTGAAAAATCATTACGACCGGGCGAGCAAAGTAAGAGAACAATGTTTACATTCAGTTAAGTTTGGCAATAAGCTGCTTGGCCCGACCCAACCGTCACGCTAAGCAGAAGCTAATAATTTTATTTCTATGTGAAGTAGAGTTGAAATTCTTGTGGCAAATTCATTCAGTAAATTTTGCTACCAACTAAAACTCAACTAAAACCTCTTGGAATCTCGAATTTTCCAAGAGTGTTTGGATCCAATCAGTGAATGCCTCAATTGCTAAATAAAATTAAAAAATATTTTTCGTTGTAACACTGTGTTCTTTGACAAACTCTAGGAAGTAAATGTTGGTGATTCCGCCTATTACATTAATGTTTTTGCCACGTTTTGATAGGAAAACAAGGGGAATCACCGGAGGAAATTGTGATAACTTGCATGGAGCTAGCTCGCTCATACTGCTCTCATAATGCACACTTTACAGGTAATTTTTTAAGTGTGTGTTTGTGTGTGTGTATATATATATATATATATATATATATATATATATATATATATATATATATATATATATATATATGTGTGTGTGTGTGTGTGTGTGTGTGTGTGAGTGGATGCATATGTATATTTTCAACTATAGATACGGCAGGCCTATTAAGTTCGTATGGTAAATGATTCAGAGTGTTACGTAATTCAAGAAAACTCTGGAAAGTTTTAATGTCTCCTGGTTGGTAACTGTTAGCTGTTGCCTCGTCGAGTTTATGCTGGAAGTTTCTCGAGAAATGTAAGGTTATATAAGGATGGGGAAGAGTCTATAGGAAGTTCAGTCTGTCTTCAGTACAGTTTGAGTGTAGTGCAGTGTCAGTGCAGTGAAGTTTGTAAAAACATTGAAGTGTTATTGAAGTTCATATATCATCGGTACTCGTGATTCGTGAAAATAGTGAAACTGGAAAGCATTAAGTGTAATTATTTGGAAAACAAAGACAGTGAACTTAAGGAGCCAGTGTTTATTCAAGATGCCTCAGCTGATCTTGTGTACTGTACACCTAAAGGCTGACCATAGGAAGAACAACTCACTGGGCAACGTTCTTCCTATACTGTACTACTGCCATTGGAGCGTGTGGCAGTTTGGGGTGGGGACGTAACACTGGCGTAAGGAGTGAGATAATTTAAGGGCTTCAGTGAGTCTAGCCTTCAACATGGAGCAAGGGCGTGTGCAGACAAGATCCCGAGCTGGGCAGGAGGACAAGGTATCATTGGATGCAAGTTATGAAGCTATTACAATCATAAATACAGGCACAGAAGGAAGTCAAAGAACTATTACAGGCACAGAAGGAAGAACAGAAAGATCTAAAGGAACTATTACAGGCACAAAATAATGAACTCAAAGAACAATTACTGGCACAGAATGAAGGACAGAAAGAACTCAAAGAACATTTACGGGCACAGAATGAAAGACAGAAAGAACTCAAGGATCAACTGCAAGCACAGAGTGAACAACTACAGACACATCGTGAAGAACAAAATAAACGAGATGAACAACTCCAAGAGGCATCAGAGGAGCAACAGAGGGAATTACAGCTGAGGATGCAAGGACAGCTAGATGCTTTTATGGGGGAAATGAAAGAACAACAACAACAGCTTAAGGAGGAAATAGATGCCAAGCTAGAGCAACAGAAGTATGAGAGGGCAGTGCAACTTGCTACTAGCCTCAAAGATGCTACATTGGAAATTCCAGGCCAAATGTCAGAACAGGAGAGGACGCAGATGAAGTATGCAGATTTACAACCAGTGCTAGACTGGTTCCAGCAGAGTACAGTGCAACCATCTTCAGAAGGAATTTCCAGGTTAAGCCCTGTGACCAGGAGTTACTGCAGTCAGTGGGACCTTCTTCAACTAAACAAAGGACAACTGGAGCATCAGTGGTAGACACCTGATGCCCTCAGCAAGTACTGACAACTGATGGTTCTGAGGAAGATGAGGTCCGAGATCTTGGGTGAATCCCATAACCAGATCACTAGTGGGCACCTGGGAGTGAAGAAAACTCTAAGCTACCTGCGACAGAGGTTCTACTGGATTGGCATGCGTCAGAATGTTGAAGAGTGGTGTTGTGCCTGTGATGTGTGTTGTGCCAAGAAGGGTCCCAAGAGATATGGTTGCACCCCTTTTCAGCTATACCAAGTGGGTGCACCGATGGAAAGAGCCGCGATGCACATTGCTGGACCTCTGCCACTCACTGAAAGAGGAAACTGGTATATATGTTTTGCCATGGACTACCTCACAAAGTGGCCAAAAGCCTCGGCCTTCCCCGATCAAGAGCTTGCGACTGTTGCTCAGGTGTTGGTTGACCAGTTTTTCTATTGTTTTGGGATGTCACAAGCGTTACATTCAGACCAGGGTAGAAATTTCGAGGCTGCTGCATTCCATGACTGCTGCAAGGCACTGGGGATCAAGAAGACCAGGAGGACGGCATTAAAGTCAGTCAGATGGGATGGTGGAGAAATTCAACTGGATCCTAGGACAAGAACTGGCCAACTGTGTAGATGGACAAACAGAGTAGGACAAGAAATTACCTGCGTTGCTGATGGCATAGTGGTCTGCATCCCATGAGTCTACTGGCTACACCTCTGCAAAACTGATGTTTGGCCATGAGTTACACTTACCTATTGACTTGCTACTGGGAAGACCACCTGGTGAAGAGCTGCCTACAGGCACCACTGGCTATGTGAAGCACCTTCAGGAAAGGCTGGCTGAGGTACGTCATCAAATGCGAGGAACCCTCAAGTTTTCAGGAGAGGTGATGAAGTGCAAGTGTGATGCCAAGACAAGTGAGGTGAGCTTCAAGGATGGTGACCAAGTTTGGTTATACAATCCTCAGTGAAAGAAGGGACAGTTACCGCAGCTGCAGAGCCCATGGGACGGGCCTTACACTGTGTTGGACCACCCATCAGGCATAACAAATTGGCTTCGGGAAGGTAGGAAGTCTCGCCCAAAGGTGGTAAATGTGAACTGTCTGTGGCAGTACCATGGGCCAGGACAGTACAGCTGGGACGTTTCCAAGAAATCGTGCTCTCCTGCAGCTGAGGATGTTGAAGAGGACCAAGAAGCTGAAGTGCAAGAGGATAGTGACAGTTTCCTGAGGGAAGAAGTGAATCAGGAAGAAGACCAAGACCTTCCCGGAGGAGTGGACTGTGTGGAGGAGCAAGGACATCGTTGGAAGCGGCATAGAAGAAGACCTGATAAGTTGAAGGATTTTTTTGCGCACTGTTAGATGTTCCATTAGGATTAAGGTTTATGTTTGTATATATTGTGTAGTTTTGTCAGGACGACAAAGGACTAGGGAAGGGGTAGCGTTAAGAAGCGATATTTGCCAGTTAGGTAGTCAAACAGCTTCTCGACGTTTCCTGTTGTTTACCATAGCTTCGGTACAAGTCAGAGTTGCAAGTTTGCCTGCTGTTTGTTTCTGTAGTTGTTTCGTAAGTTATGCATTACTTTTTCTGCCCTTTGTCTTTATAGTGTTTTATGTGGTTGTTTGTTAAATTATGTAAATTAGTTTAAGTTCGTATGGTAAATGATTTAGAATGTTATGTAATTTAAGAAAACTCTGGCATGCTTTGATGTCTCCTGGTTGGTAATTGTTAGTTGTTGCCCTGTCGAGTTTGTGCTAGACTTCTCAAGTAATGTAAGGCTATATAAGGATGGGGAAGAGTCTACAGGGAGTTCGGTCACTTTTCAGTTCAGTTTGAGTGTAGTGCAGTGTCAGTGCAGTGAAATTTGTGAAAACAGTGAAGTGTTATTGAAGCTCGTATATCAACGGTACTCATGAAAACAGTGAAGTGTTGTCAAGCATTAAGTGTAATTGCAGTTAGTAAAGTTTGTATATCTCCATTGCTTGCGAGAATAGAAGCCTCAGCCAATCTTGTGTACTGTACACCTAAATGCTGACCATAGGAAGAACAACACACTGGGCAACGTCCTTCCTGTACTGTACTACTGCTGTTGGAGCCTGTGGTAGTGAGGGGTGGGGATGTAACAAAATACATAAATGATACTGATGAAGGATTATGTTGTAGATTTCAAAATTTGCTAATGATGCTAAAATAGGTAACAGAGCAGATTCAGCACTGCAGAGGCAGGCAATTCAGAGAGATCTTGATCAACTGTTTAACTGGGCCCAAGCATGGCAAATGGAATTCAATATTCATAAATGTTAAGCGCTAAACATTAGCAGTAAAAATGAAAGAGCTAGATATGTCCAACTTGATAGGATAAACCAAAAAAAAGGCTAAAGAGTTATAATAAGAAAGACTTGAAACCAAGTAAACAATGTACAGAATTTGTAAATAGAGCCAATAAATTGACTGGATTAATAGGTAGAACATTTTGATATAATTCTATTATCCTCACTTTGTATAATTCCTTATTACGCCCGCACTTGGAGTACTGCATTCAATTTTGGTCACCGTATTATAAAAAGCATATGGAGTAACTTGAAAGAGTATGGAGAAGGGTGACAAAGACGATACCTTGACTGAAAGATAAACTATACTAGCGACGTTTAGAAGCTCTGAATCTCTTTGTCTTAACCAAACGGAGGTTATGAGGAGCTTTAACTCAAGTATTCATAATATTCAAAGGACACGATAAAATGACTGTCGATAAGTACTCCATAGCTGATCATTCAAAGTATACTAAAGGCAATGGGCATAAAATAATTGGCAAACGATTCCAGTCACATGAAGCTAAATTGCCCCCCAATGTCGTATATTGTGATACAGTGCTAACCTTTAAAGGTCGCTTGGATAAGGAACTGTCATCTAACCCCCAAGCTTAATATGTTTACTCCTGAATAAACACTTGTGTATATATATAAACTTTATTATATTTTTCAGAGCCTGGATTAATTTATTAACTGCAGATATAGAATGAGCACAGATTAGGATATAAACAGATAGCCCTGAGTTAACGGTCACTACTTTTAGTTTCAACCGGTGATGGGCTGTGGATCACTGAGGGTCCCTGTTAGTTAAATAACCACCATCGGGATATTTTAAAATGTACCAGGGGTCACTGCTTCAGTATGCAATATGTGTACTTGTCCCGCATGGGAAAGTTCCTTGTCTCAGTGGAATGAACGGAGCTGGGGCCTGACTGACTATTACCTACCTTAAAAGCTCCGGGTAAGGCTGGCACACCTCCCCTGAAAATCCACACCATGCATATTCCACACTGTGTCTACTGACGCCCAGTTAACTCAATGTACCCTAACATAATGTCATGACTTATTTATTATTTAATTATTCATTTTACTTTACTACTTTCTCTTTCATGGTTATTCAGACTGGTAGCATGTAGTTGAAGTATTATAGAATGTAATTTTTCCTTTTCAGTCTTTCCTAAGAAATTTCCATGTCAGTTTTTCCATTCAGCATGGTGGTTTTTCTCACTTTTTCCTGCCGGTTTTAACTGGAGGGTTTGAAGGCGAGGGGAGCCTAGCTTGCATTGCTATCCTTATCCTTCAGCATGTAGAATTAGATCTCGTAATCATGGTCTACTCTGTAACAAACAACCTCGAAAGGACTATTAGGTCTGTTGCTGTTTGCTTTCCTTTGTACTCCTTTCTCCCTCTTCCTCCCCCTTCTCTTTTTGTTTGTTTCTGTGTGTTTGTGTGTGTGTGTGTGTGTGTGTGTGTGTGTGTGTGTGTGTGTGTGTGTGTGTGTGTGTGTGTGTGTGTGTGTGTGTGTGTGTGTGTGTGTGTGTGTGTGCAACTTGTTTGTGTATGTGTGTGTGTGTGTGTGTGTCCAAGGCGTTTGCTTGTTTGCGTGTGTGTGTGTGTGTGTGTGTGTGTGTGTGTGTGTGTGTGTGTGTTTAAAAGGGTAACTGAAAATCTAAAATGAAATGCTAAAGCATGAAATCGAGGGGATGTTTATGTGAAAGGAGAGAGAGAGAGAGAGAGAGAGAGAGAGAGAGAGAGGAGGGTGATTTTTTAAATTCAAAGTTATTCCCAGGATACTTGTAATCTCTCTCTCTCTCTCTCTCTCTCTCTCTCTCTCTCTCTCTCTCTCTCTCTCACATAATTTCTCATCCCGCCCCTCTTCCTCCTCCTCCTCCTCTTCCTCTTCTTTCTCTTCCCTCCTCTTTCTTTCTCCTCATTCTCTGTGCGTTCTTCTCTTTCCCTCCTCCCTCCCCTTTCCTTTCTTTATATACTTTTGTCTTTCCTGCTCTCTCTTCCTTTCTTCTCCCTGCCTCCCTCCCGCTTTCCCTCACTGTCTCATCCCTTACTTTTGTCTCGCTTCATTTCCTTTGTCTTTCCTCTCCTTTCTCCCGTCTGTTCTTTTCCTCACTCCTTTAATCCCATTTTCCCAGTCATCTCATTCTTCTCCCCCTCCCTCCTCTTCCTCCCTTTCTTATCTTCCTCTCTCCTCTCCCTTCTCTTGTCTTCTCTCATTCTTTCCCTTATCCCTCCTGTTTTTACGCTTTTCTCTTCTCTCCTTTTTATCTTCTCGCCTTACCTTCATTTCCTTCGCTCTCCCTCTTTTCTCTCCTCTACTCATTCCTCTTCCATCCTCTGTTTCCTGTCCTTCCCATCTTCATTATCTCTGTTATTTACACGCGCCTTTGTTTTCACTCCTTCTCTCCCAGTCATCCTCTTACTATCGTCTTTCTTACACACACTCTGTCTCTGTCTGTCTGTCTGTCTGTCTGAATGTCTATCTGTCTGTCTGTCTGTCTGTCTGTCTGTCTATCTGTCTGTCTGTCTGTCTGTCTGTCTATCTGTCTGTCTGTCTGTCTTTCTCTCTCTCTCTCTCTCTCTCTCCTTTTTTCATCCCCTTCCTTTCTACTTTCCCTTATTCTCCCCCTCCTCTTCCTCTCTTCCTCCCTTTCCTTCCTCTTTCTCTCTCCTTTCCTATCCCCCATTCCCTTTCCTTCACCCAGTCTCTTCTCTCCTCCTCTCACTTCTCCTCTTCTCTTCTCCTTTCCTCCCCTCTTCCTCCCTACCCCCCGCACTTGTCATCCTCCTCTGCATGGCATATCGACTTGGGAAAAAATTAGAACCTAACCCTTTGAATATGATGATGTCTTTTTTATATTGTTCTTGCTAGCACCAAACAATTATAATCAGCTTAAAAACAATGCCTCTGGTAGTGCAGGAAAAAAAATACAGTCTGACCCTTCCAGCAACAAAGCTCTCCCTTGGAATGAATGAAATAGCCCTGAGGAAAGTTAAATATAACAAAAGAAAGTCATCCGCTCCATTCCTCTCTCCCGCCTCCCATTCTCCTCTCCCCTCCTCTTCATTCTTCCTCCCTCTCCTTCCCTTCCTCTTGCCCTACGCCTTCCTTTCCTCTTCTCCTTCGCATTCCCTTCTTCTTCCCCTCCCTCTCCCTGCTCCTGCTCCTGCTCCTCCTCCTGCTCCTGCTTCTCCTCTTCCTCTTCCTCCCCTCTCCCTCTTTGCCTTCCCCCACCCTCTTCCTTCCGGGTACATTTGCTTCTGTTTCTCCTATTATGCTTTCCACTTTCTTTGTCTACCTCTCCTTACGTACTATTCTCTCTCTCTCTCTCTCTTCTCTGTCTGTCTGTCTGTCTGTTTCTCTCTCTCTCTCTCTCTCTCTCTCTCTCTCTTCTCTGTCTGTCTGTCTGTTTCTCTCTCTCTCTCTCTCTCTCTCTCTCTCTCTCTCTCTCTCTCTCTCTCTCAAAAGCCTCTTTTATTTTTTTTTTCCCATGATTTCCCATGCCGTCCCTCCTCCTCCTCCTCTTGCTGCCGGTCTCCTTTTCTTCATCCTCTTCATCTATGAATACTCTCCTTTCCTTCCTCCTTCCCTTTCCTTTCCCTCATTTTCTCTTGTCCTTTCATCCTCCTCCTTACTTTCTCCTTCCCTCTGTCCACCTTCCCCTTTCCCTCTTTGTCTCATCCCGTACTTTTCTCCCTTTCCTTTTCTTTTGCCTTTCCTTTCCTCCTTCCCCTCTTTTTCTTTCTAATCCTTCCCTCTTTTCCTTTCTCATCCTTCCCACTCTCTTTCCTCCCATTTTCCCACATCCCTCATTCTCATCCCCTTCTTTCCTCTTCCTCCTTCTCATCTTCATCTCTGGTGATTTAAATTTACTGGTTGCCAAATAAGGAGAGGCCCTATCTTCACACACATGGTTGGACCAGTACACCAGCTTGCAAGAAAGTTCATTACATCAGCTCTTTGATGGTCCAACATGAGGAGGTAGCAGATTAGATCAAGTTTTCCCATACCGGAAAACCTAGTAATTTATGTTATGATAAGTGAAGAGTTTAGTACTAGTGACCATTGTATGGTCACATTCAACATTAACCCGTCCGGTTCCGGAGACGTGAATTCACGTCCTCACATGATGTGCACTCATATCCCGGAGACGTAAATTAATGCAGCAATATTGCAAGGTCCCTAATTTGCACAATTTTCAATTTTTGCAAGTGATTTCGCGAGTGATTTTTGGCATGTATACACGGGACACCTTCCTCTATTCCTCTACAAGATGCCAAGCAGGGACAATGCCTTACACCGCATAACCCCTCCCCCCCCTGCACGCCATTGTCTCGGCAACTCACCTGTTATCAGTGACCTGGCCAATAAAGACATTCAGGGCCACAGTGATTCCCCAATCGATGACAATGTGGAGGACAAAGTTTACATAGCATTAGAGGAAGAAACAGTCAGAAATGATGATCAGGTAATGTGGGAAAAAAAGGTCATGAATGGTGATGAGTTAGTGAGTGAAACAATGCTTATAATGCCTATATTACTGTTTGAAAACCAATATACTCTTGTACTACATATAAATTCGTACCAAGTAAATAAATAAATACTGTTTATGAGTGGATAGAATAGTTATCCTCCCATAGAACTCGTTTTCTTTGGTGCCAGCCTGTTAGAAAACCCAGTCAGGTAAGGAGGTACTACTACCTGGATCGAGTATTTTAAACCTCAGGTGAGCGATTTCTCTATGAATTTTCGATGTTTCTCACCAAAAGCGAATGTTTTAGCCTAAAAAAAAAGAGGTCCAAAAATGTTGGGACTGGGGCGTACCACTGCCCAGAAAACGTCGGGATGGGGCGGGTTAAATTCAGTGATGAGAATGTCAGGGCTATTTACAAGAAAATGCCTGATTACAAGAGAGTGTTTTCAGAAATAATAGATATCATTGGTTCTAGTGACTGAAATTTTAGTGTTCAAACAGTAGATATAAATGAAGCATGGAAATTATTCACATATTCTCAGTAAAGTAGTCAAGTTAAATAATCCAGTGAGCAACAGACGGCCTGTTAATAATGGTAAACCCACATGGTGGAATAGGGATATTAACCTCTGTGTGCCAGCATTGTTTTGAGGCCAATGTGCTCCCCAATCGAGCATTTTCCTGAAAACAGCCTGTTTTCAAACCTTCAGATCTGGAAAAGTATAGGAGTTGGGGATACAAATAAAAAAAAATATTACTCAACAACTCTTCTTCTTGTGAATGAAACCATCCCCAGGTCTGCAGGTTGTCCCGTCGATGGGTAGGGACGAGGAAAGGAGAGGTATTTTCTTGCAGTGAAGGCAGGCTGTGTCCATGCAGCAGAGCTCGGCTTCGACTTAGGCTGTGGAGGCCAAGCGCCTAGCTGCACTGGCACTACTGACCAGGCTGTCAGAGTGGTGTGATTGTAACACTGGCCAGCCTTCCTTGCAAAACACTTTCACATTCTCACTCATTTCCTCCAATTTCCATATTCATCTCCATAGGTACGAATCATCACCCACGCTTGTCACTAGTTTACTGGCCATAAGAGAGTGATGCCATCCCCAGTAGGTCTGTAGGAAAACTGATCTATCTATCTATCTATTGCCAGACGCCTCAATCTCGTTTGGGGTGGCCACAAACAAATCGCCTCCACGTCACCCTGTCCCCTGCCATTTCACTGCCCTGCTCCCAACTCACACCCCCTCTCTCATATACCTCTCCATCTCATCCTCAGCCTCCCCCTCCCTCTTTCCCCCTCCACCTCACTCACATACACTCTCTTCGTCAGTCCCTCCATCCTCTCCACATGGCCAAACCACCTCAGTGTGTTCCTCATAACGCTTCCTATCACATCCACATCCACACCACAACGCTCCTTTATATCCTCATTCGTCAGCCTGTCTCTCCATGTGACTCCACAGGCTCCTCTTAAATAACTCATTTCCACTGCTCTCACTTTTGACTTTTGTCCTTCCAACAACGTCCAAGCTTCACTTCCATACGTTAGAGATGGTATCACAATACTGTCATGTAGAAACTTTTTCACTTCCATGCTCACTTCCCTGTTTCTTATCACTGCTTTCAAGGAACCAGCAACCTTTCTTCCCTGCTGTACCCTTTCAAGCATTTCACCCTCCAAACCTCCATCCTTACTCATCACACTACCCAAGTACTTAAACATACTCACATTTTCCAATTCCTCACCATCCAACCTCGTTGTACATTCACTGACTTTACCTCTCTCAAAGACCATCTCTTTACTCTTCCCTACACTCACCTTTAGCTTCCGTTTCTTACACACTCTCCCAAGTTCATCCACCAAGCCTTGCAGCTCCCCTTCGTCTTCACTCAATAACACAGTATCATCTGCAAACAACAGTACAGGGAGTTTCCAAACACTATCCTCTCTCACCAGGGCCACTCCAACATCCACTACCCTACCTTGTACCTCTTTTATTACCCCATCCATGTATAGATTGAATAACCATGGAGACATGACACATCCCTGTTTCAACCCAACCTTCAAAGAGAAAAATTCACTTAGTTCACCATCCAAACGCACTGCAGCCTTAGCACCATCATACATACTCTTCACAGCATTCAACAACTTCCCATCTACTCCATATATTCTTAATACTTTCCACACTCCTTGTCTATCCACCCTCTCATATGCTTTCTCCAAATCCATGAAAACCGCATACAACTTCTTTCCCTTCTTTGGCAACTTTTCCACTAAAGATCTAAAAATGAATATCTGATCTACACAACCTCTTCCCTTCCTAAAGCCTCCCTGTTCTTCTCCAACTAATTCCTCTGTTCTTTCTTTAACTCTGTCAATAAGTATCCTACCATACACTTTTCCTATTATACTAAGAAGACAAATGCAAATACAATAAAAGGTGAAAAAAAAAAAATATGTACCTTTTCCCCACGACTGTCTACAAACTTTGCACTTTATATACACTTTGAGAGAAGACTTTAACAATGATCCATTCTCCATAATAACTTTTCCAGAGGTTAGTTTACTATAGTTGACTATGAGGTAAACACTTGTACTTCTATTTATGATTTTCTGCACTTTCTTCTGGCATGGTGATAATACGTACCTTACTACTTATGCTCTACAGCTCTACAGCACTTACACTATATTTGCACTTCATATCTCAGTTACGGTGCATATCCCATATTTTCCAAATTAATTTCAAGATCAAGTAAAAAAAAGAAGTTCTAACTAAAACAGAAATTTTTTACAGGTGTCCACTGGTCCTTCTCCCATTTTTGCAAGAGTGACTCGAGATATTTGCTAGCTTTACTTTACATATAACTTTTGCAAGTTTATTTTCACTTATGAAATTTAAAAAAAAGAAAAAACACTTGCATGGCCACGGGCAAGGGAGGGAGAGGAGAGAGAGGTGGAGGTGGGGAAAGACAAGGGTGATGACTCACCTGAGACGGGGATCCCTGGGGACATGGTGGCTGGCCATGCTGGCCAAACAGATCACGTACGGCCCTTGTTTCCACTTTCCCCGCATATGAAGGGCCAGGTTGTGGAGAAATGGCCCTTGATGTGCTGGATTGTGATGATGTGGGTCATGGGAAAAAGAGAGGATGCTGTACTTGTCGTCAGTGTGGTGGTGAGGTGCAGTGGTGGCATTTGTGTAATATATGACCATCACCTTCAGCACTTTCTCCTTCACTTTCTTCTGCTCCAGGGTCATCCACCTCTTCCTCAGAGGTGAAGTCATTACTCTCCTTGGCCAGTCCAGCCTCCTGAGGTATTTTGATGGACTTCTTAGACGTGTCAGAGCGGGAAGGGAAATGGGCATGTGAGACGTTGCTCTCGACATGACAACTTCCTGCGTTTTCTGAGGACTTTTCAACACTGTCGGTTACACTCGACACAGTTCCCTCCAAAGCACAGCCTACTGCACTATTGCTAAACCCTTTCTGGATATCCTCCAGCAGAAGTTTGACAGGGGTGGATGGTGTAAGGGGGCCACATAAAGAGTGGGTGGATTCGGACGAGGAGGATTCTGAAGAAATGGCTCCATGCCTGGGCAAGTCACAGGACAGACTGAACTACACATGCGTGAGGTGCCAGGAGACCCTTCCCATCCCTGGGTACCAATATGAAATGGCGGCCAGTTTAGATGGTGGCGGGAAGACAAATGCGGCTATACCTGCTGCCCGGCGGTCACCTTCCACCTGATATAACATGACATATGCCGCTCCCCAGTGGTTGGAGGTTAGCCATTTCTTATCAGCTTAACCTGCCCCGTCCCGGACACGTGAGTTCACGTCCTCAGATGATGTGCACTCATAACCCGGAGACGTAAATTAATGCGGCAACATTGCAAGGTTCCTAATTTGCACAATTTTCAATTTTCGCGAGTGATTTCGCGAGTGATTTTTGACACGTATGCACGGGACGCCTTCCTCTATTCCCCTACAAGATGCCAAGCTGGGACAATGCCTTACACCTCATAACCTCTCCCCCCCCCTGCAC
Source organism: Coenobita brevimanus (assembly GCF_032717465.1). NCBI lineage: Eukaryota > Metazoa > Arthropoda > Malacostraca > Decapoda > Coenobitidae > Coenobita > Coenobita brevimanus. Next base: position 6,477,705 of record NC_137013.1, read on the forward strand.
GCCATTGTCTCGGCAATTCACCTGTTACCAGTGACCTGGCCAATAAAGACATTCAGGGCCAGAGTGATTCCCCAATCGATGACAATTTTGAGGACAAAGTTTACATAGCATTAGAGGAAGAAACAGTCAGAAATGATGATCAGGTAATGTGGAAAAAAAAGATCATGAATGGTGATGAGTTAGTGAGTGAAACAATGCTTATAATGCCTATATTACTGTTTGAAAACCAATATACTCTTGTACTACATATAAATTCGTACCAAGTAAATAAATAAATACTGTTTGTGAGTGGATAGAATAGCTACCCTCCCATAGAGCTCGTTTTCTTTGGTGCCAGCCTGTTAGAAAACCCAGTCAGGTAAGGAGGTACTGCTACTTGGATCGAGTATTTTAAACCTCAGGTGAGTGATTTCTCTATGAATTTTCGATGTTTCTTACCAAAAGCGAATGTTTGAGCCTAAAAAAAAAAAGGTCCAAAAATGTCGGGACTGGGGCGTACCACTGCCCAGAAAACGTCGGGATGGGGCGGGTTAAAAAAATGCACATTGCCTGGGCCTGGGACTGTGCAGTGGGTGGAGCCTATGGCTTGTCTCTCTCCTTTATTAGTTTACTGATTATGACCAAGTTAGAAAATGAAATTCGAAGCAAACCTGAGGAGACTAAATCACCCACAGGGATCAAACTGGTGTCGTAGAATTCTGGAAGTTTGAGGGGTAGTGTGGGGGAAGTGGCTGAGACATTAGTTGGTGGTGGGTCGATGTGGGATGTGTGCAAGAAGTCTGGTATAGGGGTGCATCAGTCAGAAAAATTGCTGGGAGTTGTTATTATATGTTGTTATGGCAGGATAGAACAGACGGATATCGTGGTGTGGGTGTGTTGACTTGGGAGAAATGGGTAGAATACATTATGAATGTTATGAGAGTATGTCATAGGATAATAGCAGTGAAAATTTTGTTCGGTGGAAAAATGGTTGCATTTATATCGGTGTATGCTCAACAGGCAGGCTTGGATGAGGTAAAGAAGGATAGATTTTGGGATGGCTTATTAAGTGTAGTAAGTGGTATAGGGAATGATGAGACTGTAGTTTTGGGAGGGGACTTAAATGGTCATTAGCTCAAGGATTTGAAGAATACATGAGGGATGTGATACGGTACAAGAAATGAGGAAGGGGAAAGGATACTCGAGTTTGGAGAGGCACTGAACATGATTATGTGCAGCACACATTATAGGAAGAGAGAGAGTAGGTTGATTACATAATAAGTCTTGGGGAAATGGTAGCCAGATAGACTGTTTCCTGGTCAGGAGGGCTCATAGAAAGTTAGCGAGGGATGTTAAAGTCATAGGGAGTGAGAAGTGTGTGTAGCAACACAAGTTTTTGATATGTGACATAGTGCTTAAGGAGCAGGTGATTATAAAGAGGGCCTATGCACTTAGGAGGAAAATATGGAAGTTGAAAACCAAGCAGTAAGGGATGCCTTCTATAGGGGGATGAGGAGAATGGTGGCTGAATGGGGAAACATTGACATAAGTGTTATTGAAGAGTACAGAGCCCCCAAGTGCAACCTCTTGAGAGTTACTGATTCAGCATGTGGATGTGCAAGAGGCCCACCAAGACTTGAAGTAACTTAGTAGTTGGATGAAGGTGTAGAAGTTGCAGTTAAGGAGAAAAGAAGGCTTTACTGGGAATGGAAGAAGGGTGGTAACAGAGAGAAATACTTGGCTGCCAAGTGTGGGGCTAGAAAAGAGGTTTACCGGGCGAAGTCTGAGTCACAGACTCTTTTACTTGATAACCTAACCTGTGTGGAAAAGAAGAATATGATATTTAAAGTGGTAAATTAGATGAAGTGGGAGAAGAGGGATATCATGGGTGAGCAGTGTGTGAATAATGATGAAGGAAGGGTAGAGGTCAACAGTGGGAATATTAAAGGCTCATGCAGAGTGCATTATAGCCAGTTGTTGAATAAGGGAGTTTGAAAGGGACAGGGAAGGTTTGGATCCAGCAGATCCAGAATTTGGCCCTTTGCCGTTGATTGACGCTGCTTTTGTGAGTGGGGCAATAGACATGATGCAGGTGGGGAAGGCAGCAGGTGTGTCTGGGTTGACTGCTGAAATGATGAAAGCCTCAGGAGATATAGGTGTGGGGTTAGTCACTGACCTGATAAATACGATTTTATATGAATGTGTTGTTCTAGATGATTGGCTGGAGAGTGTAACTAAATATGTACAGGGAGAAGGGTGATGCCCTGGAAAGAGGAATTAAGGCTAGAAGCATAAACTTTTAGACCAGATAATCAAGGTAATGGAAAGAGTTCTAGAAGGTATGATTAGAGAAAGAGTGACTATTGATGTGATGCAGTTTGGGTTTATGCCAGGCAAAGGGACCACTGATGCCATATTCATTGTTCAACAGCTTCTGGAAAAATATATAGGAAAGAAATGGGAACTGTACTTTGTTTTTGTTGATTTGGTGAAGGCCTTTGACAGAGTCCCTAAAGAACTGGTGAAGTGGGCAATGAGAAAGCTTGGGATCTGGGAGTGGCTGGTTAGAGTGGTTGTGGCCAAGTAAGTGAAGTGATGAGTTTTTCGTGAATGTTGGTGTTCACCAGGGGTCAGTTTTGAGACCCTTGTTGTTTGTCTTGGTACTTGAAGCCCTCTAACGTGACTTCAGAAATGGACTCCTGTTGAAGATGATGGATGCTGATGGTCTGGTGTTGATTGCAGAGAATGAAAGGGAGGTGGAGAAGATATTTAGGAAATGGAGAGATGGTATGGGGCACAAGGGCTTAAGGGTAAATGCAGATAAAACAAAAGTGATGGTACTGTACACTATCTAGGGCTGGTGGTGGTACTGTCAAAGAGAAGGGAGAGTGGTGGTTGGCTGAGCATTGACATTTTATTTGTGGGTTCAACTCAGAAACCATTCACTATCAAGTCATAACATTTCTCATAGTTATGTGTTATATAATGAACTGGTGCCTTTTAATAGATAGAATGCTGTCTTAGGTAGTTTTTTTTAATAATGAAAAAGTATAAAAAAAAAAAAAAAAAAAAAAAATTATCAGAGATTTCAATGCAACCAGGACAAGGAATTTGAAGGGCCCAGGTTATGTTTCCTCAAGGCTTACTCCTTACGCCCACCTTTAAGAAAAAAGACTAGGGCGGGGGGTGAAGGCCATTATGCACTTGGTTAGGTGTGCAGGGAGGTGGGGGGTATGTGTTTGGTCAGATGGAGGGTTGCAACAGCATTGCTTTGCCTATAATTAAATTTTATTTTTGTATATATTACTCTGTGTATCATGCTGTGTGAATTTTGCATCATGTTTGTCTCACGTTCTTGTATGTGTGAGTATTGTGTCATAATTACCTCTTGTTCCTGGGCTCTTCAGGGAATCTGATGGGCCCAGGTTGTTTCCTCAAGGCTTTCTCCTTACGCCTGCCTTTAAGAGAAAAGACTGGGGGGGAGGGTGAAGGCCATTATACACTTGGTTAGGTGTGTAGGGAGGTGGGGGGTATGTGCTTGGTCAGATGGAGGGTTGCAACAGTGTAGCTTTACCTATAATTGAATTTTATTTGTGTATACTGTATAATACTCCGTGTATCACGCTGAGTGAATTTTGCATCATGTTTGTCTCACGTTCTATGTGTGAGTATTGTGTCATGATTACCTCTTGTTTTGTCAGCGTTCCATGTTAGGTAAGTGTGTCCCACTGAGGAAACTCCACTCACCCTTGCACATGCAGCCACCTTTGTTCCCACACATACAGTCATGTGTTTGCCATATTCTATCTAGTGTTTATTCCCCCCACTCTACCCCCTGCAGTACCCAGCCCGAGAAGCTTGCCTTATAAGGTATGGTTTGAGATCTTGGTTTACTCTCGTCGTTCTAACATTTAGAGTGTATGTAGGCTTTAATGTATGCAGGTTCTCTGGACCTATTCCGGTGACTAAGTGGTGCAGTGTATATTTACTAGTGATTGACCCCTCTTTTACCATGATTATCCAGTGTATTTCCCAAGTGTTTGTTTTTACCCCCATTTACTCCAGTGTAATGCAGAGCTTTCCCCGATTTATCCCCATTGTGTGCTTTATTTTCCCTCATTTTTGTTTCCCTGAGTGGCCCTTTCCCATGATTACCCAGTGCATTTCCCCGTCCCCCGTTGATTCCCCAGATGTGTGTCATTCCCACACTACTTTCCCCAAGTTTCTCGCTAGTGTATGATTCAGCATTTTTGCTAAGTAATATTATTGTGGGAGAAATTATTTTAATTTAGTGCCGTAGTGAAATGAAACTTTAATCAGTTATCACCCTCCATGCTGTAATTTTTGTGAACCTTTTTGGTATATGATTGGAAATTTACTTCATTACATGTACTAGTTTTTATCTCGTCTTTCCATTCATTCCCCCTTTTCAGTCATAAAACACACACTTTTATCCCTTGTCTTCCCTTATCAGCCTTTGTTCCGACATTGTCAGTACCGCGTTGATATAGTGGGACCTTTGTTGTGAAAAGTTATAATTTATGCACTGTGGTGGGTTAGTGCCTGGCAGTGGCTATATATATATATATATATATATATATATATATATATATATATATATATATATATATATATATATATATATATATATATATATATATCATCAGCCGTTGAGTGTCCACTGCAGGACCGGCCTATCCATACCGAAGCAGGGACGATACAGCCACACACACCACAAAGCCAGCCAGGAGACAGGGCGTGTGTGCTGGGCAATCCCCAGGCCCTGTCTTCCCTCGTTTCTATTTTTCATCCAGCCCATACCTTAGTGACCGAGCTAATGTATGGCTCGGCCTGCACTAAACGTGCAGGAAATCTGTAAACGAACGAACGATACAGCCAATGTAGCTCTGCCCAGTGGCTTAGGCTGTCCGGTAGAGCCTATAATAGGGTGAGAAGTGCTTGTGAGTGTAACTGTAATGTTGGAGTGGCTTTGGATGTGTGTGTAGTCTGTGAACCAAGTGTAATCGGCCCGCCTTAAGCCGACTGGGTTCAAACATACTAGTATGCAACACTTGTTCAACCACAGCACCCCTTATGTCCCCCAAAACAGTAAGTGGCTTGGTGAATGCTTCCCAAAGTTTTTACAATTCTGGTGGGAGGCGAACCCGCGTCCACCAGCGTGCGAGACGCACACTTCACCACTGTACCACAGAGGCTCCGAATATATATATATATATATATATATATATATATATATATATATATATATATATATACACAGAGTGGTTAGTGATGGCTATCATTATCCACTCACTTCATGTGGTGCTGCCTACTTCTTCCTTAACCTTTATCAATCTTTTTCTGTGTCTGTCCTCTCTTCCCATTTCTCCCATCTTTATTTCACTTTTTATCACCCTTCTTTAATTTTCTGGTTGCTTAACATTGAGTAACAAGCCTAATGGTTTCCTGTAAGCCAGGAAACCATTTACAGTGCTGAGTGGTAACCATATAACCAACCCATATGCTGTCCCTACGTTTCAACAATTGAGTTTGTGGATGGTTAATTCACCTTCCCTTACAACAACTACAGTGGCTCAAAGTCAAAAGGCGACCCTTCATGGAACTATGGCGTCAGTCTGTCTGTCTCTCTCTTTTAGAGTCTCCCTTCAACCTGTCTTTTCACGGCTTTGTTGCATCTTTATCTCTTTTCTTTCATTGTTTCAATGGTCACGGGTCCTCTGAACTATCTGCTTGCATCCCTTCACCACTACACCGGGCACATAACACCTGTCTAGCAAGAAACTCATTCCTTTTCTGTCCAACTCTCAAATACAAGAGTTATCTGTTACTCTCAGTACTTCATGTGTGCAACATGTCAGCTTTGGAACTGTGTCCAGCAGTCTGTATTTAGTACTACCTATGATCTCCAGTATTTCAAAAGCAGTGAGTCCAGGCTCCACGAAATGAACCGATCTTGAACTTGACTATCTGCTAACTTGTTTTTGTTTTTTCTTGGGGGGAACAATCTTACGGGCTCCTGGCCTTTAGTTCCTTCTTTCTTGCATAAAAAGTATATATATTTACAGATATATTATATATATTATAAATATCTTGTATATATCTGGATTTATATGTTACATATATGTGATACATATATATATATATATATATATATATATATATATATATATATATATATATATATATATATATATATATATATATATATGTGTGTGTGTGTGTGTGTGTGTGTTTTATGCTGGGTGTTTTGGGGCTGACTTCTCATCCCAGAACACCTAGCTACAGAGCGGGGTTCTCTTTCGAGACCGGAACTAGAACATTATACCAGAGGAACAGGGCATAAAACTCGGCAGGCTACCTTAACACATATATTGCCTTAATTCCACTTCCGTACAGTATACATATGATGGTATATAGAGCAAGACATAGGTGCAATGACAGACTTTGAGTGATTGTATGGATATTCCACTACACATACTAGGGCAACCACCTGAAATAACTGATACACAGAGGTAACAGATACAGTCCATACAGTCCTCTCCTCTTATAGTTATGGTACATCGCACTGTATGATAGAGTTTCACAGTTCTTGGCTACGTTAACTACCAGTTGTCACTGTATCACTGCTCTGAGTCTGAACAGGCACTGTCAGTTCTGGTTCTTTGACATGACACTGAGATTACACTCTGGCATCTTGGCCTACTGAAATCTGGGCTCAATCAAGGTGGCGCCTGGGTGTAGGAGGGAGGCCTGCAGGTGTGCCTCCCTGTCGGAGGCACGGGACTGCTACTGGGGGCGTCACTGCCCGGGCGCATTTCTGGTTGGGGATACAGGGAGGCTCTCTCCTGGTGGGGCCTCGACCTGGTGAGTGGCCCTCGGGGCTGGGGCCAAACAGCGCCATGAGCCAGGCCTGCTGCTTCTTACTCCAGGTGGAGGGCCGGCGGTGAGAGGGGTCAGGGAGGTTCTACCCTGGGGTCTGGGGAGTGTCCCTCGGTAGATGGTGACTGCGGTTGCCTCTAGACTGGGGCGCTGTCAGGGGTTGGCTGCGGCGTCTCATCCGGGTGGCATCCGTCAGGGCTGGGCGTAGTCCAGGGGCAGGTTGAAGGGTGTGGATCCCCTCCTCGGCTATTGGGCCTTGTCACCCAGGGGAACCACATCTGGAGGGAGAGAGAGAAGGACGTCCCCTGCGACCTCTGGATGATGAGTGGGCTGCGCCAGGGACTTCGTCCGATGGGAGAACCCTAAGGTCTTGGGTGCGTACAGTGGGCATCGCTGTGGATCCACAGTCCCCAAGGGCAGCAGCAGCAGGACGTACAGTGGCCATTCCCACGGTGCTACTCCCGTAGGAGGAGGAGGTGGATGAGGGATGTACAGTGGCCGTTCCCTCCTGAGCGCGTACAGTGGCTGTTGCAGCGGTTCCACCTCTCCTGAGCTTGCCTGCCAATGTGCGTGCAGTGGCTGTCACGCTGCGGCTACCTCCAGGTGTGGCTGCAGCAGAAGGACGTATAGTGGCCATCCCTTCCCCGGTACGTACAGTGGCCGTTACCTCGGTGCTGCAAGGGGAGACAGCAGAAGGTCATACAGTGGCTGTGCTTTCCCCAATAAGGACAGTGGCTGTTATCGTGGTGCTGCGTGGGACTGTGCCTGGACAAATCTCACCCCAATCCTGACGATGGTTGGTCCGGCCGATGTATAGGTGGCTGTCACTAAGTTGTCGTGGTTGGGCATGTTGAGGGGAAGAGGGACATAGAGCCGGGGCATACCTGAGCCCGTCTTGCTCAAACTCGGTGCCACACTTACCTGCCCCACTGTGGTGTCTTCCTGGGGTGGGGGTGGGGCTGTGGCTCCGTCCTGGGGAGAGAGATTTTGCGGGGGGATGTATCTCACCACTCTCTATGGGGGAGAAGTAACGTACCCATGGCTGGAGGTGGTACATGTCTGTGGTGGAGGTCTGGTGTGTTGGCGTGAGGTGACGGAGGAGAGTGCTCCAATATCATGTAATTTGGTTGGGTTCCTGGTGTGGGTTGTATGTGATGTGGAGCGTGGAGGTATGTGGAATGTGGTGGAGGCAGCAGAGCAATTGTCGTGTCCCTCAGATTCTCTGGCCGGGTCCCTGTGCAGGGTGCCAGACAGCGTGTTGTACTCTCATCTCTGGTGGTGGTGAGTGATGTGGGTTCACTGGCTGTATGCTGGCACGGGGTGAGGCACCCAGGGTTTATGAGGGAGCTTGGGGTAGGTGTGGCTGCTTCCCCTGGGGAATTTGGCTGGTGGAACTTTCCATTTTGCCTGATATAGGCTTAGTATGATGGGGGTGGTGTTGGGGGTGTTGGATGTAGTTGTGGGCAAATGGGGTGATGTTGGAGGTGTGGGTGGAGGCATAGCGGCGTATCTGGTCAGTGGGTGTGAGAGGAGCCCAGATCTGGTGGTGGTGGTAGTGAGGACTGGTGTGGGGGGGGTGAGGTGGCAGGGCCACATGGTGGTTTTGAGCCTTGGTATTGGTTGTTGGTAGGCTGAGGTGGAGGCGTGTGTGGGGAACAGCTGCATGTATAGTTGGTGTGATTGGTGGGGATGTGGTGTGGGCATGAGGGTGTGTGGGTGGCATTGGGAGGTGCAGGTGTTTTTGCATGTGGGTGGCAAGTTGGAGGTGTGGGGCGTGGGGAGCAGGCGGGGGTGTCAGGTGTGCGGGGTGGCGTGCGTAGGTGTGGCGCAGTGTGGCTGGGTGTTTCCGCAGGGGTGGTAGGTCTCTGTGTAAGTATGGGTGTAGTGTAGGGTTGTGGTGGCATTTTGTCGTTGGAGTGGGTCGGTGGTGGGGCATTTTTGGGTGTGAGCGATGGTGGTGGCAAGGCGGCAGTAGGGGGTGTGTTTGGTGAGGGTGTCGGTGATACATCCTGATCTTGCCAGGTGAGCAGGGGGTCAGGTGATGTGGAGGCAGAGGAGGGAGTTGTGGAGGGTGAGGTGAAGGAGGAAGATGTGAAGTAGTAGTGGTATGAGTCAGGGGTCGGTTTCCAGGAAGGGGAAGAATGCGGTGCGGCGTGATGAGAGGTGGAGGGTGCGTGGTGTGGAGGAGTGTTGCTGGGTGTGGGCTGGAAGGGGTATACGTCTCGATTACAACATGTATGGGTGTTGCCGTGGTGCCGGATGATGACCTGGTAGGGGTTGGGGACTTTGACTCTGGTAAAGGGCCCCTTGAGCCGGGGTGAGACTTTGTCAGGGATTGGCAGGCGTGCCATTACCATAGAATCTCCCGGTTTGTATGGGTTGGGGGTGATAGTGTCTTTGCAGGTCTTGCTGTTGCTGTAGGTATGTAGCCACCTCTTGAGGTGGTGGAGGGAGTTGGTTGCTGGGGGTGGGGAGGGGGGCTGGAGGTGGTGTCAGAGGGGCAGAGGGAGGGGAGCTTCCCCGAATACTCGCTCATGTGGGGTGACTCCGTCGTTTCTTGGGCAAGCGTTCATGCCCCATTGTACGATTTTAACGTGTGCAGGCCAGTCTTCGTTCCCCATTTCTGTTATTTGTGCCCGCACCTGGTTGAGGAGGGTGTGATGGCTCCTTTCACATACTCCGTTCCCTTGGAGCCAGTATGGGGAGGAGTGGGAGATTTGATAGCCGAACAGGGTGGCTAGCTCACTCCAGACTTTGCCGGTGAATTTCAAGGCGTTTTCTGAATGCAGGGCTTGGGGAATCCAGAAGTAGGGGAAGACATGGTGGACTAATGCGTCGGCTACTGCCATGGTGTTATGCTCTTTGGCGGGGCAGGCAATGAGGAATTTGGAATACACATCGACAAAAGTTATGATGTATTTGTAGCCTGCTTTGGGTGGAAAAGGGCCGACTGCATTGACGGACAATAGCTGCCATGGTTTGTGTGCGGTGATTTTCCCTGCAGGCCCACACATGCGGGTGATATCTTTCCCCAAGGAGCAGACGTGGCATGTTTGAATAACTTTCTTGGCTTGGTTAGAGGGACTGGGTGTCCAATAAATGTCACTGAAAACCTGCAGGAGTTTTTTGTGCCAAGGTGGATGCCGTTATGGGTGTGGAGATGGACCATGGCGTCGTGGGTGGCATCGGGGTCCAGTACAATGTGGCCATCCTGGGTAAACAGGTGTTTTCCATGCTGGTATAGTTTGGCAAAGGTCTGTGGTGGTATCCAGGGGGGGCGTTGTTTTACCTGCCAGTTGTATGACATCAGGGCCGATGCGGACAGAGTTAATGGGAAGGTGGGATAGAGCATTGGTGTTGGTGTGCAGCTTTCTGGATCAGTAGGAGATTTCAAAGTCGAATTCTTCTAGTGCTTCTCTCCACCTGATTAATTAGGCATTATTGGTATTGGATTGCCGTAACCACTCAAGGAATTGGTGGTCAGTGATGGTGGTGACATGGGTGCCTGAGATGTATGCCTGGAAATGATCCAGGGCCCATATGATGCCTAGGCACTCGCGTTTGGTGGGGGAGTAGTTTTTCTCGGCCTGGTTGAGGGTGCGGCTAGTGCAGGCGATGATTTTTTTTTTTTTTTTTTGTAATGTGTCTGACTCTGGGCATAGGCTTCACAGCCTGCTATCAAGGCCCAGCAGTCCTCCTACATACCATAAACCTCTACATGTCAACACTTTGGCGCTAACACCCACTGTCCATATTGAATACATGCTAGGGCTGTCTCATACAGGACTGGCATATTGGTATTAGCGGGGGTATTTTTACGACATGTCGGCGGGTCTTCTGGTAGATCAGTAAAGCCTGATTTAATGAAATTCAAATCCTTAAACTGTTCCCTGCCCCAGTGAGGATTTGAACCTGGGTCCGTTGAGACTGCAGGCCACCTCTCTACCGACTGAGCCACCATCTCCCCATCCTGCGCTTGACCTAGTAGGGCACCGATGACGACCAGGGATACGTCACTGTACAGGTGGAAAGGTAGGGTGTAATCAGGAAAGGCGACGATGGGGGTGGTGATTAGTTTGGTCTTCAGGGTGTTAAAAGCAGAAATTCGGGCCTTGGTCCAGATAAAAGGCTCGCCTTTCTTAGGTTGTGGAGAGGCTTGGTGATATCGGCGAAGCCCTTGACAAAATGCCGGTAATATGAGGTCAATCTTTGGAAAGCGCATACATCGTGGACATCTTTAGGTAGGGGAAGATCAATGGTTGTGCGCAGTTTGTCAGGGGTCGGGGGAGATGCCTTCGCCAGATATCACGTGCCCCAGGAAGGAAATGGATCTTTTGGCTAGGATACACTTGGAGGGCTTGAGCTTGAGTCCTGCCTGGCATATGCATGTGAATACCTGTTTGAGGCACTGGAGGTGGTTGGCCCAGGTTCGGCTAAAGATGATAACGTCATCTAGATACACCAGGCAGATCTCCCAGGTCAGACCGCTGAGGACTGACTCCATCAGGCGGGAGAATGTGGCTGGGGCATTGAAGAGTCTGAAGGGGAGGACTTTAAATTCATAATGTTTCCCATTACTGGTGGAGAAGGATGTTTTCTGTCTGTCCTTGGGGTGGACGGGGACTTGCCAATACTGCAACTGGACGTCAAGGGTGGAAAACCAGGATGAGCCATGTAGAGAGTCATCCTGTGGGTCGGAACTTGCAGACTGCATTTATCAGCTGGGGTGTAGGGCGGGTTGTGAGGAGGCACCGTATAAGCTGCATGTCCCAGTTGAGGTCTCCCGAAGGGTCATATATCGTAAAATGTTCCCTGATTGTGCTCGGGAGGATCCTTAACAGGGTGTTGAATATATGCTGTTCCCAGGTGGCTGTGTTGGATTCCAGGTAGGTGGCGGTGACAAGCCGCCTGGCCTGGACGAATGTGTCGTCCAGGCTTCCGTCTATGTGAAGGCATCCAATTGTGATAGGGCTACAACTTTGCCCAGGGATGGCGTGACTGCTTGCTTCACTATTTGTGCAAATTGTTCCCATTTCAACTCTGGAACAATTTTACCAGCTATACTTGATACTGCTTTGCCTAGGTGTGGCAGCATGACGGCAATCTTCTCTCTGTCGTTTTCAAAGCCTATGTCCAATATGGGTTTTACCATAGCCATGTATACATCGATGTCATATTGCTCTGGGTTGAATTTTGGCAATTGGATGTGGGGTTTGGCCACCAGTGTGCTAGATTTCCGTTTTTGCTCCTTTGTGTTCTGATCGGGTCAAGAACCACCGCTGACCACCAGTGTTTTGCTGGGTGTTTTTGGGCTGACTTCTCGTCATAGAACACCTAGGTACATAGCGGGGTTCTCTTTCAATGCTGGAACTAGAACATAATATCAGAGGAACAGGGCACAAAAACTCGTCAGGCTTCCTTAACACATTTATTGCCTTAATTCCACTTCCTTACAATATACATATGATGGTATACAGAGCAAGACATAGGTACAATGACAGACTTTGAGTGATTCTATGGATATTCCACTACACGTACAAGGGCAACCACCTGAAGTAACTGATACACAGAGGTTACAGGTACAGTCCATATAGTCCTCTCCTCTTACAGTTATGGTACATTGCACTGTATGGTAGAGTTTCACAGCTCTTGGCTACATTAACTACCAGTTGTCACTGTATCACTGCTTTGAGTCTGAACAGGCACTGTCAGTTCTGGTTCTTTGACACGACGCTGAGATTACACTCTGGCATCTTCTTGGGCTGCTGAAGTCTGGGCACAATCAAGGTGGCACCCAGGTGTAGGAGGGAGGCCCACAGGTGTGCCTCCCTGTCGGAGGCACGGGACTGCTACTGGAGGCATCATTGCCCCAGCGCATTTCTGGTTGGGGGTGTAGGGAGGCTCTCTCCTGGCAGGGCCTCGACCTGGTGAGTGGCCCTCGGGGCTGGGGCCAAACAGCGCCATGAGCCGGGCCTGCTGCTTCTTACTCCAGGTGGAGGGCCAGCGGTGAGAGGGGTCAGGGAGGTTCCGCCCTGGGGTCTGGGGAGTGTCCCTGGGTAGACAGGGACTGCGGTCGCCTCTAGACTGGGGTGCCATCAGGGGTTGGCTGCGGTGTCTCATCCAGGTGGTGTCCGTCAGGGCTGGGCATCGTCCAGGGGCAGGCTGAAGGGCGTGGATCCCCTCCTTGGCTATCGGGCCCTGCCACCACTCCTCAAAGGGCAGCTCCCTCTGGGATCCACACCTGGAGGGAGAGAGAGAAGGACGTCTCACGTGGCCTCTGGATGGTGAGTGGGCCACGCCAGGGATTTCCTCCAATGGGAGAACCCTAAGGGCTGTGGACGAAGGGTGTACAGTGGCCGTCCCTTCCCCGGTGTGTACATTGGCCATTGCTGCGACACCACAGACCCCAAGGGCAGCAGCAACAGGACATACAGTGGCTGTTTCCGCAGTGCTACTCCCATAGGAGGAGGAGGAGGTGGATGAGGAATGTACAGTGGCTGTTCCCTCCCCAGCACGTACAGTGGCCATCGCCTTGGTTCCACCTCTCCTGAGCTTGCCTGCCAATGTGTATGCAGTGGCTGACACGTTGGGGCTACCTCAAGGTGTGGCTGCGGCAGAAGGACGTATAATGGCTGTCCCTTCCCCGGTACGTACAGTGGCCGTTACTGCGGTGCTGCAGGGGGAGACAGCAGAAGGTCGTACAGTGGCTGTACCTTCCCCAATACGGACAGTGGCCGTTATTGCGGTGCTGCCTGGGACTGTGCCTGGACAAGTCCCACCCTGATCCTGATGAAGGCTGGTCCGGCCGAGATGTAGGTGGCCATCACTGAGTTGTCGTGGTTTGGCATGTTGAGGGGAAGAGGGATATAGAGCCGGGGCATACCTGAGCCCGTCTTGCTCGAACTCGGTGTCACACTTACTTGCCCCACTGTGGTGTCTTCCTGGGGTGAGGGTGGGGCTGCCGCTCCGTCCTGGGGAGTGGGATTTCGTGAGGGTGCTTCTCTCTCTCTCTCTCTCTCTCTCTCTACATGCTATTTATATATTATATATCATATATATTCATATCATATATGTTATATATACATAAATACATTATATATATTTATATCTATGTATATTTATCTCTATCAATATGTCTGTCTATCTGTCCATGTATCTATCTATCTATCTACCTATATATCATCTCATCAGCCGTTTGTGTATCCACTACAGGACTGGCCTATCCCAACCGAAGTGGGGATGTTACAGCCAATGAATCTCTCCCAGTGGCTTAGGCTGTCTAGTATAGATTGTATGTAGGGTGAGAAGTGCATGTAAGTGTAATTGTAGTGTTGGAGTAGCTTTGGATGTGTGTGTAGTCTGTGAACCAAGTGTTATCGGCCCGTGCAAGCTGACTGGGTGCAAGCACACTTTATAGTATGCGACACTGGTTCAACCACAGCACCCCTTGTGTCCTCGAATGCAATACGTGGCCTGAAGCCTGGTCCCAAAGTTTATTACCCTGGCGGAGCGCGGACCATCGTTCTTCAGTGTAAGAAAACGCACACTTTACCTCTGTACCACAGAGGCCTCCCATCTTCCTACCCTCCAATTCCTACTCTCTCTCTCTCTCTCTCTCTTTCCTTCCTTTATCCCTTTCTTTCCTCTCTCCCTCTCCCTCTCCCTCTCCTTCTTCTTCAATTCTCCCTTTTCTTCCTCTGTCCCTCTCCTTTTCTCCCTTTCCCACCCTCTCTCCCTCTCCTTCCTCTGCCTCTCCCCATCACCATCCATCATCCCGCCTCTGTCCTCATCTCTTCCCTCCTCATTACCTCAGATTATTTTTCTCTCCCCTTCTGACCTCCCTCTTTCCTTGCACTATTTCGTCCCCTCGTTTTTCCTTTCAGTTCCTTTTTCTTTTCTCAGCTCCCATCTTCTGCATACCTCCTCTCTCTCTCTCTCTCTCTCTCTCTCTCTCTCTCTCTCTCTCTCTCAACATCGTTTTAGGCCGCATTGTTCGGGTTTGACAATCTTGATTAAATTTTTCCACGGCATGCACTATGAATGTGACCAGTGCCGGGGAACTGACATTCTTTTTTTCGGGCTATCACAAGGCCTTTGATGAAGGTTCATGGCAAATACTCACGCACCAAAAATTCTATTATTGCTGCATGGATCGAAAACTGGCTGATCCAAATTGGAGAGAGTAGTAAATGGGGACGTCTCTCTCGGTACAATACTCTTTTATACCTACATTTGGAGTATGCAGAGCAGTTCACGTTGCCGACCCTGAAGAATGATATTGCAAGGTGTGAGAGAGTCCAGGATCAGGCCACTAAACTGATCCCATTCATCAGACACATACGATTCCAGCAAAGGCTGTAGGCACTGGGCCTTTTTTCGTTGGAGACTTTGCGTGTGCGCAGACAGCTCACTGGGATTTTCAAAATCCTTTTTGGACTTCAAAACATTCACTGTTAGCACTTGTATACCTTAAACTGCTACTCGACAATGAATAATGAACTGAAATTTAACCTGAAGCATTACCATCATGATACATTAGGCAATTTCATCACAACTAATATTTATGTACCTGGATTTTAGCTACCAGCCCAGGGAGTTGAAAGTTCTGCACTAGAGCAGTTCAGAGTTAAGTTAGACAGAGGTTTGTTAGGCCTGAGTTAGTGGTAAATCAAATATTTTCCCCTTTCCTGTAAAATTTCTTTGCCCAGCAGTTTTTTCCCCTCCAGATGAGGTGTACTTCATTTTCCATGCCAGCTTATAGATTGGAAGGAGTGGGTAGGGAAAGCCTTCATCTCTACAAAAATTTTCTTTCACTAGTAGAGTGGCAATTTGTACCAGGTAACTTCTTGCTGCCTCAGTATAGGTCGTAAAGCCTTTGGAATTATTTCTTGTCCTTGTAACTCCTTGCAACTCATTGTAACTCCCTCTCTCTTCCCCTCTCCCAGTCCCATGCCCGTTGCCGTTGTAAGGAGGCATCAGAGATGGGGATTGGGGCTCAATGTGGAGAGGGAACTCTTCAGTAGTTCTCACTCTCTGTCTTGGACCTCAGTCCCTAGTTCAACCAATTTTTGCATGGTCTGTCTCTCTTGCTGTTTCTCTGTATTTTTCCTTCGTTAACTCCTTCCTCTATCCCCCCTCCCCCACATCACTAGCAGAAGCCTACTAGTGATGTAGATTATCTCTGTTCATACCACCCAGGACAGGGGTTATGCCTTCCCATGTGTCTGTTGTGCGTGGCATACTGTATATTCCTCGCACCCTCTCAGCTGAGAGTTGAGTCCACAGTGCAGTGGTGTACTGTTCTCCTCAGTGGGAGATACACTTCTTTAGTGGGTGGTTGGGGTAAGACGGGAGGTCCACCGATCAGTTCGCTGGTCATGTGTTGGCTAGGGTCAAGTGGCTGCAGTCTGGTGGGAGTCACATTGGTCCCACAGTTCCCATTACATACCAGACAGTGGCTATATATATTTCCCCCACTACCCCTGGGGCTGTTGGGTGCAATCGAGCCCCAACACTCAGCCCCCCTTGTTGGGTTCCTTGGTGGGTGGTGGGAGGGGAAATGAATTAATTTTCTTCAACATACGGTATTGGAAAATAACTCCCCCTCCTCAGACTCTATTGACTTGAACTCAATCAGTGACATTCACTCTGAAAATCTGACTAATTCAACTATGCTTCAGTACACTTTCCATCAGATCATTGGTTGCAATTTCACCACTGTCTACCAGTAATACTAATTTTGATTTTGTGACCACATCTATGAATACATCACCATCTGTTTCATCTGCATTAGGGTGACCACCCCACCACTGTCAACCAGTGACATTAATTATTCATTGAATAGGGCTGTTTGTACCAACACATTACCAACCATTGAATAAGTTTCAGTGATAACTACCTCATCATTATCTCATTCCCATCCTAGTTTATGCACATCGTTAATTATTACATCAGAACCATACCATCACACTTCTGATTCCTTGTTTGGGTCATCTGTTATCCCCTCTCCATCCATTTTGTCAACCCTGCCCTAAATCCTCTACTTTTCCTAATCATCAATAATCAACATCCGTATTTGACCCTTGTTTTTGGTGCTTCAACATGGCAAATATACTTGCAAATTCCATCCTGTCCATCTTTTGCCGATTGAGATCTTCGTTTGTGCATCTTACGTCATATTGCAAAGATTTGACTTTTCATACTAAACCTGATGGTACCCAGCCAGTAACTGTGAACAATGCTAAACAAGCTGATGCTAAGGATGCTCTCGTCAACCTTAATGGTGAACCTGTATTGATACATGATGACCTTACCTTTATTACAGGTAAAGGCAGTTTTCTTGTCCTGGACTCTGTCACTTTGGGTGACAAAATTTCTTCTGAGTCATCTTCCAGTGTCAAGGAAATCCTCACTGAACAAGACTTATCCATACTATCCATTAAGTACTATACCATACTTCCTTGTGGTCTTCGTACAAAGCTAGTGAATATCGCAAAAGTTGTGTTTAACACCAGAGATTTTCCTGAACATGTATACTCAGGAGGCCATTGTCTGGTGGTCAGAATTTGTCCCCATTCTGTGCCAGTGTACTGGACTTAGTTTTGGCAATTTGGTCGCTTTGCCACGTACTGCATACCTGACTAAACTTGTCCTGCCTGTGGTCTTCTTGAATGTGATCAGAAAGAATGGAATTCGGTCAAAAAGAATCGTCTCAGTTGTGGAGGTTCTCATACAGCCATGTACAGACAATGCCCACACTCTCAGGTTGAAGAAGTTGTTTCCCAGATTCGGTTTAAAGAAGGTCTCTCTCTTCAAGTGATAAACTTAAGAGCACACGGCAACAGGGTCATGGCTTCAATGTCTCCTATTCCCGAGCGCTACGCTCCACTCCTGCTGTTTCTGTGTTTGAGTCTGTACCTCCTACTTCTCCTCTAGTTCCTCCCTCTTCTGTACTTGCCTCTGTGTCACTAGTTCCATCACCCTCCCAGTGTCCCCCACTAACTCTTCTTTATTTTTTAACCCATTCTGCCCATATCCTCTACATCTTTCTCACTCCTCTTTTTCATTTTTTTTGCTGCTTTTACGTCAGCAATGAAGACTGTCCCTTAAGTTCTCAGAAGCCTTCTCACCATTAAACACCGTCAGACAGAATACGTCATCGTCTTCCACATTCTCGGGATACCAGGAGTCCTCTTCCATCTACCACCTTCCGTTCTATGCATCTCCATGTTGACTCCGATTCTAAGTTTTCCCCACAGAAGAAACTTCTGCATCTCCTATCCAGAGCACTGGTGAAACCCTGATGATGGATGATTATTATTCTTTGTCCCCTATTTCCTCCTTGAATGTTTGTCCACTTGTCTCGTTAGCTCCATTGCTCCCCACCCCCTCCTCACGGTCACGGGAGATGCATTTGATTGAGATTCATCTTGTTCCATCTTCCCTTCCCCGTATTCCTGTTCCTGCTACAACTATTGTCTCCTTTCCTAGATCCCTACTTCCATAATGGACCTACCCTTCCCTCCTGGCCATCATCACTCACTTCTCCGGCCTTCATCCCCTATTACGACCTCCCCCAGTGGCCCCGATAATGTGTCTAACATTACTTCTCTTACCAGTCATTGTTGATTATCCTACTCTAGTTTTACTTACTTCTTACTAGTTACTTACTTCATCTCACTTGTCTCCATATGCTTTGGCTTCCTCTTTGCACTTCTGTTATGTATCTGTATGATATATCTATCTATCTGTCTATCTATATCTATCAATCTACTCTATCTATCTATCTATATACGGTATATGTATATTGAGTTTTGCACCGCGTGTCCTTTTTTCGATAAGGGCTAAGGCTTTGCCCTTGGGTAGAAGATTTTTGGATTTGGAGCGTGTAGCACTTTTATGACCGGATGCCCTTCCTGATGTCTACCAATGACCTTTGGGTGTCCTTGAACCTCTGACCCTTTGGTCAGAGCAATCCAACCCACTAAGCATGGCTGCTACAACCACTTAAGTGAAAGGAGAGTGCTACCTCACAGGGCAAGGCAGCATATCCGGGCTCGACGCGAACTGACGACTCTTTGGTCACGAGTCAAGCCCTCTACCACTGAACCACCATGTCCCAGAAGGTGTGAACTCGGTACAGGTGTAGTAGAGTGCCAGACCGCTCTTTACTTTAACTGTTGCATATCTATATCTATATCTATCTATCTATCGATAGATAGATAGATACTGGCTTCATTATAGCAGAGAAACACGACTAAGAATGATACAGTTATCAACAAAATAAATACAGGATGTGACCATAGAGTTGTGGGTTGTGCAGCCAGACTCAGTTTCAGAAGTGAAAGAAACTGAGTAAAAATAAAAAGATATTCCCAATAAAAGAAAGCCCCCCCCCAAAAAAAAAATCCTTTCACTTCGGCATAACGAATAGATATTAGGTTCTAAGTTATGCTGATTGTGACATTGATAAGTTGAACGACAGACTAACAAAAGTGCTAAGAGAACCAGGTGAGGTAATAGGGAAAGCTAATACAACTAGAGCTAACAATACCCAGGAATGCCCCTTGAGCTCGTCCAAAGAAGAAAGGAGGCGAATAAAAAAAAAAAAAAAGATGAAACAGAAAGAGTGGAATTGCTTAAGATTACAAACGAGAGACAGGGAGAAAAAAAAGAAAGAGAAGCATGAATCATATGAAATAAACCATGAAAAAAGGAAAAAGTCTTCCAAAGTAAAATTGCACTAGGAAAGCTATAAATTATTTCAATGAAAGATAAAAATGGTGAAGTCATTAAATGAAGAGGTAGGACGGTGAAGAGAGTCAAAGAAATTTACAAAAAAAAAATTTATGCATCAAAGATACTAGCGCCAATAACTAGCTTTTCAGCTGAGATAAGTGAAATACCAGTTGTATCACCAAACAAAGTAAATATTTCTCTTAAAAGTCTGAAAAGTGAGAAGGCCCCAAGAAAAGGTGGAATAAAAGCAGATTTACTGTCGGATGCAGCAGTAGAAGCACAAAACAGGCTCACCCACTAACTTACTCAGTGTATAAAGAAGAATATTCCCGAAACATGGTGTAATGTAATAGTTACTTTGTTTTACAAGAAAGGCGACTCAGATGTTAGTAACTATTGACCCATTAGATTGTTACCAGTTAGTTACAAACTCTTCACGAAGTCCTTACAGACAGAATAACAACAAATTTGGAAAGAAAACCAGCCTCGTGACCAGGCAGGATTCTGAGGCGGGTATTCAGCCAATCATCTGTGCACAATGAATCAGGCAATTGACAAAATTACAGAATAAAATTAACTACTGTGATTAGATTTTGTTAATTATGAAAACCCTTTTAACTCAGTGGAGCATGCAGTAATTATGAATTCATTGTGGGAACAAGTAGTAAATAAGGACATTGTGAAACTGCTCGGAAACTTATATAAGGAGGGAGCTGCCACAGTTAAATCAAATAATGACTCGGAAAAAAAAAGATTGAGAAGGGGGTGCATCAGCGAGGGAGATGCAGTTTCGCCAAAATTATTTACAGCATGCCCAAAAAGTATTTTCAGAAAGACTAGACTGGCAGAACAAAGGAGTACATATAAATTAAGAAAACCTTAACTACTAAACCCTCTTGCACACAATAAGTTTTGGTAAGTTTTCTGGCGCACAATTTTATCTGCCTGGCTGCCCGGCCCTGCTGCCCGGCCCTGCTGCCCGCACACGGCAAATAACACGTATTCTCTCCTTATTTTCGCCACCCAAACATCAGTATACTGCCATGAAACCTATCTCATCTTATTCGTCGATGTTTGTTCTACCTGATAAGCACCACAAAAAACGGAAAACACGAAGAAAACAACATTATGCGGCCGTGAATAAACATTTTGCTACATCACTTTCAATTACCAACATCACCATTCGAATGCTTTCCATCATACAGGAAAACGTTATTAGAAGTTTTGATGGAGAATTTCATCAGCTTTCTAAAAAGACAAGTCTGGTTGTGATCCAATTTGTAGTTTTCGAGAAAATAGCCAGAAACTGAAAGCCATTTTTGGAAAAAAAATCAATGAGCTCTCATTCTGAACTTTTCTTGCACACCTTATGTTTTTATTGCATAATATCATGTGGAATTTCACGAGCTTTCTAATGGGCACCAGTTGGTTTCGATAAGCCTCATAGTTTTCGAGTAAATCGCCAAAAACGACTGGGAAGCCCCATCCGTGCATCACTTTCGTGATGCGTGCATAGCATACACTATATTCCCGCCTACGTAACAACGAATTCTTATCATAGATATTACATTATGTCTTGTACATACATAGAATTTGCTGCTATTTATCATGGTTCTTACAGGAAATCGATACCTCCAATAATTTTTGAATAATTGACCGACCAAGTGAGATTATTCCTCGGAGCGCTTTCGACTTTTACCTCAAGCGAGGGAAAAAAACATAGTCTGTTCCCCCGCCTTTTCCTACAAAAAAATGCTCCCAAAGGCTTATATTCTGGTAATGAACATACGTAGAATTTACTGCACTTTATCATGGTTCTTAAAGAAAATCGATACGTCCAGTAGTTTTCGAGCAAATGGCCGACCAAGTGAGATTATTCCTCCAAGAGCTTTCGACTTTTGCCCCAAGCAAGGAAAAAAACATAGTCTGTTCCCCTGCCTTTTCCTACAAAAAAATGCTCCCAAAAGTTTATATGCTGGTAATGAACATATGTAGAATTTACTGCTCTTTATCATGGTTCTTATAGGAAATCAATACGTCTAATAGTTTTCAAGTTATTTGCCGACCAACTGAGATTACTCCTCGGAGCGCTTTCGACTTTTACCTCAAGCGAGGAAAAAAACATAGTCTGTTCCCCCGCCTTTTCCTACAAAAAAAATGCTCCCAAAGGCTTATAATCTGATACTGAACAAATGTAGAATTTACTGCTCTTTATCATGGTTCTTATGCAAAATCGATACATCCAATAGTTTTGGAGTAATTGGACGACAAACATAGAATACTCCTTCTCACCCGCACATGAGATAAAAAACATTCTTTCCCTGCCTCACCCACGCCTACATATTTTCGCTCATTACATTTTATTATTTTCTTTTTTAACTCAAAAGTATACTTGTAAAATATCATAAGGTTTTTGATAGTGCTCTCAGAAACTCGACATGACCACAATTCTTTTTGCTAGATGCTGATACTGAAGCTGAAGTTTCTTCCATCTCATATGTGTGTATGTAAAAAACATTACTTATTTGTGTAAAAAATTGGATAACTCACTTCCTCCAGAGGTGTTGAGATGGTGGCAGGAGATTGAAGGGTTGTTGAAAGATGAAGACATGTAATGTGTGAGTGTGTGGGTGTGTGTGTGTGTGGGGGGGCGAGTGTGCGTGTGTGGGTGTGGGGGGCAAGTGTGCGTGTGTGGGTGGGTGGGTGTGTGGGGCGAGTGTGCGTGTGTGCGGGTGTGTGCGTGTGTGTGTGTCTGTGGCTGTGGTGTATTTTCTCCTCTCCTTGCGATACATTTGCCTAAAACACATGCAATGCACACATTAGATTTCTCCACAAACATTCACTGCATGACATACGTTTATATATATGTGGCTGTGGCATATTTCTTGTCTCTGATACTAGAACTTTGTTTTTGCTAAGTCAGTCAATGCATGCAATATTTCTCAGTGAACACTTGCTACACTATTTTATACGTATGTTTCACACTAAACCATACGCAATATAGCACTGTCTGAGATTGGTACAATACCTTTTCACTGAAGTCTGTGATTGTGTGGCGTATTTGTTGTCTCTGATACTTGCGCTAGGTTTGAGCTAAGTCAGTCAATGCTTGCAATATTTCTCAGTGAACACTCGCTGCACTATTTTATGTGTATGTTTCACACTAAACCATGTGCAATATATAACACTGATTCCATCCCAGCCTCCTCTCTTATTCCCTTCCTGGCTGTATGGCGTATGTGACCTCCTGTTTCCTTAGCGGCTGTTGCAAATTTCTATGGCGTATATAATGCCCGCTTTGGTAGGTCAGTTGTTTCACCAATTCAAGCACTATATATTTCCCAAATATAAATATTGACATCATTATAAAAGGGTAAGCTACTCATCATTTACAGGCAGGGTGAAGGAGAGTGGAAACCCACTGTAAAAAACCAGACTCCTGCCTCTAGGCCTACTGGCTCATAATGGGCCCCAATGCTTTACAAACAATATATCTATGTTCCATAGACACAATCACTTCACATTATAGTCAAAAACACAGTACAATCACAATATTTCAATAACGGCTTCTGCCTCGGGTGGGAGGGGGGAAAATGGTGGGTTTCAAGGGACAACTGACAGCCGCGCAACCCTCCAGCCCGGCTGCTTGTGAGATGCTGAGGTTTTTCTGCTATGCACTGTCTCATCAGAGCAGTCACAGTATTGCCAATGCCTTAGCTTGGGAGATAGACGTGCCCACTAGAATTCATCAAAATTTCACGCAAATCGCCCTAAAACTTATTTTTGGGGGAGTATTTTTGTGCTTAGGACCGCGATTCGCGTGACTGAGCTTTTTCCTACCAAACCGCATGTCACGCGATTCACGTGACTGTGCCTGAGAGGGTAAAGATATGCAGATGACGTAGTCCTAATCCCAGAAAAAGCAGCAGGGACATTGCAAGAACTGTGAAATGACCTCAACAGGGAAAGTCTTAAAGTAGTGCTAAAGAAAAACCAAGGTAAATGTAAATGTTTAACCCAAATACACCAAAGAGCATCATCAGAACAAGTGAATAAATTCTTCATGAAGTCGAGGTGTACAACTACTTGGGACAAATACCAAAACTAACGAAAGACTATGATTGCAAAATGAAAAAATTAATTGCAATGGGATGGAAAGCTGTTGGTAAACAAAGAGGCATCATGAAATGTAGTTTACCAGTATGTATGAGGTGAAATGTATAAAATGAATGTATAATCCCAGCTATAATGTACGGTTGTGATGCCTGGACCTGACATAATCGAAGGAAAATCAAACTAATCTGTTCTCAAGGAGCAATAGAAAAGTTAATAATGAGAATATCTTTAAGAGACAGGAAAAGATCAACGTCATGAAACCGTTGTAGCTGTCTTTTTTAACACTGAGAGATCTAATGATACTACTTGGAAATACCATATATTACGTACTGTTCAATCTCTTGGCATTGCTGGTAGTCTTAGGGGCTTTCTCCATAATTTCCTTCCTGATCGTTCCTTCCATGTTTGAGTTCATTTCTCTGTTTCTTTTTCATTTCCACAGTACAAAGGTGTTCCACAGCGCATTGTTCTTAGTACCACTCTTTTCCTGATTACCATTAAAGACATTGTGTTCTCCCTGGTGGTGTCTGTGCTTCTTTATATGTTGATGACTTTGCAATTTATGTTGCTGGGTCCCATTTACCAGGACTTCAGAGTCTTATGCAGTCATCGATCACTGTCTGGGCTGACAGTCATGGTTTTCGTTTTTAAGTTGCTAAGTCCCATACTACCTCCATTACTTGTTCCCGCCTTATCCCACATTCCTCCCTTTATTTACGAGTATATAATACTCTTATTTCCTATCAACCCATGGTTGCCTTTTTCGGCTTTTTTTTTTTTTTTTTAAATTCCTGTTTAAGTTGGAAAGACCATGTTTTTTCCTTCGAGTTGTTGCTTTAAAAGGAATACAGCTTCTCTGTACTATAGCTGATGTTTCTTGGGGTGCTGATTTTGTTACATTACTTCATCTTCACATGACTTTAATTTCAACAAAGTTGGATTATGGCTGTTAAATCTGTTCATCTGTATCCAAATTTGTTTTACGTCAGTTAGATCCAGTCCTTCAGGTCTCCAGTTAGTACTTGGCACTTTCAAATATACTCCTGTTACTAGTTTACGTGCAGAATCAGGTTTCCTTTCTCTCACTCACCATCATCTGCTATTATCCCTACGGTCCTATGCCAGACTCCATCAGCTTCCTTCAACCTCTTCTCTCAACCTTCCCTATTCTGTTGTAGATGCCTTTCCTTCTAGACCTTGTCTATTGCCTCTGTCTTTTTTTTTTTTTTTTTTTTTTTTTTTTTTACTGCCTCTACAGTCCTTCCTAGAGCCTTCTTGTCCCTTCATAGTAGCCTCCCTTATCATTCTACTGTAGCATATATTTCCATGGCTTCTACTTTTACCGTATCCCTTTATTTGCACATCTATTTCTCTTTCTCAAAATCATCCTCCGTGCCTACCTTGCTTCGTTCTCTCTTTCTTTCACACCTACACACTCTTGTCAGTTGTCTGAAACTTCTCATGGTGGAGGATGTGGAGTTCAATATCATATACCTTCTGTTGCCGGTGTCTTAACAGATGAATTTTATGCCATCCTTTTTGCTCTCCATCAAAATTTTGTCTTTCCTCTTCTTTCACCAATTTTTTCTGATTCCCTTAATGCACTCCAGCTCCTGTGTTTGACTCCTTACACACATCCTTTATTTCTTAAGATCCGAGAGTGGCTGCTTCACTTGTCATCCGTCGTAAATTTGTCCAATTTTGCTGGGTCTCTGGTCATACGGGTATCCCAGGCATTAACGAAGTGAATCGCCTTGCCCGGACAGCCGTTTGTGTTCCTGTTTCTCGTTTCCCACTTCGGATCTTTTCCCTGTGTTTAAAACCTTAGTATTTCAGGTTTGGCAGTCCCTCTGGTCACAAGACATACACAGTGAACATTATACTATGAAACCATTTGTCTCTCCATGATATTCAACTGGTCACAGTCCCAGACGATGGGAAACTGCACTTTCTCCTCTTCGGATGGACTGTACTCGTCTTACCCATGGTTACCTTATGTCCAACGACCATCCTTCCGTTTGTTCCCTTCGTCAATCGCATCTCAGTGTCTTCCACATCCTTCTACACTGTCCTTCCCTTAGTGATGTTCACAACACCTTTCCTCACCTGACTCGTCTTCATAGGTCGCCTACAATTAATGATGTTCTGAGTTAATCCTCTTCCTTTTCTATTGTCCGTCTCATGACTTTACTTAGTCTCATTAACGTCCTTTCCAGTTTGTAGTTCGTCTCTTCCCTTTTCTTGCCTGTTGTTTTAGTTGTCCTATGATGTCGCTCCTTTCTTCCTCTACCGTACTGCCAAATAGCCTTTTGGCTTGGCTCTAGGATATTCATTCATTTATTCATTCATTCGTTCTCTGTCTGTCTGTCTGTCTGTCTCTGTCTCTGTCTCTGTCTGTCTCTCTCTCTCTCTCATCCTTTTTCCGTTTAATCTCTCTACCTTCTCTCTCTTTCCTCCTTCTCTTCTCTTTTGTCTCCCTTCATTTTTTTCCCTTCTCTCTCCTCCTCCGCCTCGTCCCCTCTCCCCGTATTCATCCATCGTCCGCCTCTCCTCCGTCTCTTCTCTCCAATTTATTCATATTTTTCCCCTCCCTTCGTCTCCCCCTCAGTTTCCTTGTCTTTCTCTTCGTCTCCTCTCGCCTCTCCTTCCCCTCTTTTATTATCTCTTTCCATCCCTCACGTTTCTTTCTCATACCCTCCTCCCTCTCCTTCTTTCCTCCCTCCCCCACCCCTACACTCCTCTCTCTCTTCTCTCTCCTTCCCACTAACAGCCATCTTTCCTTCCCCCCCCCCTCTTCCCTTTTTCCACTCTCCTCCTCTTCTCCATTTTTCTGCCTATCTGTTTCCGTCCCTCCCTCCCTCCCCATTTGTCATCTCACCTCTGCTCTCCTCTGCCCTCAATACCCAGCACGCTTTTTCTCCCTCCTTCTCCTCCCTCTCCCCCATTCTTCCTTCTTCATCCTTCCTTTCCTCCCATACACTCCTCTTTCCTTTCCTCTTCATTCCCAATCCAGGCTTCACTCTCCCCACTTCTTTCTTCTCTTCTCATCTTCCTTTCTCCTTTCTTCCCTTCTCCGCCTCCTGTCTCCTTTCCTCCTCCTCTTCTTTCTTTCCAAATTTTTTCCTTCTCTCCCATTATTCTCTCTTCTCCCTTTTTCTTCACATCCTTTCCCTTCTCCCTCTCTCGATCATCCCTTCTTATTCTCTCTCTCTCTCTCTCTCTCTCTCTCTCTCTCTCTCTCTCTCTCTCTCTCTCTCTCTCCTCATTCCTTTCTTATTATCCCTCTGTTTTTTCCTCCATCTAGACCACATATTATCGTCTTTTCTTTTTCTTCTCGCTTTCACCATTTTCACTATATTAATGTAAGTATTCTACATTTTAAATTTGTTTCTCTCTCGTTTGCATTCTTTCTCGGCATCATGTTTGTTTCCATCGCTATATATCTACCATATCGTAGTTTTTTCCCCCACATTATCGTCTTCAAGCTCCCTTATTTACCTATTTTTTTCTTCCATTATTATTTCTTCACTTACCTGTTTAATTATTTATTTATTTATACTTTTGGTTCTGTCACATCTTCCCCCACACTCTTCAATTTTCGTTTACTTCCTCCTCCTCCTTTGTTCCTTTCTTGTGCATCGCCTTAAGAAATGCTCGTCATTTTAGTGCTTCTAATTTTAAGGCGTCTTCCCTCCTTGTTCTTGGTTCTTCCTCTTCCTCATCATATCTCTCCTTTGAACCTTCAATCTTTACATTCATTCTAATTTTTACCTCCCTCTCTTTGTTCCAATTCTCACTCTCTTCTGCTGTGTTATTATGTTTATTCTTTCCCCTTCTCACTATTTTCCCCTCCACTTTTACACCCTAGCGTCCTTTGCTTACCGTCCTTTTTGTCCCTTCCATATATTTCCTTCTGTCTTTCTCCCTTTCCTCAGTTCCATCCTCCTTTGCCCTTTCTTCTCCTTCCTTTCTCTTCACATCAATGCTTCCCCTCTGGTTCTCTCTCCTCCCCCTATCTATCATCTTTCTCTCCCTTCTTTTCTTCGTCCTCTTTTCATCACTTCCCACTTTCTATTCCTCTTTACCTTCCATCCATTTTTCTTTCCTTCCCTTTCTTCCCCTGATTTACTTTGACTATTAACTTTCGCTCTTCCCTTCCTCGATTCCTTCCAACTTCCCTTCCTTCCTTCTCCCTCCTTCCCCTCTCCCCTCCCTTCCTACCCTTTTATTCTGAGCTCCTCCTTCCATACTCCCATTTCCTCCCTTTTATTTTCGCTGCTTCCTTCTCCTCCACTTCATACTTCCTTTCGCTTTAGTCTACCTTCTCCGCTGCCCACCTAATCTCCCCCCGCCCTGCTCCCAGCCTCCTTACTTCTTTCTTCTTCCCTCTTCCTTTCCCCTTATCTCTCCTTTTCCATTTCTCCCCCCCCCTCCCTCTCTCCTCTTCCTTACCATGGAAAGGAAGCCTTTAAAAATATTACAAATACCCTCTTTGTCTCATTAATGTCGGTTGTTAGCTTCCTTGCCACTCGCTATCTTTGTCTTGCTGTTAGAGAGAGAGAGAGAGAGAGTAATTAAATTAAATTAAATGTAAAACTAGATTAAATTAATATTAAAAATTCTATCAGTCTATTGCCAGACCCCTTAATCCCGTAAGGAGTGGCCGGAAACAAATCGCCTTCATGTCGCCCTGTCCCCCGCCATTCCATTGCCCTGCTCCCAGCTCACACCCCATCTTTTCATATACCTCTCCACTCCATCGCTCCATCTCATCCATGGACTCCCCTTCCCTCTCCCCCTCCCCCCCTCCACCTCACTCACATTATCCTTGTCACTCTCTCTCTCTCCATCCTTTCCACATGGCCAAACCACCTCAGTATATTTCTCCTAACGCTTCCTATCACATCCACATCCACACCACAACGCTCCTTCACATCCTCATTTGTTAGTCTATCTCTCCATGTAACTCCACATGCTCCTCTAAAATAACTCATTTCCACTGCTCTCACTCTTGACTTGTGTTCCTCCAACAACGTCCAAGCTTCACTTCCATACATTAGAGCTGGTATCACAATACTGTCATGTAGTAATTTTTTCACTTCCATGCTCACTTCCCTGTTTCTTATCACTGCTTTCAAGGAACCAGCAACCTTTCTTCCTTGTTGTACCCTTTCAAGCACTTCACCCTCCAAATTTCCATCCTTACTCATCACACTACCTAAGTACTTAAACGCACTCACATTTTCCATTTCCTCCTCATCCAACCACATTGTACAGTCACTGACTTCTCTTCTCTCGAAGACCATAACTTTACTCTTCCCTACTTTCGCCTTTAGTTTCCGTTTCTTACACACTCTCCCAAACTCATCCACCAAGACTTGCAGCTTCCCTTTGTCATCACTTAACAACACAGTATCATCTGCAAACAACAGTACAGGGAGTTTCCAAACACTGCCCTCTCTCATTAGGGCCACTCCAACATCCACTGCCCTACCTTGTATCTTTTTTATAACCCCATCTATTTACAGATTGAACAACCATGGAGACATGACACATCCCTGCTTCAATCCAACCTTCAAATAGAAAAATTCACTCGGTTCACTATCCACACGCACTGCAACCTTAGCACCCTCATACATACTCTTCAATGCATTCACCAACTTCCCATCTACTCCATATATTCTTAATGCTTTCCACAATCCTTGTCTATCCGCCCTGTCATATGCTTTCTCCAGATCCATGAAGGCTGCATACAACTTCTTTCCCTTCTCTAGAAAACTTTTCCACTAAAGATCTAAGAATGAATATCTGATCTACACAACCTCTTCCCTTCCTAAAACCTCCCTGTTCTTCTCCAACTAATTCCTCTGCTATTTCTCTAACTCTGTCAATAAGTATCCTACCATATACTTTTCCTGTTACACTAAGAAGACAAATGCCCCTGTGATTACCACACACTTCTTTTTCCCCTTTTCCTTTGTACATGGGAATAATTATCCCTGACTTCCGGTCTTCCGGGAATCTACCTTCCTCCCAGGCCAATCTGCACATCTTCCACATCCATTTTACTACAACAGTACCTCTCCCCCATGCTTCGGCATTTCACCACACACTTCATCATCAATTCCTGGGGTTTTTCCCCATTTTGACTTTCTTCATTGCTTCCACAACTTCCATCCTACTGATTTCTTCCTCTCTTCTCATATCCCTCCTCCCAGCCATTCCCCAGCCACTTATGCCCGCATTACTTTCATTCCCTATGTTCAACAGTTCCTTAAAGTGTTATTTCCATCTGCTCACTCTTTCTCCCTTCTCCACCAGTAATCTATCATTTTTATCTTTCACTCACTGACTAACTTCATTGCCACCCTGTCTAACTCTCTTTACATTTTTCCAGAAAATTTTCTTACATTCCCTCCACTTTACACTCAAATTCATTCCAAATTCCTCATCCAGTCTCTACTTACTTTCCTCTTACTAACCTTTCCATCTCTCTCTTCCATCTCTCAACTTCTTCCACGTCCCTGTTTCTCATCCACTCATTGTATGCTTTCTTCTTTTGTGCCACGTGTCTCACCTCTTCATTCCTCCTTGCTGTTCCTTGCACCCTCTTCCAGCTTCTCTTCACCCCACACACCACCTCACATGCTGCACAGATTTCTTCTGTGAATATCTTGCACACACCTTCCACGTCACCCATCTGTTCCAATCCTTATTTACCCAATCTGCTCCTCCACTTCTCTCTTTTATTCTGCCTTTTTCTCATCCTCTTGTAACCTTTCCACTCTCCTTGCGTATACAGCTTCCTCCAATCCTTCCCTTCTTCTATTTCTCCATTTCACTTGGACCTTGGTTCTCACCAGCACCAAATGGTGGTCAGAAAGTCCACTCCCCCAACCACTGAATTTAAAAATTAAATTAAAAACCTTTATTTCCACAAAAAATGGTTATTCTTCTTACATTGAATTTACACGCTAACAGTAAATATACTGCTATATATTGTACATATAGTATATGGTTTAAGATAACTGTACTTTGAGGCAGAGTTCTTGTATTAGTTGTGAGGCATACAACTAAGTTTTGCTTAGTAGTTAGTCTTTTAGTTTTACTTTAAATATATATAGGTTAGGGGACTCTTTAACATATGATGGCAGCTCCTTCCTCAGTTTAGGACCTGCTACAGAAAGTGATCTGGTCCACGTGTCTGTGTTAACTTTCAGAACATGTAAATTACTTCGTTGCCTGGATGTGCTGCAGGTTATATTGTTCATGGCCAGCAGAGACAGGATGTGGTCTGGGAGGAGATTAAGTAATATTTAAAATACAGTAACTGCTAGGTCAAATGTTTTTAGATTACCTACTGAAGTTCTCTAAGAACTGGGGTAACATTGTCATACTACCTAGATCTTCTGTCTGCAACTTTTGCAGCAGAGTTTTATAGTTTTTGTAATTTTACAAAGTGGTATTGGTTCTACCCCATATAATGTTAGATTAGTTTAAGTGACTTAATGCCAGAGATTTGACTATGCTTAAACAAGTATCTTTATCAAAATAGTTTTTGATTCTATTAATAAATATTAGAGCTCCCATTACTCTCTTGCTTATTCCATTTATGTGGCTATCAAAGGTCATGTAACTGTCCTTATAAACGCTGAGCTTCTTCACGCTGCCAGTTGGTTGGAGTGTTGTGTCATGAAAATGAATGGTAATGTCATCAGGTATTTGGGATATCAACTGGCGTGTACCTATGAAGATGCATTGTGTCTTTTTTGTGTTTAGCAGAAGTCTGTTCTGATGTAAATACATTCTGGCCTTACTCAAAGTTTCTTCATTTTGTGTATTAATTAATTTCATTTACTGAGCTACTGTGAAGGAACTGGGTATCGTCGGCATATTGTACAAGAGTAGTGTTGTTAAACTGTTCTTGCATATCATTTACACACACACACACACACACACACACACACGCACGCACACACACACACACACACACACACACACACACACACACACACACACACACACACACACACACACACACACACACACACACACACACACACACACACACACACACACACACACACACACACACACACATATATATATATAGCTATAGACTTGGAGCGTGGAAATCACAGACGTAATAGGAAGAGGATCACAAGGCAGAACACAAACATCGTGGCAAAGTTAGGCTCTTTATTTGCTGACGTATCGGAAAACTCTTATTCCATCTTCAGAGCAAAATCTACAATCGAAAAACCGTGTTTATTTTTCGATTGTAGATTTTGCTTTGAAGATGGAATAAGAGTTTTCCGAAACGTCGGCAAATAAAGAGCCTAACTTTGCCACGATGTTTGTGTTCTGCCTGGTGATCCTCTTCCTATCTATCTATCTATCTAACTGTCTATCTATCTATCTATCTATTTATCTGTCTATGTATGTATGTATGTATGTATGTATCTATATATTGAATAATAACGGTCCTAAGATAGAGCCCTGAGGGACCCCATATGACACATTTGATTTAGGGGATATTTTATTATTTATACGAACTGACTGTGTTCTACCTGCAAAGTAGTTATCAAACCAAAAAATGTCTACATTTACCTTCTTTATTTTTTTTACGAGGATGCTTTGACTGACACTATCAAATGGTTGGAAAGATCACATACGGTTAAGAGAGATACACATTTATCATCCATGTTGTTATAAATCTTATCAGTTACTACAGCGAGAGATGTTTCTGTTGATAATTTTTAGCTGAAGCCATGTTGGGTATTAGAGAGTAGTTTGTTGGTTTCCAAAATATCCACTTGATTAGAGACAATTTTTTCGATAATTTTGGAGAAGATTGGTAGAAGCGAGATGGGGCGATTTAGTGATATCATTCTTGTCTCCAGCGTTATAAAATGGGGTAACAATGGTGTGTTTCCATGAACTGGGAAAAAGACCAGTGGCAACTGAGGTATTTAATATTATAGTTAAGTAGAATATGATTGCATATTAAGAGTCCTTAATGGTAAATGGGGGCGCCCATTATCCACCCACTTAGCGTAATGATACCCTGCTTTTGGGGTAACTCTACACTGAGTGGCAAGCCAAACGATTTCCTGTAAACCAGGAAATCATTTACAACGCTGGGTGGTAACTTTATAACCAACCAACATGTTTTCCCTACGTGACAGTAAGTGGGTTGGCAGAGTGTTAATGCCCCTCCCCGGAAAACAACTAACAAAAAATACGAACAAGAAGCCTCGGACCAGGACTGACAAAACGATGACAATTAAGGACCGAACAAAGGACATGATATGGATGGCAACGTGGAATGTAAAGGGTTCAAATGATGAGGTGAAAGAGAGAGAGATTGCCCAGGTGCTTGAGGGTGCGAAAGTGGATGTATGTGGATTAACTGAAACTAAATGGAGAGGAGAGAGTGTGAGAGGATGGGAGTATGGATGGGGTATATGCGTGGGAGTAGGTGAGAATGAGAGGGCAAAAGAAGGAGTGTGTACTATTGTAAGTAACAGATGAAAGAAGAATATAATGGAGTATGAATCGGTTGGCTCAATGATTGTGTGGGTAAGACTGAAAGTTGGACTACAAATGTGGGCAATTGTGTTCGTGTATGCACCAATGCAAACAGAGTGAGAGAAGAGTTCTGGACAGATATGGAAGTGTGCATAGAAATGTTTGAAAGGAATGAGAGAGTGTTTTTGATTGGTGATATGAATGGTAAAGTAAGGAATGTAAAGGTGGATGGAGTAGTTGGTGAGTAGGGTGTGCCTGCTAAGGTAGATGAGAATGCCAGTGCTTTAGTGGACATTTGTGCCGGGAGGGGGTCAGTGATAGCTAATACCCTCTTCAGGCACAAAATGATCCACAGATATACATAGTGAGTGATGGAGATGGGTGGGTGGTGAACTGAATGAACGGAAGGCAATGATTGATTATGTGTGTGTGGATGACAGGATGCGTAGGTGTTTAATGGATACAAGAGCATATAGAGGTTGGAAGAGTGGACTTTCGGACCACCACTTGGTGGTGGTCAGAATCAAGGTCCAAGTAAAATGGAGAACTAGAAGAAGGGAAGAACGGGAGGAAGGAGTAGATGTGAGGAGAGTGAAAAGGTTACAAGAGGATGAGAAAAAGGCAGCTTATAAGAGAGAAATGGAGGAGCCATTGGGTAAATATGGATTGGAGCAAATGGGGGACATGGAAGGTGTGTGCAAGATATTCATAGAAGAAATATGTGCATCATGTGAGGTGGTGTCTGGGGTGAAGAAAAGCTGGAAGGGGGTGCAAGGAACAGCATGGTAGAATGAAGATGTGAGACATGCTGTGGCACAAAAGAAGAAAGCATATAATGAATGGATGGGAAATAGGGGCGTGGAAGGTGAGAGATGGAAGACAGAGTTATATGTAGAAAGGAAGAGAGAGGTGAAAAGATTAGTAAGAGAGAGTAAGAAGAGAGTGGATGAGGAATTTAGAAGGAATTTGAGTGTAAAGTGGAGGGAATATAAGAAAATGTTCTGGAAAGAGGTAAAGGAGTTAGACAGGGTGGCAGTGAAGTTAGCCGGGGAGTGAAAGATAACAATGGTAAATTACTAGTGGAGAATGGAGAAAAAGCAAGGAGATGGCGAGAACACTTTAAGGAATTGTTAGATATAGAGAATGAAAGTAATGCGATATAAGTGGCTGGGAAATGGCTGGGAGAAGGAGGGAGGTGAGAAGACAGGAAGAAATTAGTAGGATGAAAGTTGTGGAAGCAATGAAGAAAGTCGAAATGATGAAAGCCCCAGAAATTGAAGGAGTGTGTGGTGAAATGCTAAAGCATGGGAGAGAGATAATTGTAGAATGGATGTGGAAGATGTGCAGATTGGCCTGGGAGGAAGATAGAGTCCCAGATGATTGGAAGTCAGGTATAATTATTCCCTTGTACAAAGGAAAAAGGGAAAAAGAAGTGTGTGGTTATCATAGGGGCATTTGTCTTCTTAGTATAATAGGAAAAGTATATGGTAGGATACTTATTGACAGAGTTAGGGAAATAACAGAGGAATTAGCTGGAGAAGAACAGGGAGGTTTTAGGAAGGGAAGAGGTTGTGTAGATCAGATATTCATTCATAGATCTTTAGTGGAAAATTTTCTGGAGAAGGGAAAGAAGTTGTATGTGGCCTTCATGGATTTGGAAAAAGCATATGCTAGGGTGGATAGGCAAGGATTGTGGAAAGTAATAATAATATATGGAGTAGATGGGATGGTGTTGAATGCTGTGAAGAGAATGCATGAGGGTGCTAAGGCTGCAGTGCGTGTGGATAGTGAACTGAGTGAATTTTTCTATTTGAAGGTTTGGTTGATACAGGGATGTGTCATGTCTCCATGGTTGTTCAATCTGTACATGGATGGAGTTATAAAAGATACAAGGTTGGTGGATGTTGGAGTGGCCCTAATGAGAGAAGGCAGTGTTTGGAAACTCCCTGGACTTTTGTTTGCTGATGATACTGTGTTGTTAAGTGAAGACGAAGGGGAGCTGCAAGGCTTGGTGGATGAGTTTGGGAGAGTTTGTAAGAAACGGAATCTAAAGGTGAATGAAGGGAAGAGTAAAGTTATGGTCTTCAAGAGAAGTGAAGTCAGTGAATGTACAGTCAGGGAAAGTTCCGCATTACCCACTGTTCAGAGCATTTGTTGACAACGAATAGTCATGAAGCAGCAGCCAGACCCCACTTGTCTGATAACTGTGAGTGAGTGGGAGGGTGGCCGGGGGTGGGAGGGTTTGGAGAGTTGATCATGTCACAGTATCAATACACGTTTACTGTCAAAGGTTTGCTTCTTTGGCTTCGTTTTGTAATGTTCGATAGGAATGAGAGTTACAGATACTGATCTTATAATTAGGACTTCCCATGTGATTCTGTCTATTGGAGAAAGAAAAACCAGGTAATTACACATATAAATATTTTTTTAGTATTATTATTGCACACTACTCTTGACTAAGTTGGATATGAATAATTATCAGAATAACACTGAAAATGTTTCGAGGCAGATGAATACAGTGTGGTGACAGATGATAGAAAAACAAATTTATATGAATGTACATAAATCATCATCATCATCATCATCCGGACCTCCTTTCCCACCCTAGGGCAGGGTGAGGAGTAGCAAAGTCCAGACAGCCCAAATTGGCCCAGTCCAATGGGCCACACTTCCATTCACTCATCATTGAAGCCCCCGGAATCCTGGTGCCATCGGATACTCCAAAAACAATCACCACGTTCTGTAGTTTCACATAAGAGTATCTGATTGAGTCAAAATACTCGTAGAGAGAGAGAGAGAGAGAGATTGATAGATAAATAGATAGAATAGTGGTTTTGTTTTGAATAACACAAAATATAAAAATACGTTATATCGTAGTAGCAGTAGTAGTAGTAGTAGTAGTTGTTCCCTAGGCAGTCTGGCCGAAGAGCCCCGAGTCCCTTAGGAAGGCCATGGCCGAGACCGGGCTTTCCCACAGAGCTCTCAAAGAGTGTATGTTGTGTTGTTGGGGTAGGTGATTGTGTACAATGCAGTTTTCCATAATGTGCTTAATAGTATGGGGTGCTGTGTTGCATCCTGGAGAGGCATCAGCGACAGAGTCATCCAGCCTCTTCTGGTAGCTTAAGAGGGCTGGATGGTGCCCACATCTCAGCCTGGCCAGGTGGACCCTATCCTCACAAGGGAGATAGGATTCAGAAGGGTGGATGTCAGGAGGCCGTGCATGCAGCTGTGTGTTGTCTTTAAGTGACTGAATGGAGCAGTGAGTGATCTGAGTGTGGATATGCTTCTGGAAGCTTGTCTGAGGTGGGTGAGGGGGTAGAGATGACAGTATTTGTGTGTGGTATCATGTGCTGGGTGTTGTTTTGATGTCCCTTGGTGTGGGTGGATGTGCTGCCATGTAATATAGTGGATGTTGTGGGTTTGTGGAGGCTGCAGCAAGAAACTGGGTGCCCCTCATGTCTAGGTGATCCTTGACTTTGAGGACTTTGGTTTCTTGATGTAGGTGGTCTGTGGGTGTAGTAGCTGTGCAGCCTGTGATTATTTTTAGGGCCTTGTTCTGTATGGTCTGAAGAGTGTTGTAGTGTGTTTTGATGAGGTTAGAAGCCCAGGCAGGGCTTGCATAATTCATCACTGAACGTATGTATTGTTTGTATACTGTGGTGGTGGTTTCTTTGTTGTGTCCGAATGTTGCATGGGCAAGTGACTTCAAAGCATTGAATCTTGGTGTTATTTTATTTTTAATGTTTGTGATGTGTTGTTTAAATGACACTGATGTATTGTATGTTACACCAAGGATTTTGTGTGTGT
This sequence comes from Coenobita brevimanus, assembly GCF_032717465.1. Lineage (NCBI taxonomy): Eukaryota > Metazoa > Arthropoda > Malacostraca > Decapoda > Coenobitidae > Coenobita > Coenobita brevimanus. Next base: position 6,514,776 of record NC_137013.1, read on the forward strand.
GTGTGTGTGTGTGTGTGTGTGTGTGTGTGTGTGTGTGTGTGTGTGTGGTAGGGGAGTGTTGTTTTTGGTGAGGTGTGGGATGTGACTGTGTTCTGCTGTCCAGTTTGTGAGAAGTGTCACTGTAGATTTGGCTGTGGCTATTTTGAGCCTGTTTGTGGTGAACCATTCGTGTAGTGTGTTGAGGTAAGGTTGAATGATGTGTGTAGCTGTGTTTGCGTTTTGGTGCGTATATGTAAGTGTTATATCATCTGCATAGGAAGCTATGTGTATCTGTGGTGTGTGGGGTGTGGGTATGTCGTGCATGTATAGGTTAAAGAGTGTAGGGGACAAAACAGATCCTTGGGGGACGCCGTTTGTGAAGTTTCCGATATTTGAAGACTGACCGGCAAATGTTACGAGTGCACATCAGCCTGCTAAGTAGTTTGCCAGCCATCTTTTTGTATTATTGTGCATGTTTGTGTTGAGTATTTTGTTTGTGAGGTTGTGGCGGGGGATGGCATCAAAAGCTTTGCTAATGTCTAATGTGATTAGGAGTGTTCTGTGTGGTGGCCTAGCTGAATTCATGCCATCGAAAACTCTCTACGTAAGGTCTGTAAGAAGGGTGGTTGTGGAGTGCAGTGGCCTAAAGCCATGTTGTGACTGGGCTAGGGGAATGTGATGTGTGACTAGTTGTAGTACCAGTCGTTCAGTGACTTTAGACGGGGTGCAGAGGAGTGTCATGGGGCGATGTGAGGAGGGTAACGTGGGGTCTTTGTTGGGTTTAGGGATAGTGATGATAATGCCATGCTTCCAGAATGTTGGGTATTATGTTGTGTAAGTAGCTGTAGTTTGATATGTTGGTGATTGCTTGTATGCCTTGTGGTCCAACGTGTTTAAGGTGAATGTTGCTTATGTTGTCTGGTCCACAGGCAGATGAGTGCTTGAGGTTGTTAATGATGTGCTTCGTCTGGTTGTAAGTGAAAGGTGCGTAGTCTGGGTCTGTGAGGAACTGTCTCTTACGTCGGAGGATATGCTGGTCTTCGGGATGGGATGATGAGAGTGTTTGCTTGTTTGTTTGAAGGAATGGTGTCTGCTGTTGTGATGGCAGCGTGTGATTGATTGGTGTTGCTGTTGGAAAGTGTGATGCTGTTTAGTGTTTTGTAGAGTTTGCTGATGTTTGTTTTGTGGTCAAGTGTTTGGAGGTAATTTTTCCAGTTTAGTGTTTGCTGTTCTGATATTTTATTGTTTATTTGGGTGTTGAATTCTTGTATTTGTTGTACGGTGTCTTGTGTATGGGGTGTTGGGGAGTGTCGCAGTGTGTCCCGTTGTCTGATGAGGCCCTGAATTTCTGGTGTGAAGTTGGGGTTGTGTCTGTTTCTGTTGCCTCTAGGGATGTGTCTTTTGTCTAGGTTTTATATAATTGTATTGAAAGTGTGCACAGCGGTGTTGATGTTTGTGATAGGTGTACTGTTTAGTGTTTCGAAATGTTGTTCTGTTTCAGTTAAAAAGGCCTCCCAGTTGGCTCTCTTATAATTAGTGTATGTGTGTTTATGCCAGCTGGGGTGATTCTGGTTTTGGTAGTGACGTTATATCGTTATGAATATCTCTTGGGGAAACGTCTGATGATGAATAAAATGAATGAAAGCATTCATACCTCTGTCCGAACCCAGCGACCTTCCATAACTTTCCTGACAACACTAGCTCTACAGACATTTATGTAACTTATACTGTCATCTAACCTTACTAATTTAACTAAAAAAACACCGTCCAAATCAAACATTGCACACCTACACGTGATTCCAAATCTATGACTAAACCCTCCTCTGCCCCCAGTCCCCCCCCCCTCCTTCACACTCACAGTTACCAGACATGTGAGGTCTGGCTGCTGCTTCACATTCACCCGTCTCACACCAGTGCTTCGGAAAGTGGGCAATGCGAAGCTTAATTATACAGTGAGGTTGGATGATGAGGAAATGGAAAATATGAGTACGTTCATGTACGTGGGTAGTGTGATGAGTAAGGATGGAAGTTTGGAGGGTGTAGTGCTTGAAAGGGTACAACAAGGAAGAAAGGTTGCTGGTTCCTTGAAAGCAGTGATAAGAAAGAAGGACGTGAGCACGGAAGTGAAAAAGTTACTACATGACAGTATTGTGATACAAACTCTAACGTATGGAAGTGAAGCTTGGACCTTGTTGGAGGGACACAAGTCAATAGTGGGAGCAGTGGAAATAAGTTAATTGAAAGGAGCATGTGGAGTCACATGGAGAGACAGACTGACAAATGAGGAAGTTTAGGAGCTCTGTGGTGTGGATGTGGATGTGATAGGAAGCGTTAGGAGACACACATTGAGGTGGTTTGGCCATGTGGAGAGGATGGAGAGTGAGAGACTGACAAGGAGAGTGTATGTGAGTGAGGTGGAGGGGGAGATAGGGAGGGGGAGGCCGAGGATGAGATGGAGGGATGGAGTGGAGAAATAATGTATATGAGAGAGGGGGGTGTGAGCTGGAAGCAGGGCAGTGAAATGGTGGAGGACAGGGCGACGTGGAGGCGATTTGTTTGTGGCCACCCCGTTATGAGATTAAGGTGTCTGGCAATAGATAGATATAGAGAATGAATTTTAGTGAAATATTTTCTGAGCCGAAAGAACTGCTTTCACGTAAGTGTTTGATTGTTAATATCACGGTATTTTGATCGACAGACTGAGGACGGAATTTATTTATGCTGTTACTAGCTCTATTAACAGCTTCTGTGTCATGAGGAGTGTGAGGGTTACCAGTCCTTAATAGCATTTGTGTTTTACGGAATGTTGTTTCACCACCATTTGCAAAAATGTATTAAATTCATCTGCGTATTAATAGTACTGTCAAATGCCACTGTATGGGAAATATTCCTTTTACGAGGTATTATATCTTTAACTGTTTTCCATGTAGCAGCTATATTACCTTTGCAATTAGATGGTTTAGTGTGATAATATTGTCTTTTAGTATTATTGATAAGACTTTTTACATGCTTATTTAACGATTGTTATTCATTTTGTAAAGCTACATTAAATTGGTCTCTCATTAGAGCCCTCTGTCCGTCATCTCTGTCCTTCATGGCATCGAGAGAGAGAGAGAGAGAGAGAAAATTATTATGCCACTCAGACTTTTCACCTCTTTTTTGGCAATGTGGATTTAATACCCTCTATGCTGATACAATGATTTTCTCCAAATGAAATGATTAAGAATAGCGTAATAAAGCAGAAGGCTCTCGCTTACCTAACAGAACGTCCTGTAGTTAACCGCAGAGGAAAATAAGTATGAGCACTGAACTAACATGGTTCACGGCTGAAATGCCTTCAAAGATACTTTACAGAGTCGATAGATAGAGAAATATTTGCAAGGAAGATGCCACAGAACATGAAATACGAAAATCAAACTACTCTGTCAGTACAACTACGCAGCGCCAAGACGTTGACCGGTATTTTCTTTGGTTAAGGAAGCTCCCTGACACCTTTTCCTTAGCGATTTATCATGCTTATTATACCTGACTCTCCTCATCTGTTGTGAAAATTCTTCTAATATCGCCTCACTTTATATAAAGGTGCAAATCGATATTAACCCCCCATAGGTAAAACTAAATCGGTAAGAAAGCGGTGGTAGGGATTTTCCTTACCAGACGTGAATACGAGCTCTTGTCCTTGACCCATCACCTTGATCTATCTATCTTCACCAAAATCAGATCTATTCCCATCCCCGCATACGTTGTGTATACCAAGTTTAACTCAAAACTGAATAGGTATTTCTGAGATAACGTTACAGACTTTATTCTCGCCAGTGTAAAGCTCTGAAGTGGTTGTTGTGTTCGTTTATACTTGCGAGACGCTTGTCCTGCCTTTTATTTATTTATTTAGTTACACTGATTTATACTTGTGTTTTCAAGAAATGAATTTGAAAGAAAAATTTTGCTTGGTATTGGGACGATTAATAATAAGGGATTATCTCGACTGGTTCCGGTTCTGTGAATGGTGGAACTCTAGGTCATATTCCACTCGTCAGTCACATCATTAGTGAAAAAAAAAAAAAAAAAACTAATAATATCGTGTAGGGAAAATGCGATCCTGTCCCAATAACACTTATTTTCTCTATAAATCTAGCTTTAGAATAAATACATAAATGAACCAGTATGGCACTCAGTAGAGCGCATACCTCCGCCATCAACATCCATGCAATATTCACTGAAAAATAAACGAAAATGTCGACAAACGCCCTGTCTCGCAATGTTAAAGAAAGTGAAAAAAAAAAAAAAATCCTGAATCAGCACCTTTATTCGGAGCAGCACCAAAATTTATTGGAGTCTATTCTGGGCCAAGTCCCAGACTTCTACCAAGTTTCGTGGAAATCCGTCCAGTAGTTTTTGTGAAATCTTGCTCAAAAAAACAACCAACCAACCAACAAACAAACGGACAGGGGTGAAAACATAATCTCCTTGGAGGAGGTAATTATTTGTGGAAATTAGGTATAATTGCCTGTTAAAATTTCGGCTGACTCTCATTACCGATACTCATGCCTGATTTATTATTGAACCTGCAATCACCGCCTTCTTGTTTGTTTGTATATCATTATATCAATATTATAGTGCAAAACTTCGAACGTAATAAGACGGGAATTTCTTGGAACGACTTTTACCCTTTGATTTATATTATAGAGATTTCTCCTGTGGGTATTTACTGTCCACTTTCCGAAATAATATTGAGCAAAAGATCCTGCAGTATATTATTTCATTTTGTGTACAGAAACGCCGCTATATATTACCTATCTATATATTCCCTTCCGGTATTACGTCCTACGATGTATTTTACATTCTTAGCTCAAAGCTGTTTCATGTAACTTTGGAAGGATAATCTCCAGGTGAAGTGGTTAATGATGGCTGTAGCTAACATCTCCCTGTAGTTCGAAGAGGCTCCCTTAAGCTTAATAAAATGGTGTGAGGAGAGGAAGAATAAATAAAAACGACGTTATGATTTTGAAGTTTTGTTCCACTGGTACTTGTAAAGCTGATTTGCAGCTTTTCCACAATTTATACTGCCACTTGTACTGGAAAAGTTGTAACATTATGGAACACATCACCAACAAATAACTAAATTCTGTTAACCTTAACTTGGTCCAAATTTTCATTCGTTGGAGCTTATTTCATGTGGATTAGTGAAAAAAAAAAAATGCAGCGGCTCTACGTCCATTTGCTACCACTTCTTCATGACTGGCCTTATAGTCTGTTATTAATCTAGTTGTTGCAGGACAGCAATCAAGAAGGAGTGATGACATTTTTAGGGAAAGTTAGAGTAAAAGGAGTATAGGACTTCTGGTGCCATACTCCAGATGAGAAGGGACTCAACGTAGCACCTCCCCCTTAACGACTTACTTTGCATACTACACTCTTTTTCCCTGGGCTATTTAATCACTGTACTATAGTCATAATTTAATTATATAACATACAATACCTGAAGAGTAGTAACGTGAAGAAAAAATCGCTGAGGATTGCTGTTACGAAATCTCACAAACCACCTAGGCTACAACAACAACATTGAGACCAAACAAGGAAAGGTCAGGGGTGAAGAAGGCAAAGGTGTGAAACGTCTCCTGGGTCTGTCTGTCTGTCGTATTATACTTAACGTTAGAATACTTGTAATTGTTTTGTGCTGCGGTATTGAGAGGGAGAGAGAGAGAGAGAGAGAGAGAGAGAGAGAGAGATGATATCTCTCTCTCTTCCCGTCCCCTTCTCACCCCTTCTCTCTCCCTCCTCATCGAATCCCTCTCTCCTCACCATCCTCTTCCCTCATCCATTCTAAATTTTCTTGCGGTTTCTTTTTTCCGCCTACACCATATATTAGCACCTTTTCATTTTTTCAATCTTCCCTTTTTTCATTGTATTAGTCTCAATGTTTTTCAATTTAAATTTGTTCCTCTGTCTTTTGGTCACTTTTTTCTGCATACTCTTTGTTTTCATCTCTTCATATATTCCACCTCATAGTTTTTTTCTGCACATTACCATCCGCAGGCTCCCATATTTATTCATTTTTTCTTCCAATATTCATTAATTTATTTATCTGATTAATTATTCATTTATTCGTACTACTGGTTCTGTCTCATTTTTCCTCACTCTTCCATCCTCCCTTACTCTCTTTTTCTTCTTCTTCCTCATTATATCTCTCCTTTGGACTTCCTCTCTTTACGTGTATTCTAATTTTACACCCCTCTCTCTGTCCCAGTTCCCCTCTTCTTCTATTCTGTTGTTCTATTCATTCTTTCTTCTTCTCACTAATTTCCCGACCACTTTTACTCCCTTCCGTCTTTTGCTTACCGTGTTTTCGTTCCTTTCAAAATTTTCCTTCTATCTTTCTCCCTGTCTTCCATTACATCCTCATTTACTATTTTTTCCTTCTTTCTTTCACTTCCTAATATTACTTCCCCCCTTGCTTTCTCTCCTTCCGTTTGTTTCATCTTCTCTCTTTCCTCCTCTTTCAACTTTCTCTCCTTTCTTTTCTTCGTCCTCTTTACTTCACTTCCTACTTTCCTTCCCTCTTTATCTTCCTTCTATTTTTCTTTGCTTCCTCGTCTTCTCCCATTTTCTTCATCTTTTTACTTTCGACCCTTCCCTCTCTCTCTTCCCTCAACCTTCCATTCTTTTCTTCTCCTTCCCTCCCTTCTCCCCTCCTTTCCTACCCTTTTTATTCTGAGCTCCTTCCGTCCATACCCCCATTTCCTCCTTTTTATTTTCGCGGCTTCCTCCTCCACTTCATGCTTCCCTTCGCTTTTGTCTACCCTCTCCGCTGCCCACCTTACGTCCCCCCTTCCTACTCGCCACGTCCTTCCGTCCCTAGTCTCTCCTCCTCCTCTCCCCTTGTTTCTCCCTCTCCCCCTTTTTCACTCCCTCTCTGTCCTCTCTCCTTTGCCATAGAGAGGAAGCCTTAAAAGAGAACTTAAAAATACCCTCTTTGTTCTCCTTAATGTCGACTGTTACCTTCCTTGGTACCCGCTATCTTTGTCTTGCTATTAGAGAGAGAGAGAGAGAGAGAGAGAGAGAGAGAGAGAGAGAGAGAGAGAGAGAGAGAGAGAGAGAGAGTTGTAAATATATGGAAAAAACATCCCTCAGAAGTAGTAAACTGTGACACAGTGCTACCCCTTTAAAAATCGCTTGGATAAGTATTTGTCATCTGACTTACTTATATAGTTTTACCGCTAGGATTTTTCGAACTTTTCTAGGCGGTCTGGCCTTAATAGCCTTTATGCTGAGAGAATGCCTTTTTCTAAGTAAAACAGCCGAGCAATTGCGTTACAAAGCAGAAGGCTTTCTCCTAGCAGAACCACAGACAATCAACCACACGAAAAAGTAGGTATGAGCATTAAGTAAACACTTAGTCGGGCAAAAATGCCTTGAATGAATCTTGACAGGACAGGCAGATAGAAAATATTAGCAAGAATAAGTCACAGACTATGGGATATCTTAATAAAAAATGTTCAGCGAGCAGAAAGAGTCTCCACCCAGACTTAATCCTTCGTTTTGACATAGTGATGTCCACCAAATCACTTTTTCTCATCCCCATATACAGTGTGTGTGTGTGTGTGTGTGTGTGTGTGTGTGTGTGTGTGTGTGTGTGTGTGTGTGTGTGTGTGTGTGTGTGTGTGTGTGTGTGTGTGTGTCCACCAAGTTTAATTCAAAACGGATTAATATTCCTTTTACAGCGTAACACGCTTTGTTCTCGCCAGTGTAGATCTCTGACGTGGTCGTTGTGTTTATTTATTTTTGACAAATTCCTGTCTCGTCATAGTGTTTTTTAATATTATCATTAATGCATTGCACCGACTTATGCTATTCTTTCAAACCATTGAATTTGTAAAGATTGTTATGTGTGGTAATTGGACAATTAATGACAGGATTATCTGGACTACTTTCGTGTACTCTGTATTAATAGTGGAGCGCTATATCACATTCCACTTGTCAGTCACATCATTAGTGAAGAAATAAACTTTAATAATATCATGTAGAGAGGATACGAACGTGTCCGGGTAATATCAGTTTTCTCCATAACCTTAGCATCAAAATAAGTAAATGAATTAATCATATAAGTCAGGTATATTTGAATGTTAAAAATCCAGTTGATTCTCATTACTGATTCTCATCCTTGTTTTATTATTCAGCCTCCAATCAATACCTGCTCATTTGTTTGATTTTTATTCTATTTACATTTATGTCTGTTGAGCAAGGAAGAGTGGCTGTACGTGACAGAAATAAATGGAGAGAAATTGTGAATGAATAAGTGATGACGCAGCCCTGAGGGGATATTCTCCCGCATTTGGTCTGATCAGTTTTCTCCAAAACCTTAGCATCAAAATAAGGAAATGAATTAATCACATAAGTCAGGTATATTTGAATGTTAAAAATCCAGTTGATTCTCATTACTGATTTTCATCCTTGTTTTATTATTCAGCCTGCAATCAATACCTGCTCGTTTGTTTGATTTTTATTCTATCAGGTGCGGGTAGGGGGATGGGTCTGTTATGATGTGGCAGGGGTAAACCAGTTCTGCTGTCGGGCCCTGCTGCGGATGTCACTGATTGCATTGCGCAGTTGACCCTTGTGCGGTGTGGTGCGGTGAGGATCTGTCCGTTCTCCCCTTTGGGGCTAAGATGCGAATGAATGTGTTTGAATGGATGAGTAAATGGGGAGTGTGTCGTCCTGTCTCGGCCACCTCCCTTTCCTTGGGGGAAGCAGCCTAGGTATATAGATATAGATAGATAGACATTTATGTGCAAACGTTTAAAGGTAATAAGGAGGGATTTTCTTTGAACGACTTTTGGCCCTTTATTAATAAAATAGATTTTACTCCTGTCAGTGTTTACTGTCCATTGTCCGAAATAATGTTGAGCAAAATATCCTACAAAATAACTTTTCATTCTGTGTACGAAAACGAATGTATTACCTGTCATACGTTTTCTTCCGGAATTTAAGTCCGATGATGAATTTTACGTTCTTATCTCCAAACGATTTTATGTAACTTTGGAATGATAATCACGAAGTGAAGTGGTTAATGATGGCTGTATCTTACCCCTCCCTCTGGCTCGAAAAGACTCCATTATGCTGAATAAAATCATCTGAGGAGACGAAGTATAAATAAAAAAAATGTTATGATACTGAAGTGTTTGTTCCATTGGTACCTGTAAAGATGATTTGCAGGTTTTCCACAATTTATATAGCCACTTGTACAGAAAAAATTGTAACATTATGGAACTCATCACTGACTGACATATAACTAAATTCCTTTTACCTTAACTTGATCCAGAATTTCATACTTTGATGTTTATTTCGCGTGGCTCGGTGGAAAAAGACAATGCAACGGCTCAACATCCATTTCCTGCTACTCCTTTATGACCAGTCTGTTAGTCTGTTATTAATGTAGTTGCTGCAGCAAAGCATTCAAAATGGAGTGATGGCATTTTTTAGCAAAGTTAGTGTAAAAAGAGTATAGAACTTTCTGTGCCATACTCTAGATGAGAAAGGACTCTTCGTAGCACCTCCCCCTTGACGATTTATTTTCCATACTACACTCCTTTTTCCTGGGCTATTTAGATCACTGTAATATAGACATAATTTAATTCCATAACATACAAGGGAATACCTGAAGCGTAATGTACACAAAAATCGCTGAGGATTGCTGTTACAAAATCTCATATGCCACATGCAAAAAGAAAATTGGGACCTAACTAGGAAAGGTTAGGGGTGAATATGGCAAAGGTGCAAAACGTCTCCTGGATCCGTCTGTCTCTTATATTCTGTTTGGTGACAGAATACTTGAAATTGTTTTCTACTGGGTTGTTGAAAGAGAGAGAGAGAGAGAGAGAGAGAGAGACTGAATTTTTTCCACGGCCTGCCCTCTGAATGGGACCAGTGCTCGGCAACTAACATTTTTTTTTTCAGGCTTCCAAAATGCATTCAATACAGTTCCTCATCGATGGTTCATGGCAAATACTCGTGCATTGGGAAGTAAGGGAGAAATTACTGCAAGAATAATAATTTGACATAGGAGAGAAGAGTAAATATGAAATCCTATCTCTGTACAATTATTCTTGTGCAGCCACCTTTGATATATGCAGTGCAGTTCATGTAGCTGGCCTTGAAGAAGGACACCGCGAGCCTTGAGAGAACACAGGAGTGTTTCTACTAAACTATTCCCATCCATCAGACACATGGGATGACAGAGAGGGCTACACACTCTGGGCTTTTTTTGCTACAGACGAGGTGTTTGCCCTGACAGCTAAATGTGACTTGCAAAATCTTCATTGGATCTTAAAACATTGGCTATCAGTATTTATGTGACTTAAACAGCTACTCGATGGGGAATGATGAATGGAAATCCTCAATGCCTAATCGCATCAATTGATGTGATGAGAATTTTATGCCAAATTGCCTAATAACATCAATTGAGCAGGGCCTGTACAAAACTGAGGAGCACCTCCACTGCCCCGATTATGACATACATGGCTTCAGGCCAATGAAAACTCACCCCTGAGGTGGCGGGAGTGGGGATTGGACCAACTCAGGCAGTGGGGGAGCACCCCCTTCTGGGCCGCCTCCTTGCCATCCTGTACCCCACTCCCTCACTTCCTCTTGGTCCCCCATCACCCTCCCACCCCTCCATGCACCTGCATCTCTCCTCCCACCACCACCTTTCTCCCTTCCCACCCACTCTTGCTCCTCCTCCCACCCTGCTAGCCTTGTGTCCCCCCCGAGCCCCATCCCATCTCTCCCTCCTTGTCCCTTACTACCCTCCCACCCCCTACAGACTCCCGAGAGGTATCAGGCCACCAAGTTGTTACAGAACACACCTAAGTGCTTTCTTTTCATGCGAAAAGTTGGTTATTTTTTCAACCCCTGTACCTATAGGCCTACTCCCCACAGCCTACTTTATCTCCCCACAGCCTAGTAATCTCCCCACACCTACATTCACCTCTTTTCATGGTTGGTGTGACAAAACACTTTGAAATTACCTGTTTCAACCAGAAAAATAGATACTTGATAAAAATTTGCATGTTTTACATTGATTTCGAGGAATAACTATTTTCTACTTTTTGAACTTTGACACGCGATTGTGCGGTAACCATTAGATCTTCGGAGGTGCGGATTGTGTTGTCAGGTGTGTAAATACTTTCTCTTTAGCCAGAACACATCTCTTTAGCCAGAACACAATCAATTTGCCCTTGGTGAAATTTGCCAAAACACCCCCGGATAACGGTTGGGGGGAGGGGGAACCCTCCTGAAATAATTGCGGTCTTAAGGGGTTAACCTGAAGCATTACCGCCATGACACAGTAGGCAATTTCTACAGATAGAAGAGCTGCAGTACTTGGTTTCAGCCATCACCACAAGTAGCTTAAGGTTCCACAAGAGTAGTTCAAAGGTAAGTTGGACATATTTTTTGTCATCACTTACTCGTAGATCGAGTGCTTTCTATTTTTATGTAATACATTCTTGCCCCTGCTGTTTTTGTTTTTCCTTCCGAATTAGGTGTGGTTTCTTTTCCGTACCCGCTTTAAGAATGAAAGAAGTGGTTAGGGAGAGCTTTCGTCTTTATTTCTATCACATTAGTAGAGCAGCAACTTTTACCTGGTAACGTCATAATACCATTTTTGTATGGGTCGTAAATCTTTTAGAGTTATTTCTTGTAAAATCCTCTCTCTCTCTCTCTCTCTCCGCTCCTTCAAACCTCTTCCTCTCCTTTCCTCTCCTAATCCCTCTTCCCTTTCCCCCCTCCCCCTTCATCCTTTCCTTATTATCCCCTGGTTTCTTTTCTTCACCTAGACCACATATTTGCATCTCATTTTTTCCCGCTTTTCCATTTTTTCATCATATAAGTGTTAATGTTCTTCACTTTAAATTTGTTTATCTGTCTTTTGGTCTCTCTTTTTTTTTTTTTTTCGTTCTTTTTTTTCTGCACGTTAGGCTATTGTACCCCAGCTCCTTCATTTATTTAATTCCTTCTATCTTTATTTTTTGTTTACTTATTCATTCATTTATATTTTTGGTTCTGTCACTTCTTCCCTTACTCTATGCACTTTTTCTTCTTCCTTCTCCCTTTTTCTCTCTTGTGTATAGCCTTTAGAAGTGCGATTAATTTTTGTATTTTTAATTTTTAAGCGCCTTTACCTCTTATTCTTGGCTCTTCCTCTTCCTCATTGTATCTCTGTACTTCAACTCTTTACATTCGTTCTAATTTTTACTCCACTATCTTTGTTCCAGTTGTCACTCTCTTTTGCCTTGTTATTCTTTTCATTCTTTCTTCTTCTTACTAATTTCCTCACCACTTTCAATCCCTTCCGTCATTTGCTTACCGTCCTTTCTTACCTTTCATATATTTCCTTCTGTCTTTCTCCATCTTCCATTTAGTCCTTATTCATCTCTTTTTTCTCCTTCCTTTCTTTTCACATCAGTACTTCCCCTCAGGCCCTCTCTTCTTCCATTTCTTTCATCATTCTTTCCTTCCTTTCCCTCGTTTTCTTTTCACCACTCCCTACTTTCCCTGTCCCTTTACCTTTCTTCTATTTTCTTTCCTTCCTTTCCTCCCTTCAATTTCTTCGTCTTTTTTCTTTCGCCCCGTCCTTTTCTCTTTTCGCTCCTCCTTCCATTCTTCTTCTCCCTCCCTCCCCTCTCCCCTCCCTTCCTACCCTTTTATTCTGAGCTCCTTCCCTTCATACCACCATTTCCTCCCTTTTATTTCCACGTCTTCCTCCTCCTCTTCATACTTCCTTCCGGCTTTGTCGACCCTCTCCTCATCCCACCTTACCTCCTCGCTCCCTACTCCCCGCCCCCTCACCCCACTCTTTTCCCCTCTTCCTCTTCCCTTGTCTCTTCCTTTCTTCTTTTTTCCGCCCGTCCCTCTCTCCCTCTTCTCTCTTCCTTGCCATGGGGAGGAAGCCTTAAGAGAGAGCTTAAAAGTACTCTCTTAGTACCTCTTAATGTCCGATGTTATCTTCCTTGGCACTCGCTATCTTTGTCTTGCTATTAGAGAGAGAGAGAGAGAGAAAGAGAGAGAGAGAGAGTTATATAATTATTCCACTCAGACTTTGCAGCCCTTTTAGGCAATGTGGCCTTCATATATTTAGAATGATTTTCTCTAAATAAAAATGCATAGGAATAGCGTAATAAAACAGAAGGTTGTCGCTTACTAACAGATAGTACTGCAGTTAACAGTACAGGAAAATAAGTATGAGCATTGAACTCACATATTTCGTGGCTGAAATGCCTTCAAAGATAACTGACAGGATTGATAGACAAAAAATATTTGTAAGGAAGAAGCCACAGAACATGAATTAACTAAATTAAAATGTTCAGCAAGTACAGCGACGCAGCGCCAAGACCTTGACCCGTATTCTCGTTGGTAAGGGAGGCTCCCTGACACCATTTCCTTAGCGATTTATTTTGCTTATTACACCTGACTCTCGTCTTCCGTTGCATAAATTCTTGTAATATCGCCTCACTTTATATAAAGGTGCAAAACGATATTAACCAGCCATAGCTGAAACTAAATCGCTAAGGAAGAGGTGTTAAGGAGTGTCCTTCCCAGACTAGAATACGAGCCCTTGTCCTTGACACATCCTACTGATCTGTCCATCTTCATCCAAATCAAATCGCTTCTTCCCATCCCCGCATACACTGTGTATACCAGGCTTAATTCAAAACAGATTAGGTATTCTTAATATAGCGTTACTGCCTTTATTCTCGCAAGTGTAACTTTGTCAAGTGGTTGTTGTGTTCATTTATTCTTTGGAGATGCTTGCCTTGTCTTTTCTATATATATTTATTTATACTTTTATACGGAATAATGTTTATGTTCTCGCGTTTGAATTTGTAATAATTATGTTGTATGGTATTGGGATGATTAATAGTAAGGGATTATCTAGACTGATTCCGAGTGTGCTAATGGTGGAACCCTAGATCACAGTCCACTCGTCAGCCACATCACTAGTGAAAAAATTAACTTTAATGATATCGTATAGAGAAAATGCGATCCCGTCCGTGTGATACTTATTTTTCCTATAACTTTAGCTTCAAACTGAATACATTAATGAATAAATTACCTGTCAGGTATATTTGCCTTTTAAGAATCCTGCTGACTCTCATTACTGATACTCATGCCTGAGTTATTATTCAACCCGCAATCACCGCTCCTCTTTTGTGTGTGTGTGTGTGTGTGTGTGTGTGTGTGTGTGTGTGTGTGTGTGTGTGTGTGTATCATTATTTTTATATTTATGCGCAAAAATTTAAAGCTAATAAGTCGGGAGTTTCTTTCAAGGACTTTTAGCCTTTCATTTATAATTAAGTTTTTTCATTTATCGGTAAGTTTTATTTCGCTGTCCCAAACAGTGGTGAGCAAAAAGTCTGGCTTAATTATTCATTCTGTGTACGTATACACTCGTCGCTATAATGTACCTGTCTTTGTGTTTGGTATTAAGTCCGATGGTGTATTTTACATTCTTTTCTCCAGACGATTTTATGTAACTTTGGAGGGATAATCTCGAAGCAAAGTGGTTAATGATGCCAGAATGTAACTCTTCCCTCTAGCTAGAAAAGACTCCCTTAAGTTGATTACATCGTCTGAAACAGGAAGAATAAACAAAAACCACATTACGATGCTGTAGTGTCGGTTTCATTGGTAACTGTAAAGCTGATCTGCAGCTTTTCTGCAGGTTTAGTGCCACTTGTATTGAAAGAGTTGTAACATTATGGAACACATCACCGACATATAACTAAATTCTCTTAATCTTATCTTGATCCAGATTTTCATTCTTTGGAATTTACTTAACGTGGATTAGTGGAAATCACAATACAACGGCTCTACATCCATTTCTTGTCACTTCTTCATGACTAGCCTTATAGTCTGTTATTAATCTAGCTGCTGCAGCACAGCATTCAAGATGGAGTGATGACATTTTTAGGAAAAGTTATGGTAAAATGGAGTGTAGGGCTTCCTGTGCCATACTGTAGGTGAGAAAGGTGGCTTTGTGGCTCCTCCTCGGCGAGTTATTTTGGACACTACGCTATTATTATTTGTGCAGTTTAGATCATTCTGATACAAACATAATTTAAATTCATAACATACAAGAGAATTCCTGAACGTAATATGCAGGATTAATCGCTGAGGATTCCTATTACGAAATCTCAAAAGCCACCTAATATAAGAGCATTGAGACCTTACATGGAAAAGTGAGGGTTGAAGGAGGCAAATGTGCGAAACGTCTCCTGGATCCGTCTGTCTGTTGAATTACGTTTGGTGACAGAATTCTTGAAATTGTTTTGTGCTGTGGTGTTGAAAGAGAGAGAGAGAGAGAGGGGGGGGGGATGTCTGTCTGTCTGTCTCAACATCGTTTTAGGCGATATTGTTCGCGTTTGACAAACTTGACTGAATTTTTCCACGGCATGCCCTCTGACTGTGCCCAATGCCAGACAAATGACATCCTTTTTTCACACCTCCAATAGGCATTGGATAAAGTTCCTCATCGAAGGTTCATGGCAAATACTGGTGCACCGGGAATTCAGGGAGAAATTTGCACATGGATGAAGAATTGACATCGGAGAAGGTAGCAAATGGGAAAACCTCTCCCTGTGCAATTCTTCCTGTACGGCCACATTTGAAATATGCGGGATTGTTCATGTAGCCAAACCTGAAGAGGGATATTGCAAGACATGGTAGAAACCAGGAGCGTTTCTGCTAAGCTAATCCTATCCATCATAGACATGGGATTCCAGAGAAGGCAGCAGACACTGGACCTCTTTTCACTATACTGTAGATGAGACATTTGCATCAACAGCTAACTGAGATTTTCAAAATAGTTTCTGGATTTTAGAAATTGATTACCAGCACTTGTAAAACTTAAACTGATACTCGACGAAGAACTATGGATGGAAACTTAACCTGAAGCGTTACCATCATAATACATTCAGCAATTTCTACACATAGTTGCAATACGTTGAGTCAGCCATCAGCACAAGTAGTTCAAAGTTCCACGAGAGCGGGTCAGAGCTAAGTTAGAGAAATTTTTCTTTTGCCTGTCTTAGAGGGAGATGGAATGTTTTCTCTTTTCCTGTAAAATTTCTTAGCCCCTCAAGTATTTTCCGAATTATGTATACTTCCTGTTTTCGTGCCCACTTTGCGAATGGGAGGCATACGTAGGGACAGTCTTCGTCTTTATTATAATTTTCTCACGTTAGTAGAGTAGTATCCAATACCTGGTAACTAGTACGTCCTTAGTATGGGTCATAAAACCTTTTGAGTCATTTCTTGTCCTAGTAAATCCCCTCTCTCTCTCTCTCTCTCTCTCTCTCTCTCTCTCCTTTCCTTCTCCTATGTCTTTTTCTTTTTCCCTCCCTTACATTTTTTCCTAATATCATCCATTTTCCTTCCTTTCTACCTCTGTCCATCCCCCTCCCTCCCCTACCCCTTGCACTCTGCTCTGCTCTCTCTCTTCCCGTCCTACAGCTATCTTTCCCTTCCTGCCGCTCCCTCATCCCTTTTTCCATTCTCTTCCTCTACGCTACTCCTTTCTACATTTTATTCCCTTCCCTTCCTTTCCTATCTGTCATCCATTCTCTGCTCTCCTCTGTCCTCAGTACCCCGCACACTGTAGCTCCTTTCTACTCTCTCTCCCTCTCTTCCTTCATCATCCGTCTCTTCCTCTAATACACTTCTTTTATATTTCTTCTTCTTTCCAAACTCAGGCTTCACTCTCCCCACTTCTTTCTTCTCGTCTCATCTCCTCTTCCTTTCCCCTTTCTTCTCTTCCTATCTCCTTTTCTCGCTTCTCTCCCTCTTTCAGTCCCCATTGTTTCTTTGTCTCCCATTTTTCTCCCTTCTTTTTTCTCCTTATGTCTTCCCTTCTCACTCTCTGCTTCATTCTTATACATTCCTTTCTCTCTCTCTCTCTCTCTCTCTCTCCTCCTTCTCCTCCTCCTCTTTGTCCTCCTCCTTCCCCTGCTGCTGTTGCTGCTGCTGCCGCTGCTGCCGCTGCTGCCGCTGCTGCTGCTGCTGTTGCTGCTGCTGCTGCTGCTGCTGCTGCTGCTGCTGTTGCTGCTGCTGCTGCTGTTGCTGCTGCTGCTGCTGCTGCTGCTGCTGCTGCTGCTGCTGTTGCTGCTGCTGCTGCTGCTGCTGCTGCTGCTGCTGTTGCTGCTGCTGCTGCTGTTGCTGCTGCTGCTGCTGCTGCTGCTGCTGTTGTTGCTGCTGCTGCTGCTGCTGCTGCTGCTGCTGCTGCTGTTGCTGCTGCTGCTGCTGCTGCTGCTGCCGCTGTTGCTGCTGCTGCTGCTGTTGCTGCTGCTGCTGCTGCTGCTGCTGCTGCTGTTGCTGCTGCTGCTGCTGCTGCTGCTGCTGCTGCTGCTGCTGCTGCTCCTCCTCCTCCTCCTCCTCCTTCACCTTCTCCTCCTCCTCCTTCTTCTCTTCCTCTTCGTCTCTTTTTTCTTCTCTCCACTCTGCACATCTTTCCTTTTCCTTCAACCTCTGCCTCCATCTCTCCTCTCCTATTATTCTATGTTTCTCTCTCTCTCTCTCTCTCTCTCTCAACATCTGCCTCCAACTCTCTTTGTCCTATTTTTCTATGCTTTTTTTTTCTCTCCCCCTCTCTCTCTCTCTCTCTCTCTCTCTCTCCCCATTCCTCTCTTTTTCTTCCCTCTCCTTTTCTTTTCCCGTCCCTTGAAAATGCTCCTACTGTAATATCCTCGTTTCTCCATCTCTCTCTCTCCCTGCCTTCCTCCGCTACCCCTTACACATTTCTCTCCACTGTCTCCTACCCTTCAACAGCCATCTGTCCTCTGCCACGCCTCTCTCCACACTTTGTCCACTCTCCTCCCTCCGTCTCTCCTCTATGCCATTCCTGATTATATTATCTTCTTCCCCTCCCTACCTATCTATCATCCCACCTCTGCTCTCCTCTGTCATCAGTTCCCCACACACGTTTTCTCATTCTCCTCTCTCTCCCATTCTTCCTTCTTCATGCTTCTCTTCCTCCAATACACTTTTCTTCTTCTCTCTCTCTCACTCTTCTTCCCATATCCAGGCTTCACTCTCCCCACTTCTTTCTTCTCTTTTCTTCGTTTCCCCTTTCCTCCCCTCTCCTCCTCCTCTTTCAATGCCAATTCTTTCCTTCTCTCTCATTTTTCTCCCTTCTCCCATTTTCTCCAAAAGAAATCTCCTATTTTCTCTCTCTCTCTCTCTCTCTCTCTCTCTCTCACACACACACACACACACACACACACACACACACACACACACACACACACACACACCGTCCCTTTCTTACCTTTTCTCTTCCTCTTATCTACTAATCCTTCTCCTCTCATTCTTCCCTTGTTATCCCCCTGTTTCCTTTCTCCACCTCGTTTTCATCTTGTCTTTCTTCCCCGCTTTTCCCGTTTTTTCATCATATTTGTGTTGGTATTCAATATAATTTGATAATCTTTTACTGTCTCTCTCAGCATTCTTTTTTTTTTTTTTTTTCCATCGTTGCATTACTACGATTTCATTTTTTTTCTGCTCATTATCATCGTCAAGCTCCTTTATATATTTAATTAGTTATTTATCTAATTATTAACTGATTTATACTTTTGGTTCTATCACTTCTTTCCTCACTCTCTTCAATTTTCTTTTTCATCTTCCTACTCCTTTGTTCCTTTCATGTGCATCGCCTTTATGACTGATTTGCATTTTTGGGTTTCTAACTTTTAGGCGCCTTTACTTGTTATTGGGTCTTCCTTCCCCTCATTATGTCTCTCCTTCGTACCTCCTCGCCATGTATTCATTCATATTTTTACATCCCTCTCTTTATTCCAATTCTCACTCTCTTCTGCTCTGTTATTCCTTTTAGTCTTTCCTCTTGTCAATATTTCTCCACCACTTTTAATATCTTCCATTTTTTTGCAAACCGTCCTTTCGTACCTTCTATAAACTTTCTTCTGTCTTTCTTCCTCTCTTCAGTTCCATCCTTCTTTACCTCTTTTTTCTCGTATCTTTCTCTGCACATCAATACTTCCTCTCTTGCCTTCTCTCCTTTGGTTTCTTCATCTTTCTCTTTTTCCTCTTCTTTCATCTTTCTCTCTTTCCTTTTCATTCATCTTGCTCTCCTTCCTTTTCCTCGTCTTCTTTACAACACTTCCTACTTTTCCTCCCTCTTTACCTTCCTTCCATTTTAATTTCTTTCCCTTTCTTTTCCTCCACTTTCGTCGTCTTTTTACTTTCCTTCCTCCCCTCCACTTTCTTTCCGTCCCTTCTCACTCCCTCCCCTCTCTCCTCCCTTCCTACCTTTTTATTTTTACCTCCTTCCTTTCATACCCCCATTCCTCCCTTCGCGACTTCCTCCTCCTCAACTTCATACTTCCCTTCGCTTTTGTCTACCCTCTCCGTTTCCATCCTTACCTCCTCCCTCCCTACTCCCTACCTCCTTACCCCCGTCTTTTCCCCTCCTCCTCTGCCCTTGTCTCTTTCTTTCTTCCTTCTTCCGCCTCTCCTTCTATCCCTCTTCTCTCTTCCTTGCCATGGAGAGGAAGCCTTAAGAGAGAGCTTAATAATACCGTCTTAGTACCTCTTAATGTCTGATGTTACCTTCCTTGGCACTCGCTATCTTTGTCTTGCTATGAAAGAGAGAGAGAGAGAGAGAGAGAGAGAGAGAGAGAGAGAGAGAGAGAGAGAGTTATATAATTATTCAACTCAGTGTGGCCTTAATAGCCTTTATATTGACGGAATGATCTTAAAGTAAAATTGCATACGAATAGCATAATAAAGCAGAAGGTTCTCCCTAATTTAGCAGAACGTCCTGCTGTTAACCACTCAGGCAAAGTAGTATAGCATTAAACTATAATGTTTCACGGCTGAAATGCCTTCAAAGATAATTTACATGATCAATAGATAAAAATATTTGTAAGGAAGAAGCCACAGAACATGAAATAACTAAATGAAAATGCTCAGCAATTACAGCGACGCATCGCCAAGACCTTGACCCGTATTCTCGTTGGTTAAGGAATCTCCCTAACACCTTTTCCCTAGCGATTGATTTGCTTATTACACCTGACCCTCCTCTTCCGTTGTGTAAGTTCTTGTAATATCGCCTCATTTTATATCAAGGTGCAAAACGATATTAACCAGCCATAGCTAAAACTAAATCGCTAAGGAAGAGGTGTCAGGGAGTTTCATTACCCGACTTGAATACGAACCCTTGTCCTGGCCCCATCCCATTGATCTGTGTGTGTTCATTAAAGTCAAATCGCATCTTCCCATCCCCTCATAAAGCGTGTATATCGAGTTTAATTAAAAACAAATTAGTTATTCCTGAGGTAACGCTAATGTCTTTCTTCTCGCCAGTGTAACTCTGAAGTGGTTGTTGTGTTCACTTATTATTGCTGAATGCTCTCTGTCTTTTATTTATTCATTTACACGGAGTAATGCTTGTGTTTTCAGCAACTGAATTTGAAAGATCAATTTTGTCTGGTACTGGGGCGATTAATAATAAGGGTTTATCGAGACTGGTTCCGAGTTTATTAATGGTGAAACTCAAGGTCATATTCAAGTCGTCAATCATATCTCTAGTGAAAAAAATGTGTTGAGAAATGCGATCCCGTCAAGGTAATAGTTATTTTCTCAGTATGTTTATCATAACAATAAATACATAAACGAATAAATTACTTGTCAGGTATATTTGCCTATTAAAAATCCGTCTAAATCTCATTACTGTTACTCATGCCTGATTTATTATTCGGCCTGCAATCACAGCCTCCTCGTTTATTTGTATATTATTGTTTTTTATATTTATGTGCAAATGATTAGAGCTAATGAGGTGGGAGTTTCTTTGAACGACTTCTAGCCTTTCATTTATAATCTAGTTTTTTTCTTTTGTCGGTACACTTTTTCCACTGTCCAAAACAATGATGAACAAAAGATCTTACAACTTAATTTTTCATTTTGTTTACTTATCAACACGTAACTATATAGTACCTGTCTTTGATTTTGGTACTAAGTCCGATGATGTAATTTACATTCTTGTCTCTGAACGATTTTATGAAACTTTGGAAGGATAATCTTGCAGCAAAGTGGTTAATGATGCTATCATTTAACTTCTCCCTCTAGCTCGATAAGACTCCCTTAAGCTGATTAAATCGTCTGTAAGAGGAAGAATAAATAAACACCACATTACAGTACTGCAGTGCTGGTTTCACTGATAACTGTAAAGCTGATTTGCAACTTTTCCACAATTTTAGTGCAAAGTGTATTGAGAAAGTTGTAACATCATGGAACACATCACAGACATATGACTAAATTGTTTTACTTCCATCTTGGTCCAGATTTTCACTCTTTGATGCTTATTTCACGTGGATCAATAGAAGAAGAAAATTCAGCAGCTGTACATCGCATTTGAGATTTTCAAAATCCTCCTGGGATTTTAAAACACTGGCTATTAATACTTGTATAACTCAAACTGCTTCTCGTCTATGAATCATTGATGAAAACTTGGCCTGAAGCATTGCACCCACATTACATTAGGCAATTTCTTGACATATAAGAGCTGCAGTACATGGAATCAGCTTTTAGCACTCGCAGCTGAAAGTTGGACGACAACAGTTCAAAGCTAAGTTAGATATATATTTTTTTTTCCGACAGAGTGGTAGATTGAATGTTTTCTCGTTTCCAATAAAATTTCCTAGCTTCTCCTTTTTTCTTTTTTTTTTAATTAGGTAAACTTCCTTTTCCGTGTCCGCCTTTCGAATGGGAGGAGAGGGAAAGGAGAGTCATCCTACTTTTTTTTATCCTTCTCTTTAGTTCATAGATTAGTTTTGTAAGTTATAACCTTCCCGATTCACACAGCCACGAAAGGACCAAGAGATCTGTTCCTGTTTGCTTTCCTTTGTACTCCTTCCTCCTCATTATATTTTTCTTCCATTAGCTGAGTAGCAGCTCATACCTGGTAACTTCATAGCACCACGTTTGTCCGGGTCATAAAACCATTTGTTTCATTTCTTGTCGTTCTAATTCTTGCTGCTGTGTCTGTCTGTTTATCTGTCTTCGCCTCCTCTCGCCTCTTCACCGGTGTCGTTTTCTTTTCCCATCCCTTTAATTTTTTCTAATATCGTCCTTCCTCCCTCCCTTCTACCTTTTTCCATCTTCCTCCCTCCCTCTCTGTGCCACCCCTTACACCCTTTAAACTTCTTTCTTCTTCCCACCAATAGTCATGTTTCCTCTCCTACCCCTTCCTTCTCACTTTGTCCACTCTCCTCCCTCCCTCTCTCCTATACGCCATTCGAGTCTATATTTTTCCTCTGAAGTACCAGAGCCAACAACACAGCGAATCGATACCAACTTGTTTATTTTCAGCACCAGATTGACACTCTAAAAAAAAAAAGGGTATAACACTAGCGTGTTTTTGTCAGCTCAGGTCTGGAACTTCAGGAAGACTGCACTCCCGGATATTCAGACTACTGCACCACGAAAGTATAAACGCCAGAATACAATCGTGATGCTCAGGCCATGTCATTGCATGACAGAAACAATATCAATCATAATAATACTTCACAAAGACATCCAAATAACTATTACAGCAAAACATGACACAATGACAACAAAAAATGAAAAAAATAATCATAATGACAAAAGAGAAACAAAAATTATAATATAACACAGAGGACTGAGCGGCTCACTACAACACTTCCCGCCCAGATAACGGAGTTAGTAATAATAATAATCGTCGTCTTCCCTGAACCTCACTACTTGACCAGAGCATGTGGTAACAGCAGGAGCACTGGGCTGTGGGCGCATAGGAGGTGATGCATCCGCTGCAGGTGATGGACCAGTCAACGCAGTGATCTACTCCGTTCATAGTGACTCCGTCTGCAGCACCGCTGGTTTCAAGCAGTCAATGGAGACAGATTGTTGAGTGTTATTCCTGAGTTCGATGACAAAATGCTTCGGGTGACGTGTCAAAATTTTGTAAGGACCTGTGTAGGGTGCCTCCAGTGGGCGACATACCCTATCAATACAGAGCCACACTTGGGTGCATGTCTTGAGATTTTTGGGGATATTGCTTTTCTGTGAGTTGTGTAGATGACCTCTTGACAAATCAGACGTGTTGAGCTTGGATAGCTTCCGATGGACTTGCTTGATGGCATGTGAAGTTAGTGATCCATATTCAGATTCATCCTCAATCAGAACTTGTGGTAAGAGTACCTCGGCACCCATTAAAGCGGTGAATGGGGAAAATCCTGAGGAGTTCACAGCTGCCCGAATACCAAGTAAAACAATAGGTAAAGCTGTCAACCATGATTGCTTACGTGCCTTAATAGCAGTTTTCAATGTACGGTGCACTCTTTCCACCATACCATTGGCTTGAGGATGATAGGCTGTTGTACACAGACGGTAAAATCCAACCAGCGATGGCAACTCATGGAACAGCTGAGATTCAAATTGAGAACCCCTGTCAGTTATGAAATGTAGAGGCACACCAAATCTCGAAATCCAGTATTTGAAGAAGGCAACTGCAACAGAGGCAGCAGAGATGTCAATCAGAGGTGCGGCTTCCACTCATCGGGTGGCTTGGTCGATACAGGTCAAACATACCAATAAGGACTAAGGTAGAGGTCACTGTGTTCCTTACATGGTGGCAGTGGTCCAACGATGTCGATGTGAAATGTCTGCAGATGCTTTGACGGGAGGAGAAAACTGGACATTTCACCCTTGGTGTGCCTGTGTACTTTAGATTGCTGGCATTTGGTACACTCTCTAACAAACTGCCGAATTGCCCTGTCCATGTCCGGCCAAAAATAACGTAACTTGATCAATATTAAAGAAGTTTTGATACAAGGATGAGCAAGATCGTGAAGACTTCTGAAGATGGAAGGGCGAACAGATCTGGGTACAAAAGGACGAGGATAGGAAGTGGACTGGTCACACCAGAGTTGAAGATTCCAAGCAATCTTAAATGGCTTAAGTCTGTCTTTGAGTTGTTGCAGTTCTTGATCAATCACTTGATGTTTAGCCATTGATGGAAGGTCACACAAGTCAATAGTCACGGCATTCGTTGGCCTTGACAAGTAGTCCGCGACAATGTTTTCTGCACCTCTGACTTACTGCACATCAATCACATACTCTGCAAGAACTGACAAGTGATGCTGCTGTCGGTCTGACTTGGCTGGATTGCTGCTCTTGAAGGCTGACTGGAGTGGCTTGTGATCTGTGAACAAGGTGACATGTCGGCCATTGGTCAGGTACTTAAAATGCAGTACAGCCTCGTAAGCAACAAGGAGCTCTCGATAAAATGTAAAGTATCTCCGTTGTGACCGGCTCAGTTTCTTGCTGAAGAACCCCAGAGGTACTGGTTTTCCATCAACAACTTGGTGAAGTGCAGCACCAGTGGCATACTGGGAACTGTCAGTCACCAAAATCTCTTCGCTCAGACTTTCTCCTCCAATTCCACCTTAGACGATTCTGGTGCTGTTCCTCCATCACTTCCCCCCTCTAACTTCCTCATGGCTAACATTAAAATTTCTTCAGCTGATGTATTTTCTGCCATTGCTGGCCTCAGTACTAATAAGGCATATAGGCCTGATGGAGTCCCTCCTGTTGTTCTCAAGAACTGTGCTTCTGTGCTTACACCCTGCCTAGGCAAACTCTTTCGCCTTTGTCTGTCAACTTGTACCTTTCCTTCTTGCTGGAAGTTTGCTCTCATTCAGCCAGTCCCAAAGAAGGGTGACCATTCCTAGCCCTCTAACTATCGCCCAATTGCTTTAACATCCTGTATCTCAAAAGTTTTTGAGTCTATTCTTAATAGAAATATTTTAAAGCATCTTTCCTATCACAACCTTCTTTCTGATCGTCAGTATGGGTTCCGTCAGGGACGCTCCACAGGCGATCTTCTCACCTACCTTTCAGACTCCTGGTCATCCTCCTTTCGGGACTTTTGCAAAAGCTTTGCCATTGCACTTGACATCTCAAAGGCTTTCGATCGAGTCTGGCATAAATCTTTAATTTCCAAAGTGCCCTCTTACGGTTTCTATCCTTCTTTCTGTGCCTTCATCTCTAGCTTCCTTTCTGGTCATTCTATAGCCGCTGTTGTAGACGGCTATCATTCTTCTCCTAGATCTATTAACAGTGGTGTTCCTCAGGGCTCTGTCCTATCACCAACTCTCTTCCTTTTATTCATCAATGACCTTCTAAGCTGTACATCTAACCCTATCCACTCATACGCTGATGACTCCACCCTTCACCTTTCCATTCGATTCCCACAACGTCCATCTCAGCAGTTACTTCAACAGGCAAGGGATGAGGCTATGGCACACCTAATGTCTGACTTGGCTCGTATCTCTGACTGGGGTAAAAATAATCTGGTTGTTTTTAATGCATCAAAGACTCAGTTTTTGCACCTATCAATGCGACAAAATCTTCCACAGGTATACCCACTTATGTTTAATAATACTCAACTTAATCCTGCATCATCCTTGAACATGCTTGGGGTTTCATTTGCTCGGGACTTATCTTGGAAAGATCATATTACATCTCTTGTAAAATCTGCTTCCAAGCGATTGGGTGTGCTAAGCCGACTCCGTTCCTTCTTTTCCCCTGCACAATTGTTGACTCTATGCAGGGGTTTTATCCACCCCTATGTGGAGTACGACTCTCATGGGTGGGGAGGCTCCCCACATACAGCTCTTCTCAGTAGGGTGGAGTCAAAGGCTTTTCGTCTCATTAACTCTCCCCCTCTTACTGACTCCCTTCAACCTCTGTCTCTTTGCCACAATGTTAAATCTTTATCTCTTTTCTATCGCTACTTCAGTGGTCACTGTTCCTCTGAACTGTCTGCATGCATTCCTCCACTTCTACGACGGGCGCGTAGCACCCGTCTAGCACCAAACTCTCACCCCTTTTCTGTCCAACACTCTAATGCAAGAGTTAACCGTTACTCCCAGTCCTTCATTTATGCAACAGGTCAACTCTGGAACTGTCTCCCTCTGTCTGTATTTCCTGCTTCCTATGATCTCCAGTCTTTCAAACGCAGTGTGTCCAGGCATCTGGAAATGAATGGATCTTGAATTTGGCTCTCTCTTGTATTTTGTTTTTCTCTTGGAAGGAACAGTTTTGCGGACTCATGGCCTTTGGTTCCTTCTTCCTCACATTAAAAAAGAAAAAGAAAAAGTGAAGATGTGTGATGCCAGGAACAGGATGGGCAACAGCAGCAGCTGTTGCGAGCATGTTCTTGATCTCTTCAAAAGCTTCCCTTTCCTGTGAAGATAATGTCAAACCAGTGTTCTCCGTCAGTGATAAGACGACATATGCAAAATCTGGGATGAGGTGCCGATAATAATTGACAAGTCCTAGAAAGGAAAGTAGAGCTCTTGTGTGGTCAGGCTCAGGAAATTCCTTGATGTCATTTATTTTATTGGAGCATGGCTTTATGCCTTCTTCATTTACTGAGTAGCCAAGGAAGTCCACCTCCTAAGGAAGAACTCCGATTTGTTGATGGCCACCTGTAAGTCATTATCCTTTAGTCGCTGTAGTTCCTTGGAAAGATCCTTTTTGTTCTGCTCCTCATCTATCTCTATCTATCTATTGCCAGACGCCTCAATCCCGTTTGGGGTGGCCACAAACAAATCGCCTCCAAGTCGCCCTGTCCCCCGCCATTCCACTGCCCTGCTCCCAACTCACACACCCCTCTCTCATATACCTTTCCACCCCATCCCTCCATCTCATCCTCGACCTCCCCCTCCCTCTTCCCCCCCTCCACCTCACTCACATACACTCTCTTCGTCAGTCTTTCACCCTCCATCCTCTCCACATGGCCAAACCACCTCAGTGTGTTCCTCATAACGCTTCCTATCACATCCACATCCACACCACAACGCTCCTTTATATCCTCATTCGTCAGCCTGTCTCTCCATGTGACTCCACAGGCTCCTCTTAAATAACTCATTTCCACTGCTCTCACTCTTGACTTGTGTCCTTCCAACAACATCCAAGCTTGACTTCCATACGTTAGAGTTGGTATCACAATACTGTCATGTAGTAACTTTTTCACTTCCATGTTCACTTCCCTGTTTCTTATCACTGCTTTCAAAGAACCAGCAACCTTTCTTCCCTGCTGTACCCTTTCATGCACTTCACCCTCCAAACCTCCATCCTTACTCATCACACTACCCAAGTACTTAAAAGTACTCACATTTTTCAATTCCTCACCATCCAACCTCGCTGTACATTCACTGACTTCACCTCTCTCAAAGACCATCACTTTACTCTTCCCTACATTCACCTTTAGATTCCGTTTCTTACACACTCTCCCAAACTCATCCACCAAGCCTTGTAGCTCTCCTTCGTCTTCACTCAACAACACAGTATCATCTGCAAACAACAGTACAGGGAGTTTCCAAACACTATCCTCTCTCACCAGGGCCACTCCAACATCCACTACCCTACCTTGTACCTCTTTTATTACCCCATCCATGTACAGATTAAACAACCATGGAGACATGACACATCCCTGTTTCAACCCAACCTTCGAAGAGAAAAATTCACTTAGTTCACCATCCACACGCACTGCAGTCTTCGCACCATCGTACATACTCTTCACAACATTCAACAACTTCCCATCTACTCCATATATTGTTAACACTTTCCACAATCCTTGTCTATCCACCCTGTCATATGCTTTCTCCAAATCCATGAAAGCCGCATACAACTTCTTTCCCTTCTCTAGAAACTTTTCCACTAAAGATCTAAGAATGAATATCTGATCTACACAACCTCTTCCCTTCCTAAAGCCTCCCTGTTCTTCTCCAACTAATTTCTCTGTTCTTTCTCTAACTCTGTCAATAAGTATCCTACCAAACACTTTTCCTATTATACTAAGAAGACAAATACCCCTGTGATTACCACACACTTCTTTTTCCCCTTTTCCTATGTACAAGGGAATAATCATACCTGACTTCCAATCCTCCGGGACTCCACCTTCCTCCCAGGATCTGCACATCTTCCACACATCCTTTCTACTACTATCTCTCCCCCATACTTCAGCATTTCACCACACACTCCATCAATTCCTGGAGGTTTCCCGAATTTAACTTTCTTCATTGCTTCCACAACTTCTATCCTACTGATTTCTTCCTGTCTTCTTACCTACCTCCTTCTCCCAGCCATTCCCCAGCCACTTATACTCACATTACTTCCATCCTTTATGTTCAACAATTCCTTAAAGTGTTCTCTCCATCTGCTCACTTTTTCTCTCTGCTCCTCATCACTGGAGTAAATTAGGATATCATCTATGTAGATGAAGACGCAATTCAGGTCCATGAAGATTATTGTTATCCAGGTACAGCTGTAGAGTAGTGCTGGCATTGCGGAGGCCAAAAGGCATATACAACCATTCGAAGACACCAAATGGAGTGGCTACTGCTGTCTTCTCAGTATCTGCCGGGTTCATCGGAATCTGATTAAAGGCCTTGCACAAGTCTGTTTGGAGAACACTGACATGCCATAAAGTTTTGCAGATACATCCTTTATGTGTGGAATAGGGTACCTATCCGGCTTGGTTAACCGGTTGAGCTGACAATAATCTCCACAGGGTCGCCACTCGCCAGGGTTCTTCTTCGGCACCATGTGGAGTGGAGACGACCAGGGAGACTTGCTTGGTCTTATGATGCCATTCTCCATTAGTTGCTTAAATTCTCTTTGTGCTGCTTGAAGTTTATCTGTAGGTAGCTGGCGATGCTTGCAGTAGATTGGTTGGGAGTAATTTGTGTCAATGTGGTGATAAACTTTGTTTTCCTGTACTTGTGGTGAGGCCGTCTTAGGTGTTACCAGCCTGGGAAAAGCACTGAGAAGTTCTTGAGCGGGCTTAGGCAAGGATTGTAAGTTGTTAACTCGAATGCCAACCACTTCAGTTAGGAATACCTGCTGTAGGTTGTCTAAGTGTCGTGACATGGTCTTGTGTGTAATTTTTCTCAATGCACAATCCACCAGCAAGTTGTACTGACTCAGGAAGTCAAGTCCTAACAGTGGGTTGGCAGTGTCTACAACAACAAAAGTCCACTTGTAAGAACGACGGAGTTGTCGCAACGCAAATTCCAAGTTGTATTCTCCGTAGACTTTAATAACTTGGTTGTTGGCAGTAGTCAGGTGAACCGCTGTTGGCTGAAGGATGTACTCTGACACTAGATGCCTGGGTACAATAGAGACCAAGGCCACAGTATCAACCACAAATTGACATGTAGCAGCTCCCAGCTTCACTGGAACAAGTAGGAGAGGCAGATCGGCAGCTGCTACAATGACCCGCCTGTGAAGTTTTCCGCCTGTGGTGCTGGTGACGATGCACTTGATGATGGTTCAGCCCTGCAGTTGCCCTTGTCAGGATACTTGCACCACGGCTTGCACGTCCATGCCCTGTCAGCAAAGTAAATATGTGCACGGCATATCTTGGGCCTCTGATCAGCAGAGTAGGGTTGCAGCCCCATAGGTATGTTGGATGTGATGCTGCTGGCTTTCTGACGGTCCCGACTTGGCTCAGGAGACCTTCGTGTGGGCGGCTGATTTTGTGCGAGTTTGCAGAAGCTGTTGTGCACTGGCATGAGTTCATCAGCTAGAGATCCTAATTGTGTTAGTGACAAGGTAGTTTGGGCTGCAACTGCTGGAGAAATTGTATGGGGTAAAGAAGAAAGAAATTTATGACGAATGAGATCCTGACAATCACCAATTCCAGCCCTCCTGGCTAGAGACTGCAACTCTTGTAGGTAGAGAGACGGATGTACCGTCAGTGTAGTTTTCTGAGCCAATTTCTCAAAAATTTCAGGCTTATTCTGCTCATAGGACTGAATTACATTGTTCTTTAGTTCATCATAATTTTCCTTATCAGTTATATCAGTAGGAATATTAGTTACCAAATTAGGTGGCAATGCACTCAAAGCATTGTAAAATTTAGTGGTGGATACTGTGATACCTTTCAACTTAAACTGGGCCTCCAGCACCGCAAACCAGCCTCTTGCAGACGCCTCGGAGAAGGGTGGTGGCTTTTGGCTTAATGGTGATGGTGTTGGCAGTCTCCTCATCAGAGGAACTTCCCTTTCCTCTGCCGGGCATCGTCAGTCTCCAGGCAGCAGTAGTCCAGGTCATGGCACCCCGGGGTCACCAGTGAAGTACCAGAGCCAACAACACACCGAATCGAGATACCAACATGTTTATTTTCAGCACCAGATTGACACCCTATTAAAAAAAAGGGTATAACACTAGCGTGTTTTGATGTGTTAGCTCAGGTATGGAACTTCAGGAAGACTGCGCTCCCGGATATTCAGACTACTGCACCACGAAAGTATAAACGCCAGAATACAATCGTGATGCTCAGGCCATGTCATCGCATAACAGAAACAATATCAATCATAATAATACTTCACAAAGACATCCAAATAACTATTACAGCAAAAAATTACACAGTGACAACAAAAAATGAAAAAATAATCATAATGACCAAAGAGAAACAAAAATTATAACAACACAGAGGACTGAGCGGCTCACTACACCTCCTCCCTTCGTTCCTATCTATCATCTCACCTCTGCTCTCTTCTGTCCTCAATACTCCCCACACTTTTTCTCCCTTCTGCACCTCCCTCTTTCCCATTCTTCCTTCTTCATCCATCTCTTCCTCCAATACACTCCTTATTTATTTCTTCTTCAGATATCCAGCCTTTGCTCTCACCACTTCTTTCTTCTCTTTTCTTCATTTCCCCTTTCCTCCCCTCCTTTCCTTCTCTCTCATTCTTCTCCTTTCTCCCATTTTCTCCAAATCCCTTCCCTTCTCTGCACCATCCCTTATACTCTCTCTCTCTCTCTCTCTCTCTCTCTCTCTCTCTCTCTCTCTCTCTCTCACCGTCTCCATCATATCCTTTCTCTTCCCCTCATCTCCTGATCCCTCTCCCCTCCCCATCATCTCCCCTCATTCTTTTTCCTTTCCCCACCGATGCCACACATTTTCATCTTTTCTTTTTTCCCCCATTCCCTCCCCCTTTTTTATTCATCATACTTGTGTTGGTATTCTTCATTTTAATTTGATTGTCTTTTGGTCTGATTCTCAGAATTGTTTTTGTTTCCATCGTTGCATTTCTACGATTTCATATTTTTATCTCCTCATTATCATCGTCAAGCTCCCTTATTTATTTGTTTAGTTATTTGTCTGTTTAATTATTCATTGATTTATGCTTTTGGCGTTGTTCTTTCTTTCCTCATTTTCTTTTTCTTCCTCTTTTGTTTCGTTCTTGTGATTAGCCTTTAGAAGTACTTTTAAGTTTTGTGCTTCAAATTTTTAGCTGTATTTCCTTCTTATTCTTGGCTCTTCCTCGTCCCCTTTATATCTCTTCTCTGGACTTCCTCTATTTACATTCATTCTAATTTTTACACATCTCTCTTTGTTCCAGTTCTCCCCTTCTTCAGCTATGTAATTCAATTCATTCTTTCCTCTTCTCACTGACTTACCCTCCAGTTTTACTTCCTTCCCTCATTTTATTACCGTTCTTTCGTCCCTTCCATATATTTACTTCTGACTTTCTCCCTCCCTTCCATTCCATTCTCTTTTACCCTTTTTGTCCTTTCTGTCTCTTCACATTAATACTTCCTCTCTGGTCTCTCTTTTTCCGTTATTTTTTCGTTTATCTCCCTTTTCTCTTCTTCCATCTTTCTCTCCTTCCTTTTCTTGGTCCTCTTTTCATCACGACCTACTTTCCCTCTTCTTTACCTTCCTTCCATTTTTCTTTCCTTATCTGCCCCCCATTTTCTTTGTCTTTTTGCTTTCGCCTCTTCCCTCTCCTCGTTTTCTCTACCTTCCATTTTTTTTCCTTCTTTCTCCTTCCCCTCTCCCTTCCCTTCCTTCCCTTTTATTCTGAGCTCCTTCCTTCCATACCCCCATTTCCTTCCTTTTATTTTCGCGGCTTCCTCCTCCTTCACTTCATACTTCCATTCGCTTTTTTCTACCCTCTCCTCTTTCCGCTTTACCTCCCCCTTCTCTACTCCCCGCCTTCTTATCTCCCTACTTCCCGCTCTTCCTTTCCCTTTGTCTCTCCGTCTCCCACTTTTTTCCCTCTCTCTCCCACTTTTTTCCCCTTCTCTCTCATTTTTCCTATCCCTCCCATTCTCCCTCTTCTATCTTACTTGCCAAGGAGACGAAGCCTTATGAGAGAGCTTAAAAGTACCCTCTTTGTTCTCCTTAATGTTGGCTTTTAGCTTCCTTGGCACCAGCTATCTTTGTCTTGCTATTGCTATGAGAGAGAGAGAGAGAGAGAGAGAGAGAGAGAGTGTGTTATATAATTATACCACTCAAATTTCTCAGTCATATCCAGGCAATGTGGCCTTAATAGCCTTTATAATGATAGAATGACTTTATCTAAATAAAAATGCTTAAGAATAACTTAATAAAGCAGAAGGTTCTCGCATACTTAAGAGAACGTCATGCAGTTAAATACACAGGAAAATAAGTATGACCATTGAACTAACATGTTTCACGGCTGAAGAACATTCAGAGTTCGATAGGTAAACAAAATTCTGTAAAAAAGGTAGCCAAAGAACATGAAATAACTAAATCATAATGCTCAGCAAGTACGGCGACTCAGAGCCAAGACCTTGACCAGTATTCTCTATGGTTAGGGAAGTTCCTTAAAACTTTTTTTCTTAGCGATTGATTTTGCTTATTGCACCTGGTTCTCCTCTTCCTTTGTTCAAATTCTTGTAATATCTCCTTACTTTATATGTACGTGCAAAGGGATATTAACAAACCATACCTGAAAATTAATTGCTAAGAGAGAACTGTTAGAGAGTTTCCACACCCGACTACCGTAGAATACGAGTCCGAGTCCGAGTCCTTGAATCATCTCATTGATCTGTCTATCTTCACCCAAATCAAATCGCTTCTTCCCATCCCAGCATACAGTGTGTATACCAGGTTTAATTCAAAACAGATTACGTGTTCCTGAGATAACTTTACCGCCTTTATTCTCGCCAGTGTAACTCTCTGAAGTAGTTGTTGTGTTTACTAATTCTTGGTAGATATTTGTCTTTTTTTTCATTATTTGTTTATATTGTTATACTTGTTTTTTTCAGCGATTGAATCTAAAAGACTTTGCCTTGTTTGGTATCGGGACGAATACTAATAAGGGAATATCTAGACTGGTTCCGAGAATGTTAATGTTGGACCTCTGGATCATATTCCACTCATCAGTCACATAACTTGTGAAAACATAAACTCTAATAATAGTGTGTTGAGAAGATACGGTCGCGTCCAGGTTATACTAATTTTCTTTATACCTTTAGTATCAAAATAAATACATAAATGAATAACTTATGCAGTTCGGTATATTTGCCTGTTTAAAATCCGGCTGACTCCCATTACTGATACTCAGGCCTGTTTTATTATTCAACTTGCAATCAACGCCTTCTCTTTTTTTTCTGCATTATATCTTTATGCATGTGAAAACATTTAAAGCTAATATGGCGAGATTTGTTTTAAAACGACCTTTAGACTTGAATTTATAATTTTGTTAGTTTTCTTGTGTGTATTTATTGTCCATTCTGCGAAATAGTGTTGAGTAAAATATATTAGAACAAATTTTGATTATGTGTACAAAAACGTCACTATATATTATCTTTCTTTATGTTCCTTTTTGGCATTAAGTCCGATGACACATTTAATATTCTTATTTCCTGATGAAATGTAACTTTGGAAGGATAATCTCGAAGTGAATTGGCTAATAATGGCCGTATCTAACGCCTTCCTATGGCTCGAAAAAACTCTGTTAAGATAAAAAAAGACCATCTGATGAGAGGACCAATAAATAAAAACCATATTAATGATACTAAAGTGTTTGTTTAATTGATACCTGTAAAGCTGATTTGCTGGTGTTTCTCACTTTATAGAGTTGCTTGTACTGAAAACTTTGTAACATTACTGAACACATCCCCGACATATAACTAAATTTTTTTCACCTCAGCCTGGTTCAGATTTTCCATCTTTTGAGCTTATTTCATGTCAATCAGTGGAAAAACGCAGTACAACGTCAATGCATCCTTTGCTGCCATTGCTTCATTACCGGCATTACAGTCTGTTGCTAATCTACTTGCTATAGCACAGCATTCAAGTTGGAGTGACGACATTTTAGGCAAAGTTAGTGTAAAAAAAACTGGACTTTCCATTCCATAGTGCGTGTAACAAAGGAGGTTTCGTAGAACCTTCTCCTTGGTGACTTATTGTTCACACTTTTATTTTCTGTGCAATTAAGATCATTGCAATATAGAAATAATTTAATTCCACAACATATGAGAAAGTACTTGAAGCGTAATGTGGAGAATAAATTGCTGAGGATTATTGTTGTGAAATCTCACTAGCCACCTAAAATAAGAACATTGGAGCATAATAAGGAATGGTCAAGGGTGAATGAAGCAAAGGTGCAAAACGTCTCCAGGTTCTGTCTGTCTGTTGTATTTTGTTTGGTGACAGAGTACATGACATTGTTTTTCTTGTGCTGGTGTGTTTAGAGAGAGAAAGAGAGATTGAGAGTCTGTCTGTCTGTCTGTCTGTCTCTCTTGCTCTCTCTCTCTCTCTCTCTCTCTCTCTCTCTCTCACACACACACACACACACACACACACACACACACACACACACACACACACACACACACACACACACACAGTTTTGGTGCCATTGTTCCTGTTTGACAAACTAGACTGAATTTTTCCGCTTCTTGCTCTCTGAATGTGACCAGTGCCTGGCAAGTGTCATTCTTTTTTCGGACTTCCAAAGGACATTCGATAAAGTTTTTCATTGAAGGTTCATGGAAAATACTTGTGCATGGGAAATTCATGAGAAAAAGTTGCATTGGTAAAAAGTTGAAATTGGGGAGGGTAATAAATAGGAAAACCTCCCACTGCAGAATTCTTCTTGTACAACCACATTTGAAATAGTGTAGTTCATGTTGCTGACCCTAAAGAAGGATATTGCAAGGCTTCAGGGTGTCCAGAAGTGTTTCTACTAAGCTAACTCCATCCATCAGATACATGGGATGCCGGAGAAGGTCTCACACTCCGGACCTCTGTTGGCAATAAATGAGGCGTTTGTGCTGACAGCTATTGGAGATTTTTAACAGTGTTCTTTTTAAAATTGTTCTTAGACTTTAAATCATTGACTATCAGCACCTGTATAGCTTAACCCGCCATATCCCAGCAAATTTTTCACCAATGACCCCCCACAATCACGGCAGATTTTCAAAAAAATTTTTTTGGCTAACACCTCTGCTATTTATGAGAATAATGGAAAATTCAGAGAGAAAGTGCTCAGTTTAGTTTAGAGATACAGTACAGGTAACAGTACCCTCACCTTGGTACCGTGTTCTCTCAGGCCTGGCTCCAGAGAAGACGTTTTCTATGGGAAGGGTAACCATTCCAAACCACTCATAATAATTAAATATTTATTTATTTGGTACGAATTTCTATGTAATACAAGAGTATACTGGTTTTCACACAGTAATATAGGCAATATAAGTGTGGTTCACTCACCAAACACATCAACATATGGTACATTCTTTTATGACGTTACCGCCTTATCACTTCTGCTTGTTTCTTCCTCTGGCTTGTTTCTTCCTTTGTCCTCCACCCCGGGAATCACTTTCGCCTTGAATTTTGTCATTAGAGAGACAGTGGCACAACATGTCTTTATTTGCTAGGTCACTCCTAACAGATAAGTTGCCGAGAAAATGGTGTGTGGAGGGGAAGGGGGAGTCAGGTGGGGCCAGGCAGTATCCCCGCCTGACGGCGGATATAGGAAGGTCTCCTACATATGTCTACCAAAAATCACCCATGAAACTTGAAAAATGTGCAAATGTCAGACCTCGCAATTGCAAAATGTATGGATACGTCATGGGGTGTCACCGTGACAGAGCGTGGTGACGTATCCATATGTCAACGGGACGCCTCGGGTTAAACTGTTACTTGTTGAGGAATTATGGATGGAAACGTAACCTGAGGGTAACCACTATGATACATTAAGCACTTCCCTCCCATATCAGATCTGCAGAACATATTAATCAGCTATCAGCACAAGTTGCTGAAAGTTACCCGAGAGCAGTTGAAAGCTAAGTTAGATTTTTGTTTTGTGCCTGACTTAGTGGTAGATTGAATTTCTCCTTTCATGTAAAATTTCCTAGCGTCTCCTGTTTTTTCCGAATTAGGTGTACTTCCTTTTCAGTGTCCATTTTACGAATGAGATGACTGGGTAGAAAGGACCTTCGACTTTCCTCTACTTTTCTCCGTTTTGTAAAGTAACAAAGTATATCTGGTACATTCACTATGCCACCTTATTATGGGTCGTATAACCATTTTTTTTTATTTTTTTGTCTTGTAAATCTCTGTCTGTCTGTCTGTCTATCTGTCTCTCTCTGTCTATCTGTCTCTGTCTCTCTGTCTCTCTCTCTCTCTCGTTGTTTCGTGTCGCCTCCCCTTCCCCCTTCTTTTCCCATCCCTTGCATTTCTTTCTAATACCCTCCTTCCTCCCTCCTTTCTGCCTCTTTACATCTCGCCCCATCCCTCTCCTACTCTTACACGCTTCTCTCTTTTTCTCCTTTCCTCCAACAGCCATCTGACCTCTCCTATCCCTCTTTTCTCACTCTGTCCACTCTCCTACCTGCCTCTATCCTCTACGCCATTCGAGCCTACTTTTCACCTCCTCCCGCCCCTCCTATCTTGCATCCCACCTTTTCTATTCTCTGCCCTCAGTACCCCGCACACTATTTCTCTCTTCTACTCCTCCCTCTCTCCCATTCTTCCTTCTTTATCCTTTTCTTCCTCCAATACACTCCCTCTTTTACTTCTTTTCCCATATCCCGGCTTCATTCTTTGCACTTCTTTCTTCTCTTCCCTTTTCCTTTTTTCCCTTCTTCTCCTCGTGCCTTCTTTCCTCCCTTCTCCTCCCTTTTCATTCCGTATCCTCTCTATCTCTCCCATTCTTCTCTCTTTTCCCACTTTCTCCACATTTCTTCCTTTCTCCTTCTCTCCATCACTTTCCTACTTCTGTCTGTCTGTCTGTCTCTCCCTCCCTCCCTCCCTCCCTCCCTCTCTCTCTCTCTCTCTCTCTCTCTCTCTCTCTCTCCTCGCCTCGTCTCGCCTCTGTTTTTCCCGTCTCCTTCTCCTTTTCAGTCCTTTGCATTTCTTTCTAATATCCTCCTTCCTACTTCTTTTCTACCTCTTCCCACCTCCCTCCCTCCCTCCTCTTCTCCTTACACTCTTCTCTCCTTTCTGTCATTCCGTCCTACAGCCATCTTCCCCCTCTTACCCCTCTCTCTTCCCTTTTTCCACTCTCCCCCTCAACGCCCATCTCCCTTTCCCACTGTCCTCCTCAACGGCACTACTGTCTATACTTCTTCCTCCTCCCTCCCTTCCAATCTATCTTGCCACCTCTGCTCTCCTCTGTCCTCAGTACCTCGCACACATTTTCTCCCTCCTTCTCCTCTCTCTCTTCCTCTCTTCCTTCTTCATCCTTCTCTTCCTCCCATACGTTCATCTTTTATTTCTTCTCCTTCCCATATCCAAGCATCACTCTCACAGTTTCTCTACTCTCTTCTCCTCTTCCTTTCCCCTTTCTTTCGTTTTCCTCCTCCTGTCTCCTTTCCTCGCTTCTCCTCTTTCATTCCATATCCTTTCCTTCCCTCCCAGTCTTCTCCCCTCTCCCTTTTTTCACATGTCTTCCCTTCTCCTTCCCTCCATCATTCTTCTACTTCTCTCTCTCTCTCTCTCTCTCTCTCTCTCTCTCTCTCTCTCTCTCTCTCTCTCTCTCTCTCTTTCACCATCAACTTCTCACCTCTTCTCTCCCCCTCTCCTAATCCCTCTCACCTCATCATCGTCTTCCGTCATTCTGTCCTTATTATTCCCTGGTTTCTATTGTCCACATAGACCATACGTTTTTATATTTTCTTTT
This sequence comes from Coenobita brevimanus, assembly GCF_032717465.1. Lineage (NCBI taxonomy): Eukaryota > Metazoa > Arthropoda > Malacostraca > Decapoda > Coenobitidae > Coenobita > Coenobita brevimanus. Next base: position 6,552,737 of record NC_137013.1, read on the forward strand.
TTCCCTCTTTTCCCTTTTTGCATCATGATAGTGTTAATATTCTACATTTTCATTTTGCCATCATATCTTTTGGCTTCTGTCTGTGCATTCACTTTCTATCGCTCGTTCCATCTCATATACAGTATATATATATATATATATATATATATATATATATATATATATATATATATATATATATATATATATATTTTCTGAATATTATCATCCTCAAGCTCCCAAAGTTATTTACCAGAAAAAAATATTCTTCTGAAATGATTGTTAAAAAGTAGGAATGGCAAAAATGCGTTGACAAGAGATAAAAAAAACACACACACACAAGAACATTCAACTAGCTACAAATACATGCTTGTGGCTTAAGGTGCGGAGTGTAGTAATGGGGATAGGTTTCGAAACAACCAAAACGACAATAGTGCTGAGATACGAGGTGAGAATAGCACAGAAACAAGAGATCATTTAGGATGGGAGAAGATTTGGAGACCTATACCCATTACTACACTCCACATTTTAGTCACAAACTTGTAGCTGGTAGAATGCAGTAATGGGTATAGGTCTTCAAATCTCCTCTCATTCTGAATGCTATCTTGTTTCAGTGCTTTTTTCACCTCTCAGCACTTTTGCCCTTTGCAGATGTGGAGACTTATACCCATTTCCACGATCCACACCTTAGTCACAAACATGTATTTGTAGCTGGTGAAATGCTCTTGTTTCTGTGCTTATTTTATCTCTTATCTTTGTATTTTTGCCTTTCCTACTTCTTGATAATCATTTAAAAGAATGTTTTTGTTCTCAAGTTTATAATCTTTTTGTGGATGTAAAATTATGTATAAAGCAAGTGTTAGATTTGGACTGTTACATGCATACCATGATTTCAGCATTCCAAGCATGCATGTACATGTATCGCGTAATGTGATCTGGATACCTCTCTCTTACAAACATAGCATGATTTCTATACTCATTCACGCATTCTGAGCATGCATAAACATGTATCACACTCTTCTGTCTGTCTCCTTGAGAGACTGAGAGATATAATTATAGGAAAAAAAAGGACAAATTAATTTTTTATATAAATCTATAGCCTAAGGTAGAAAGTCCCATGATAACTTGCATCCTGTATGCTGATTGATTATATGAAAAAAATAATGTGGTCTATCGCACTGTTATATCTTACCTGGGGCAAGCACTAGATATTATGCGTGTACGCGCACGCACATGCATAACACCATGCAGGCATGCACGTACATGTAACGGAGAAGTATCCTGAATTGCATCACTTAGGCTTAGTCGTTAAGAGTCTGTAGAAAGCTAGCTTGCTTTCCAGGACCGACTGGTATTCAAAGTAGCGTTTAACGTACAGTAGCTGCGCATTTTGATTTAGTTATTTCATGTTCTGTGGTTTCTTCTTCCTTACATATACGTCTGTCTATCAAGCCTGTTAATTATCTTTGAAGGATTTTCAGTTATGAAACATGTTAGCTCAAAGCTCATGCTTATTTTCCTGTGAGGTTAAATGAAGAACGTTCTGCTAAGTAAACGAGATCCCTCTACTTTATCACGCTATCCTTAAACAGTTTTATTTACATAAAATCATCCTGTCAATATAAAGGCTTCCAAGTACACGTTGTTTAAAAGGGGCTACAAAGTCTGAGTGGCATGTTTATATAACTAGATCTCTCTCTCTCTCTCTCTCTCTCTCTCTCTCTCTCTCTCTCTCTCTCTCTCTCTCTCTCTCTCTCTCTCTCTAATAGCAAGACATAGATAGTGAGTGCCAAGGAAGCTAATAGCCGACATTAAGAACAAAGAATGTATTTTTAAGCTTTGTTTTAAGGCTTCCTCTCCATGGCAAGGAAGAAAGGAGAGGAAGGGAGGGATGGACAAAGAACGAGAGGGAGAGACAAGGGGAGAGGAAGAAGGAAAAAGAGGAGGGCAATGAGGCGGGGAGTAGGGAGAGAGGAGGGAAGGTGGGATGCGGAGATGGTCGGAGAAAGCGAGGGGAAACATGGAGGACGTGGAAAAAAAAAAATGAGGAGGAAATGATGGTACGGGGGGATGGAGCTCAGAATTAATGGGTACGAAGAGAGGGGAGAGGAGAGAGAAGGAGAAAGAAAGAATGAAAGGAGGAAGGAAGGAGGAGAGGGAGGGAGCAAAAGTACAAAAAAAAATGAAGAAAATGGCGTGAAGCAAGAGAATGAAAGAAAACAGAAGGAAGGTAAAGAGGGAGGTAAAGTAGGAAGTGATGAAAAGAAGACGAAGAAATGGAAAGAGAGAAAGATAAAAAAAAAAAAACAACAACAGGAGAGAGGGCCAGAAGGGAAGTATTAATGTGAAGAGAACGGAAGAAGGAAAAAGAATAAATGAAGATGGAATGGAAGAGAGAGAGAGACAGAAAGAAATATATGGAAGATACGAAAGGACGGTAAGCAGAAGACGGAAAGGAGTAAAAGTGGTGGGGAAATTAGTGAGAAGAGGAAAGAATGAAAGGAATAACAGAGCTGATGAAGGCGTGAACTGGAATATAGAGAGGGATGTAAAAACTTCAATGAATGTAAAGAGAGAAGGTACAAAGGAGAGACATAATGAGAAAAGGAAGATCCAGGAATAAGAAAGACGTCTAAAAACTAGAAACAAAAATGAAAAGCACTTCTAAAGGCGATGGACAAAAAGGGAACAAACGAGGAGGAAGAAGAAAAAGAAAGTTAAAGAGATTGAGGGAAAAAGTGACAGAACCAAAAGTTTAAATAAATGAATAATTAAACAGACAAACAAATCAAGAAACGAAAAAGTAAATCACGGAGTGCGGTAGCCAGTCCATAAGTTGGAATGGTGCAGGTTCAAAATGGCATCCTGTACATAGGGTACTTGAGTGCTCGTGCAAAAACGGTGGCAAAGTCCAGTTCTAAGCTTATGAACTAAAGGACCTTTGCTGCTCAAGTGTAAAACTACTCACAAAGTCTTGCTAACCTTCGTAGGAGTAGCAAAATCGAACCGCAAAAATATCGATTTTGTTCTTTCTCTCCCCTCTATCATTCAAGACTCCAAAACAGAAAGGTGTACATGAGCGTACTATACACCATAATGCTTTTTGTCAAGTGTAGGTGTTTCTTTTCAAGTTTAGAAAAGCATTCAGGCTACGGTTCGAGAGTTACGGCCTGAAAACCACATCTCAGTCACTCATTAGTACGCCATTTTCCACAATATTTGTTAGCTACAGCTCGCCTACAGTTACAGAACGTACAAAAAGACTTCTTTTCACAGGAAGACGCCCTCATATTAGGCTTTTAGCAGCAATGGAGCTATATTCTTTGAGTCAACAGCATCACTCTGCCATAGCTAGCTATGGTTTACTGGATTATTCTCCAGGTCTGAACTTTATCTCTACTTTTCGACAACAGTGCTTTCTACTTCTGTGGAAAAGACTAACAATACACCCACCCCAAATTGACTTAGGGCCAACACACAGAATTGCTATGGGAGAGTTGTCTGTCTTTACTTTGTGTTTCCAGCTCTACCAGGTGAATTTTTTGGGCAAGAAGTAACTAGCAACTCCTCTGGTGTTGGCGGGAGGTGGTGAAACAGCACATTAGTGCTTGCCCAGAAGTGAAAGTGGGAGTATATGTTCCCGTCGCTCCAAGCTCGCACCTCCCTCTTTTTTTGTATGCATTACTGTTTGCCCTGTTATTTTCCTAGAGTCGAGTTGTCATGCCTGGAAAGTACTGCTGAAGGGATGAGAGGGTCTGTATCATTGCATGGAGGCAGGATAATGTCCCTATCAACACGATTTGTGAACGTACTGGACGTGCAAGGTCGACAGTCATGAAGATTCTTACTGCAGTGCGCGGCGTGTCACCTGATGTCGTACCAGAGTACAAGCATGGTGGTGGAGAGAAGAGGACAACTTCCAGAGGTACAGATACACCTCTGAAGAGGGAAGTAATCAAGAATCCTTGACTGACAGCAGCAGAATTGAAGAGAATGCATCCCCAGCTGTTACAAGACGTCTCAATTCGAACTATCCAACACCGCTTGCAGAAGGAGCTGGGTTTGCCAAGCCACACCACAGCCAAGAAACTGCTTCTCACTGACTGCATGAGGAAGCAGCGAATTCAGTTTGCCAAGAAGCATGTGCAATGGACATCGGATGAGTGGGGAAAAGTTATGTTTTCCGATGAAAGCACATTTCAAGTGTTCCAGGTGCATTCTGCCAAGGTTCGTTGCCCTGCCTCCCGTAGTCGATATGACCCTGCTTACATAGTGCCGATTGTTAAGCACCCACAATCAGTAATGATATGGGGGTGTTTCTCAGGTGAAATGGGAAGAGGAGGCCTCTACTTTCTTCCTAAGAGCTTGATGATGAATGGTGGCTGGTACATTCAAGTTCTGAAAGATCATTTGTTAAAGTTTTATGCTATTCATGGGTGCGACTTTTTCATGCACGATTCAGCTCCATGTCACAAGTCAAGAAAGGTGACAATATGGTTTCAGGATAATCGGATTGAGGTCCTTGACTGGCCTGGCAACAGTCCGGATCTAAATCCGAAAGAAACTGCTGAGCAAAGATGAAGAAAATCATGGCAGAGAAGAAGTCACCCACTCTGGACAACCTCAAGACTGAACTGACAAATGTTTGGTGCAAAAAATGTCCTTATATTACTTTAGAGATCTAGGTGATTCCATGCCAAACGCATTCAACTGGTCCTGAAAAACAGCCCTATGCTGTGAGTTGATTTATGTATACAGTGAAGCCAATGCCTAAACTGTATATTGTGTTAAAGAAACAGTGGCAGGCTTTGTGAAATATTGGAACTAGCAGGCATTACGTACGCCATAGCCATCGTGTGGAATGGAGCAGGCATCAACTGTATGCCGTAGTCGGGAAGGGATTATTAGTAGTGTTTAGAGATGGATTTATTTTTCTAGTGATACTGTACATGTGTGTGAATTTGTGTGAAATATACGTCAAACATGCTGCGAGTGTTCGTGAAGGAGTGTGGTGTTTGCCAATATAGCGGTTACTCTTGAGGCGAAGGTGCTGCATCAGGTTGTACTGTAGTAAGGAACAGAATAATTGTGGAGGTAGGGGTGGAATCATTGTGGTAGTCATGGACTTGCATATGATTTAGTATGATGTGTACATGAAATGTGCCGCGAGTGTTCATGAAGGGATAATTTAGGGAGCATAGCGTATGTTAGCGATACCTTAGCAGCAGGTGTGCAGGGGACTTAAAGATGCCTAACAACAACGGACGTCATTGAACAAGTATTGTACCTTAATCAGACATTTACTGAGAACTTATACTTTATTTACAATGTACATGACATGTGCCACAAGTGTTCGTGAAGGGATGTTTTAGGGTGCATAGCGTATGTTAGCGATACCTTAGCGGCAGGTGTGCAGGGGACGTAAGGACGATGGGCAACCACAGACGTCAGTGGACAGGTACTGTACCTTGCTAAGACATTTGTTGATAACTTATGATTTATATGAAATGTTAGTGATACTGTCACGAGTGTTCATTCTGGGATATTGTGGGTGTGTAGCGTATGTTAGCAGTACCATAGCGACAGGTGTGCAGGGGACATAAGGACGCCGGGCAACTACGGACGTCAGTGGACAGGTACTACACTTTGCTAAGACATTTGTTCATAATCTATGGTTTATATAAAATGTTCGTGATATGTGCCACGAGTGTTCGTGGAGATATAGCATCATGTGTTGGGGGAACCTTGGGGGAAATATATATATATATATATATATATATATATATATATATATATATATATATATACACACACAATATACAGGGTGTTTCAGAATGACTGAAACCCATTCAACCAGGCTTTATTTAATAACCAGACATGGTAGACTGATAATGATTGCATTTATTTAAAGCTGACATGATGACAATCATATATTTCAAACTGATTAAGCATAAACTTGAACTAAACAATTCTCCAGAGCACTTAGAGACAATGCTCCAAATGACCGCCATCGAGCCGGAGGCATTCCTAAATGCGTCGTGCAAAGTTGTTGATAACACGCACACATTCATCCTGGCTGACGGTCTGAATCTTCGCTGGGATGGTTATGTTCAAAGCTGGGATGGCCTGAGGATTGTTCTGATAGATGTTGCCTTTGAGGAAACCCCAGAGGAACAAGTCTAGTGGATTGAGATCCAGTGAATGTGGGGACCTTTCTGTGACAGCTTTGTGGCTGATGAGGCTTTCCCCAAAGTGCTCCCTCAACCAGTCCATGGTGATGTGATGAGGAGAGGTAGATTGAAGTGGTTTGGGCATGTGGAGAGGATGGGAGATGATAATTGGGTGCAGATGGTGAGAAGTGTTAATATTGGGGGTGAGGTTGTGAGGGGTAGACCGAGAAAGACGTGGAACGAGGTCATTAAGTGTGACCTCAGGGTTAAGGGACTGAACAGGGAGGCTGCAATAAAAGAGAGAAACCTGTTTTGTGCACAGGAAAAATCATCCAGTATAGTACCAATATGCCGGGAATCGAACCTGGGACTTTCAGGTGAGAGCCAGGCAACATACCACTACACAATGACCAGGTAAAAGTTCTCTCACGTTGTCACAATCTTGCAACCAGTGTCCCTTTGGGCATGATGAGGATGAGATAACCCCCTGGCACTCGGGCAAGTGGATGCTTTTAATCTATCCCAAGCACTTACAGCAAGTCAGAATGAAGAGAGAAACCTGTTTTGTACACAGGAAAAAATCATCCAATATATTGCCAATATGCCGGGAATCGAACCTGGGACTCTCAGGGCACGTCTGTTACGGCGAGAGACTCGGGCTGAGCTGAGCAGCTTGGCGAGGAGATATTGTTTGACAGGAATTCTCTGACTGGAACCCGAATTTAGGCCATTATGTGTAGTGAGCCACATAAAATGAGTTAATTTAGCATGAACTGATAATTATTGAATGAATATTTTGCTGCTCGCATAAATGGAGAAACGCATAAACTGAACATACATAAATGGGGGCCCAACTATATATATATATATATATATATATATATATATATATATATATATATATGGCACACACCCACGGATGCCAGTGGACAGGTATGACACCTTGCAAAGACAATGAAAAGTTATCGTTTATGTGAAGTGTTCGTAAATCATGCAGCGCTTGGTCATATGGAAAGATATCACATCACTTGTGTAGTGCTACTCTCAGTGGAGGGTGTCATGTGACAGTGAATAATATCTCTTGTTTTTCAGCTAAGAACCTATAGCTCAGACTGAACTTTAGTGTCTCAATGTTTGCCATGATGGAAAGGAATGGTTTCTCTTCTGAGGAGTCGCAGAAGGTTCTGTTCGAGGAGACTGGGAGCAAGGAGGAGGAGCTGCTGAGCGACGCTTCGAGTGGGGAGGAGGAATGGGATGATGTCCCGCGCCATTTCTGTCGGGAGGCTTTGCCTCGACACCTACCACCATGGGAGCAGATAACACCACCAGCGGTGGGACCCTCAGCCCAACCATTCCCTTCACTTAGATGTCACCCATCGCCTTCGCTTGGAAATCTTGTTCCAGCAGCCGTTGCAGTCTCTCCACCTCTAGCCTCCAGTTCCCCCATGGCCGAGCCCATGTCACCAGTTGCAGGGCCTAGTTACATGACACTGGCACCTGCACATGGCTCAGTGTCTGTGGCGCAATTGGTGAAGGATGCAACTGTGCTCGTCCCCAGCCCGGTTGACGAGGACGCTGTCTCCGACAGGATTCATCCCCTCAACATGTTGTAGCAGCAGGAGCCAGCCTCATCATCCTCCTCGTCAGAGCCATCACCACCTCGATGAGGCCACTGTGGTCTGTGGCCTGGCTACAGGGGGCGGCAAGGGGGTGGCTGAGGAGGCAGAAGGGTGTCAGTAGGCCGACCCATTGCCACCACTGCAGAAGGTACTGCTGCAGAGGATCCAGGGTGGAGCAGTGGCCCATCCATACCATGTAATAGGCTCTTCACAGGATCCCCAGGAATGAGGGTGGATCTGCCAACAACGCCCCTGCAGTTCTTCCAGCTTTTCTTCACCAGGGAGTTGTTGACGTATTTCATCCGCAAAATCAACAACTACTCATTATTCCTGGGGACTGTGTTGGACGCAAGGTTCTTCTGCAGTGAAGAGGAGATGGCCAAGTTCCTGGGGTTGTACTTTTTCATGGGGGTCATCAATATGCTGACCATCAGGCATTACTGGAGAAGTTCCCGTCTCCACAACTACCCCCTTTTCCATGGAGTGATGAGTGGGAGGCATTTCAGGGCCATCCTGAAACACTTCCACACCCTCACTCTCCATACCCCAGGACGATCACGATTGGCTCATCAGGGTTTGCACAGTGATGGAGTACCTCCTTCAGTGGTTCCAAGACACCTATCTACCCGTGGAGCACCTCAGCCTCGACGAGGGCTCGCTGGCGTGGAAGAAGCGGCTCAGCTTCTGCGTTTACAACCCCATGAAGCCCTCAAAGTATCTATCAAGCTATACATCCTGGCTGAGGCTTCCTTGGGGTACATCTGGAACTTCAAGGTGTATCTGGGGCAGAAGAAGACCCTGGAGAACACCGTTTGTGACCTCATAGAACCGCTGAAGGACCAGGGATACAAAGTTTTCATGGACAACTTTTGTAACTCTGTATCCCTGTGTGAACGACTCTTCAGTGCAGGAACCTATGTGTGTGGGTCCCTACGCCTGGCAAGAGGAGCACCAAAACAGCTGCAGGACATCGCCAGGGCCAAGAGCCTGCCAGAAGAGGGCATGGCAGAAAAGCACAAGGACAATGTGATGGTGTTGCTGTGGAAGGATAAGTGCATCGTCAACATGGTCTCCACCTTCCACAGCACATGCACCATCCAAAAGCAGGTTCGAGGGAAGACCAGGGGTCCTAACAGGAGGACAACCTATGTCCAGAAGACCGTGGACAAGCCCGTCATGGTGGAGGACTACAACCAGCATGTGGGTGGGGTGGACCACTTCGACCTGATGGTCCAATATTACCCCATCCAGTGATGGACTGTGAAGTGGACCAAGAAGATAACCTTCTACTTTATTCAGATGGCCATGTTCAATGCGTTCGCCTTGTGTATGAAGTGCTTGCATGGGTCAGTCAGTCTGCTGGAGTTTCTGGAGGAGATAGTTGACAAGCGCCTTCTTTCTTCTCTAGTGATCCCAATTCTACCCAGTCCCACATTTGTGACTTAATACTAGCTGGTATGGATTTATTCATACCAAGTCAACAATTCACTAAAAGATCAAACTCTCCAAAATGGTTTGATGGCAATTGTGCCAGAGCAACAGCCCAAAAGTCATTAGCATATAACTCTTACTTAAAATCAAAAACACCTGAATCACTCTCCCAATTTAAGATTGCTAGAAATCATGCAAAAGCTGTATTAAATCAATCTAAATCAAACTTTCTTCAAAAGCAAGCATCAAAACTACTTAACAACCCTAATGACAATAGAATATTCTGGTCAACTCTTAATTCTTTCAATAATAACTTTAACAAGTCATCTTCCATTCCCCCACTAAAATCTTCAGATGGCAATATTACAAATGACCCACGTGGGAAAGCGGATATCTTTGCTAGTACCTTTGCAAGAAACTCTACCATAGATGATACCAGCCAGAATTTCTCAGTACTGGAACTTGATTCTCCCGAAATTGCCCCACTTAAAATACAGACAAGATTTGTAAAATCCATCCTAGACAATTTACCTACCAACAAAGCTCCAGGTCCAGATGGAATTCCGCCAATTGTTTTGAAAAAGTGTTCCCCTGAACTTGCCTCTGTCCTAGCTAAATTATTCAGACTGTGCATACGTACTTCTTTATTCCCAAATTCATGGAAAGAAGCCAATATCCACCCAGTTCGAGAAGAAAGGAAGTTCGTCTGACCCCTCCAATTACAGACCAATAGCTATCACATCTTCTCTTGCTAAGGTATTTGAAACTTTAATTAATAAGCATATTGTTAAACATCTTGAATCCAACAACTTAATTAATGATAGACAATACGGTTTTCGCCACGAAAGATCCACCATTGACATACTCAATTTCTTAACTCATACCATCCATCAATCAATTGATCTTTTTGGAGAAACTCATGCAGTAGCTCTTGATATCTCTAAAGCTTTCGACAGAGTATGGCACCGTTCCCTGCTGTCCAAACTCCCTTGCTATGGACTAACGTCTTTTGTTCCTTTGATTTCTTCTTATCTTAGTGACAGGAAAATAAGAGTAAAAGTAGATGATGTATATTCGAATTTCCACTCAATTAACGCCGGCGTGCCACAGGGATCAGTTCTGGCGCCAACCCTATTTCTGGTTCATATTAATGATCTCTTATCTGTCACTCACAGTCCCATTCACTCATATGCAGATGACTCAACACTACATAGTTCATTCACACTCAGACATCCATTTACAAAGTCTAATATCTCTACCTCTCAACTCAATACAGCCATCTCCATAAATCAAGATCTATCTACAATCAGTGAATGGGGACAAAACAACCTTGTCTCTTTTAATGCTAGTAAAACTAAATATATACAGTTTACTAATAGACAGATATTGCCAGATTCGTACATTACCTTCAGTGCTACTAATATTCCCATCTCCAAAAGTATTGAAATTCTTGGTGTCTCACTTAACAGTGCCCTCAGCTGGACCTCTCATGTCAGATCACTTGCTAAAACTGCCTCAAAGAAACTTGGATTATTGTACAGAGTCCGTAACTTCTTCATCGATGAGCAGTTAGCTATAATTTATAAGAGTCATGTGCGCTCTCAGCTTGAATATTGCTCACCCTTGTGGAATGGTTGTGGAGAGGTTGCATTAAGACAACTAGACAAAATTCAGAATAAAGCTGTTAGAATCATTAACAATCCTGCCATTACATATAAACTACCTCCCCTGCAAGTAAGAAGGAATGTTGCCTCCCTTGCATTATTTTACAGATATTTTTTTGGCAAATGCTCCGACGAAGTTGCGTCCATGGTGCCACCTCTCCATGCCTTCCCTCGTGCTACACGGGCATCTGGTAGCGCTCATGACTGGAATGTCACTCAACCACATTGCAGAACTTCTGCCTATCAGAATTCTTTCATTCCCCGAACTGCATCTCTCTGGAACTCGCTTCCCCAGAGTTGTTTTCCTCCAAATTTCAACCTACAACTGTTCAAGTCTAACTGTTACAGATATTTTATGAACAGAGGACACCAGTAATCTGGTGTATGGATTATTTTTTTTCTCCATTTGTTTTTCCTTCCTCCGTTCTGTTATTTAAAAAAAAAAAAAAAAAAAAAATTTGATGAAGAAGAGTGGCCCACATTGGGGCACGTCATCCACCACGCCCCTAACCTTCCAACACAATGGCCAGCAGGACTTTTGGCACTTGCAGCACCTGCAGCAACACCAGCACAGGTGCCAACACCACCGTCTCCTGGGCCAGCACTGTCTCCTGGCCTAGCACCAGCACAGGAGCCAACGCGACCATCGCCTGCAAGACCAGGACAGGTACCCAGACCACCATCTCCAGCAGTTCCTGGTCCATCGGGAGAACCTGCTGCAGCTGCCATGCCAGACCCTGCAGCTGCACCTCCAGGAAGACAGGACCAGGGAAGACCAGCAGGACATCCAACCAAGTGTCGAAGAGCAATCAACGACACAGTGTGGTTAGATCACACACTGGGCCATCGATGGGAGAGGATCCCCAATCAGAGGAGGCTCTGGTGTGCCCTGTGTGCCATGGTGAAGATAAGGAGGGACACAAGTCACATGTGTCCTGTTTGTGATGTGCTGCTTTGCATGGGTGATTGCTTTGAATGGTACCATGCTGAGCAAAGTATTTACAAGTGGAGCATACACACACACACACACACACACACACACACACACACACACACACACACACACTATATAACTCATCTTCAAACCCCACAAGGTCCTGCCAGCAGATCAACACCCCTGGAGGAAGTGAGTTTTCCGAATTTTGTTGATCTGTATATTGACCTATTTCAATACCTCTATATTTTTCACACAAATAAGCATTGTTTTGTACATGTTACACATATGACAGAAAGTACAGCTTCAGTATCAGTAACTTGGAAAAAGACTAGTGGTCATGTCAAGTTTCTTATAGCACTATAAAAACAACCCTTGGAGATTTTACAACTTGTACATTACAAATATATATATATATATATATGCTTTGGGAGGATATTTTTTAGGTAAAGGTAAGGGAAGAGAGTGTCTTTTTCTTGCTTGCGGTAAAACTATGCGGCGCTCAAAGGAATATTCTACATTTGTCGTCCAATTACTCAAAAACTATTGGACGTATCAATTTCCTTTAAGAACCATGAAAAAAAAATCAGTTAATTCTACCTATGTTCATCACCAAAATGTAAGCTGTTGGGAGCATATTTTTAAGGTAAAGGTGGGGGAAGAGAGTGCTTTTTTCTCACTTGTAGGAAAACTATGCAGTGCTCAGAGGAGTATTCTACCCAAAACAATTGGACGTATCGATTTCCTGTAAGAACCATGATAAAGATCAGTGAATTCTACATATGTACAGGACATAACAATGTAATATCTCTGATGAAAAGTCATTGTTACGTATGGAATACAACAGTTATTGTTCGCTCATGACGAAAGTGCAGGACGGCCGTGAGTACCCAGCAGTTTTTTGCAATTTACTCGGAAACTATGAGGCGTATCAAAAATCTACAGGTACCGTGAGAAAGCTCATGAAATTCTACACAAGATTATGTAATAAAAACATAATGTGTGGGAGAAAACTTTTGCGGTAGAGCTCCCTGAACAAAAATCGGTTGTTGGTAAAAAACAGCTTTTATTTTTTTGCTGTTTTCTCGACAATTACAAATCTTTTCAGAACCGGACAAGTCTCATAAGAAAGCTGATGAAATTCTCTATCAAAACTTCTAAAAACATTTTTCTGTATGATGGAAAAGGTTCGAACTAGGATGTTGGGAAGTGAGACTGAGGTTACAATATGTTTATTCACACTGGCCCAATGTACTTTTATTCGTGTTTTTCTGTATTTTTATTTTTTTGTTTATCTCCTAGAACAAACATCAGCGAATAAGATGATGTAAGTTTCGTGGCATTATATAGAGGTTTGGGTGGCAAAAATAAGGCGAGAATACATGTTTTCAGTGCCGCGTTTGTGGGTTGGAAGGGAGGGGGGTGGAATAAAATTGTGTGCTGGAAAACTTATTAAACTTATCCATGCGTGAGAGGGTTAAATGCCTATTATGATATGTTATAAAGCTGTTGGTGGTATGTGAGTCTTGTATGTTGCAGGTAAATGCTTCACCTAGTATGTCGATCATATGCTTCACTCAGTTTCATGAGTGATTTTTAGGATCTTGCTGCACTCACATGATGATGGACAAAGACAGTCGCAACTATTGTGAATCACTAAAGATGGATTCGATCATCGCTCTCGTGATTCTGTTTATTTTCAAGATTCAGTTCCCTGGTGACCAACCCCGCTACAGATATTGTGATCAATCAGATCTATCTTTATATATATATATATATATATATATATATATATATATATATATATATATATATAGTTCTTTGAACAAATTTTATCCTTTGATTTATAAAATAGTGTTTTTTATCTTTTTTCCTGTCGGTATTTGTTGTCTACTGTCCGAAATAATGTTGAGCGATCAATCCTAGTATATAAATATTCTTTCTCTGTTGAATAACGTCTTTATAGATTACCCCTTTTTATGTTCATTTACACCATTAAACCCAATTATGTATTTTTTATTCTTATTTCCCAACAACTTTATGAGTCTTTAGAGGGATATTCTCCAAGTGAAGTGGTTACTGATGGCTGTATCTAACCACTTCTTTTGGCTTGAAAAGACTCTATTCAGCTTAATAAAAATCATCTGAGGAGAGGAAGAGTAAATAATGACCACATTATGAATCTGAAATGTTTGCCCCATTGGTACACACACTCAAAAAAGTATCGTTACACCTACTGCACGATACATACTGACATCACGAATGAAACGTTTGATAACTGCCTTCTTGCAACCCTACCGAGACAACTGGATTACTTAGTGTGAAACTCATTGGACCCCCCTGTAATGGTACTTTTTTGGGCGTGTGTACCTGTAAAAGTGATTTGCAGGCTTCCCACTATTTATATCACCACTTGTATTGAAAATGTTTTAAAACTACAGAACACAATATCACCGACATATACTAAATTCCTGTCAGCTTAACTTGATCCAGAATTTAATTCTTTGATGTTTACTTCACTTGGACCTGTCGAAAAAGAGAATACAGCGATTCTACATCCCTTTCCTGCCATTCCTTGATGACTAGCTGTATAGTTATTCTAGTTGCTGCAGCACAGCATTTATGATTAAGTGATTATATTTTTAGGCAAAGTTAGTGTAAAAAGGAGCATAGGATTTCTGTGCCATACTCGAGATTGCAGCGGAGGCTTCGTAACACCTTCTCCTCAACAACTTAGATAGCACACTGTTATTTTCTGAGCCATTTAGATCATTATAATATAGATATAATTGAAGTCCATAATATACAAGAAGTGTAATGTGCAGAATAAATTGCTGAAGAATACTGTTGCGAAATCTCCCAAACCACCCACAATAAGAACATGGAGACCTAACAAAGAAAGGTCAGGGATGAAGAAGGCAAAGGTGAGAAACGTCTCCTGGGTCCGTCTGTCTGTTACAATTATATTTGGTGACTACTTGAAATTGTTTTGTTCTGGCGCATTGAGAGAGAGAGAGAGAGAGAGAGTCTCTCTCTCTCTCTCTCTCTCTCTCTCAGCATCGTTTTAGGCGGATTGTTCGTGTTTGGAAAACTTTATTCAACTTTTTCACCCCATGGTCTCTGAATGTGACCTGTGCCAGACAACTGACGATTTTTCACACTTCCAAAAGGCATTCGATAAAGTTCCTCATCGAAGGTTCATGGCAAATACTGGTGCATGAGGAATTCAGGAAGATTTTCCTGCATGGATAAAAAGCTGACATCGGAGTGGGTAGTAAATGGGAAAATCTGTCCCTGTACAACTCTTCATACACAGTCACATTTTCAATATGGGGTGTTATTCATTTAGCCAACCCTGAAGAAGGATATTACGAGGCTTGATAAAGTCCAGGAGCGTTTATGCTAAGCTAATCCTATCCATCAAAAACATGGGTTTCCAGAGAAGGCAGCAGACACTGGACCTCTTTTCATTGTAGCAGAGACGTTTGCACTGATAGATAACTGAGATTTTCAAAATAGTTCTTGGAGTTTAAAACACTGACTACCAGCACTTGTAAAATTTAAAACGATGCTCGACGATGAGTCATGGATGGAAACTTTGCCTGAAGTGTTACCACCATGATACATTAGGAAGTTTATACACATAAAAGAGCTGCAGCACATGCATTCAGCCATCATCATAAGCAGTTGAAAGTTCCATGGGAGCAGTTCAGAGCTAAATTAGACAAAGTTTTCTTTTGCCTGTCTTAGAGATAGATTGAATGTTTTCTCTTTACCTAAAAAAAAAACCCTAGCCCATCTCGTCTTTTCCGAATTAGGTATACTTCCTTTTTCGTTCCTGCTTTGGGAATGGGAGGATCGGTAGGGAGAGCATTCGTCTTAACTTTTCTTTTTTCCTCACATTGGTAGAGTAGCAAACCTATACCTGGTACCTTTATAATACCTCCTTAGTATAGGTCGTATAAGCTTTTGAGCCATTTCTTGTCCTTGTAAATCCTCTCTCTCTCTCTCTCTCTCTCTCTCTCCGTCTCTTCTCGCCTCTTCTTCTCTCGTGTCCTTTTCCTTTTCCTTCCCTTGCTTTTCATTCTAATATCCTCTTTCCTCCCTCCTTTCTACCTCTTTCAACCTCCTTCCCTCCCTCTCTTATCTCCTTTACTCTTCTCTCCTCTCCTCTCTCTCCTTCAGTCCCACAGCCATCTTTCCTCTCCTACCCCTCCCGCTTCCTTCTTTTCCATTCGCCTCCTCTACGCCATTCCTGTCTATATTTTCTCCCCATCCCTTCCTCCCTATCTATCATCCCACGTCTGCAGCTGTCCTCTGACCTCAGTGCCACGCACACTTTTTCACCCTCCTTCTCCTCCCTCTCTTCTTCACATCCTTCTTCATCCTTATCTTCCTCCCATACACTCATCATTTATTTTTTCCCCTTCCCATATCCAGGCTTCACTTTCCCCATTTCTCTCTTCTCTTCCTTTCCCTTTTTTTTCGTCCTCCTCCTGTCTCCTTCCTCGATTGTCCTCGTCTTTCATTCCATATCCTTTTTTTTTTTTTTTTTTTTTTTTTAACATGGTTTATTGCAGAGTTACATTTGGTGTTGTCAAGGACTTAAGAGTTACTCTCGAAATCTAAGCTAAAGCAACTAGGTTTGAATCTAGTGCTATCTATAGCTAACTGGTATTAGAAAATTTACATATTGATTATGATTATTGTTATCGACACTAGTGCTACCTATAGCTAATAATTATTGTAGTCTCTTGCCGACGCCACCCATCTGTTGACCTCTCGCTTGAAGGCTTGTAGGGAGTCGCTGTGGCCGATGTCAGTGTTGCATACCAGCTTCTTCTACAGGCGGCCATATCAGGGTAGGAAGGAGCGGAAGTGGTTTTCCGTCATGGAGTAGGGGACGTCCACTTGTTGGTGTCTGAATGAGGCTGCTCTGGTGGAGTGTGTGGCCGGTTGGGGCGAAGGGAGTTGCAGGGTCACTAGGTGGTGGGTAAGTAGGATGTGAGCCTTGTGCATCACACACAGACCTGCCACATCCCTGCGCTCCTGGAGGGGTTGGAAGGGGGCAGGCTGGTGTGGGGCTGCTTTGAGTTGCACTAGTCGTTGAGCTCTGGCCTGGACACGGTCTAGGGTGGCCAGGTAAGAGGGAGGGCATGAAGACCAGGCATGTGGAGAATACTCCATGACAGAGCGAACTTGTGCCTTGTAAAGCACCTCCACTCCCTTGGCGTCCAGTAGGTGAGATACTCGGCGGACAGTGTTCAGTCTCCAGGCTGCATTCTTGGCCACTTTCCTGGCATGGCTGGTGAACGAGAGGCCCACATCATACTCTACTCAGAGGATGTTGATGGAGTCCTGTAGGGGAAGCTTTCTTCCCTCTAGCAGTACATCCAGTGGAGGCAAGTCAGCTAGGTCCTGCCTGCGGGAAATAAGCATCAGCTGTGTCTTGTCAGGGGCCAGGGTGACTTGCCATCACTTGCTCCAAGACACAATATTCTCTAGTGCATGGTTGATGCGGTAGACTGTGTCCTGCCACTCACTTCTGTCACAGGAGAATGACAGAGTGCAGTCATCCGCATATGCTTTAGCCTCTGGGATGAGTTGGAGGATGTCATTGAAGTATACATTCCAGAGGAGAGGCCCGAGTATACTGCCTTGGGGAACACTAGCCATTATGGGGAATTGGTTGGATGTGTGGCCGTTTACTACCGTTCTGAGGGTCCTACAACTGAGGTAATCCTGGATGAGGTTCAGGAGGGCACCGCGCACACCCAGGCTCCCCAGTTTGGTGATGATGCCCTGGTGCCACACCCTATCAAAGGCTCCAGCTATGTCTAGAGCTACAACGAAGGTGTCCAATCCTCTGTCAAGAGAGTGATTCCAAGCAGCGGACTGAAGGAGGAGGAGGTCCGCAGCCGACTTCCCCTTCCTGAAGCCAAACTGCTTGGTGTTGAGAAGATGGTGGGAATCCAGGAAGCTAGTGATCTTGCTGGCCATGAGTGACTCCATTACCTTTCCAACGATGGATATAAGGGATATTGGTCTGTAGTTCTTTGGGTCACTTTTGCTATTTTTCTTGAGTACTGCCACCACTCTAGCTTCTTTCCACTGCGTTGGCCACTTACAGGAGGAGAGGCAGTTGTTGAAGATGATGGTGGGGGGTGGGGCCAGCTGTGCAGCACATCTCTTGAGGACATGAGGACTGATGTTGTCAGGCCCGAGTGCCTTTTTGGGATCCAGCAGGAGCAGCTGTTTCATGACCTCCTCAGTGGTGATGATAAAATTCTCCAGTGAGGCATTGGTGAGAGGAGGAATCTTAGGGGGAGGCACTGTGGGATCCGGTACAGACATTTTGGAGGAGAAGTGAGCAGCTAATAGTTGGGCCTTGTCGGTGGCACGGGTGGCTATGCTTCCATCAGGCCTGGTGAGCGGTGAGATGGCATTGTCAGCAACCAGGCCCTGATGCTGTTGAACCCCACTCCACCACTCTTTGCTGCTTACATTCCGACCACTGAGTTTGGTTTTTACAGCCTCTCTCCAGAGTTGTATGGCTTGTTTTTGGACCCGTCTCATGTTCTTGCAGGCTTCTTTGTGGGCATTTTTGTTCTGCTGTGAGGAGTGAGACTTGTACCTCGTCCAGGCCCTGCTCTTGGCATCAGCAGCAGTCCGGCACTGAAAGCCAAACCATGGCTGATCCCGAGGTTTGGTTTTGTACTTTTGGCTTGGTATAAATTTCCTCTGTAGGGATAGTAGGACATTGTTGAAGATGTCTACTTGTGAGTCGATGTCACTATGGAGTAATAACGTCCACTCCATTGAGTCCAGCTCCCCTATGAGGCTGTCTCTCCCAGAGCCCACAGCCAGTTGGTGTGGGGTGCAGACACGTCCTGCTCAACTGAGGTCCTGATAGTCGTGAGGATCGCTGAGTGGTCTGATGATCCCACCATTCCCAAGGGGCCACAGGTGATCACGTTCTCTGGAAGGTCAGAGATGACTTGGTCCAGGGATGAGCCTGAGATGTGGGTGGGAAAAGTGACATGATTGGTGAGTCCATAATCTGTTAATAGCTCCTGAAATGGTCTTGCTACAAGGTGTTGGTTCAGGTCACCAACAATAATAAGGTGTTTGCAGGAGTGTTGGAGGAGCAGTGAGTCTAAGTTGGCATGAATGAACTGGATGGGGTCACTTCCCTGCCACTGAGGCCGGTAGCAGACGCATAGTAAGAATGTGTCATTGCTGTTTGTCCACAGCTTGAAGAATGACATCTCCAGGTGCTCCTCCATGTCGACATCTAGGACCATCACAGCGAGGCCATCTTGGAAGCAGACATCGATGCCCCAAAGGTACTGTGGGCACGATCCCTTCGATGCCATGCTAAGTATCCTTTTATTTGGCCGAAGTTAGCAGGTACTGAAGGATTGAGAAAGGTCTCAACAGTGGCAATGATATCCGGATTGTGTGGTATAATAAAAGAGTGGTTCAGGTCTCCTTGATGGTTTGGAAGCCCCTGGCATTTGCTGAAATAATTGTCAATTTCTCTGTATTATTAACGGCTGGTATAGTTCTGGCGTGATTGGGGGAATTGTGTGTTATGGGGTTTTGAGAGAGGGGTTGGTGAGCCACTGATGAGTGCAAGCCTCAAGAAGTGCCTGTTGAGGGTGTCAACCAGCAGTGACAGCTGGCAGGAGATTGTCTCTTCCCTTTCCTGAGCTTGAAGGGTGTGACAGTTTTCAATGGTGTGACCAACTCGGTGACAGTGGTCACACCAGCTAAGCCAGCGGTAATTTTTGTCAGAATGTCCACTTCTTTTGCAGTGGTAGCAGTAAGTCTTTGATGAGCCTCGGGTAGCTAATGAGGGCAGTAGTGGAGCTGGTTTGTGAGGAATCACTGTACGAGGGTTGTGTGAACGTGCAGTACTGTAGTGTGGGTCTGGCCAGTCCGTCTTGTTGATTGATGTGTGGGTGCGAGTCCTGCCTTTCTTACCAGGTAGGTTGTCACGTCTGTGGACTGCGGGGGGGGGGGGGACAATGAGTTGGCCGGTTGTGATTCAGGTCCTCCTGGTTTTCGGGTTTGGGGTGCAGCTGGGTGCGTATGATCCTGGGAGGTCCAAGAAGGCTGTGATGGGCAACTCTCGCTGTTGCTGTTGTCATTGAAGCAACAACCTTCTTTGCCTTTTGGGTTGTGGGTGCAGATTGCGAAGGTCCTCTTAGTTGGATGATTTTCTAGAGTGTTGTTGGTGTTGCCACTGATATTGTTGGTGCTGCTACTGGTGTTATTGGAGTTGCTGCTGGTGCTGTTGCTGTTGCCACCCCTGTTGTTGGTGTATCTGGTGTTGTTGGTGTATCTGCTGTTGTTGTTGGTGTATCTTCTGTTGTTGTTTGTCTTTCTGATAGTGTTGTTTGTGATTCTGCTGGTATTATTGGAGTTGTTGCTGGAGGCTTTGGTGATTCTGCTGGTATTATTGGAGTTGTTGCTGGTGGTGTTGGTGATTCTGCTGGTATTATTGGAGTTGTTGCTGGTGGTGTTGGTGATTCTGCTGGTGTTGTTGGTGTCACTGCTAATGTTGTTGTTGCCAGTGTTGTTGCTGGTATTACTGATGTTTGTGTCAGTTGAGCTGATGGAATTGGTGGTCTGAGTAATGGGTGGCGTTGCCGGTGTACCTCCAGTCTTGATAGGTGGAGGCAGTGGATAAGGGTTACTTGGTTGGGGTGAGGGAGCCCAGGGGTCAGGTATGTGCACTTGTTGTAGGGAGCCTGAGGGTTGGGTTTGTGCACCTGTGTTGAGGTGGGCAGGGGGTTTGGTATGTGCATTTGTGGTAAAGAAGCCCCTGGGTTGGGTATGTTCACCTGTGTTGAGGTGGACAGGGGGTCAGGCAGGTGTACTTGTGTACCTGTGGTGACGGTGCTGGTGGAGCTTCTCTGTAAGGCACGTGGTTTCCCTGAGGCCCACCAATCCCTTGCTTCTTTGTGAGTTGTTATTTGTTTCTGCCAGTCCTTGTCAATGTTGTAGCCACAGGCAGAGCTGGAGATATTGTTGACAGTCAAGTTATTGAGGCTGGTCTGTGTGGTGGCGATGTTATCTATAAAGTTGAAGATTGTTACCACAGCATCGCGTTTCTCAGCCAAATCCTTGGAGATCCTGTCAAAGTAATTGAGGATGAGCTTATATCTCCTGTTTTCCTTTCTTAGGTTTAGAATGATGTCCACCAGCGCAGTGGCATCTAGCTGGAATAACTCGTCTTCCTCAGAGGTGGACGGGGAAGCAGTGTTGCTAGGTGATGTGTCCTTGGTGGGTGTGGTTAGGTGCACAACAGGATCAGTGATGTTCAGGCGCTGCCTCAGATCTCCTACTGTGGTGCAGTCAAAGTCAGGCTGGGAGTCGTCTAGACACTGTGTGTGGCAAACGTTGGGGCAGTTAGGGGAGAGGCAGTTAATTACTTGCTTTTTTACTGCTATCAAGCCACACACTGTACACCCATCCTTCTCCCCTAACCCTTTTATTCACAAGTCTTCCCTTCTTCGTCCCTCCACCATTTTTCTACTAATTACCCCTCTCTCTCTCTCTCTCTCTCTCTCTCTCTCTCTCTCTCTTCTTCCCCTTCACACCCCATCCCTCCCCCTTCTCTCCTAATCACTCTCGCCTCATGATCCTCTTCCGTCATACTTTTCTTATTATTCCCCGGTTTCTTTTCTCCACCTAAACCATGCGTTTTTATATTTTCTTTTTGCCCGTCTTTTCCCTTTTTCCATCAGGATAGTGTTAATATTCTTCATTTTAAATTTGTTACCCTATTATCTCCGCATTCTCTATCTTTCCATCGCTACACGTGTTCTGTTTTCTTTTTATTTTATTTATTTATTTATTTTTTTTTTGCATATCATCCCCAAGCTTCCATATTTATTTACTAGAAAAAAAACTAAAATAATTGTTAAGAAGTAGGAATGACAAAGGCGCACAGATAAGAGAGAAAAAAAAGTACAGAAACAAGAGCATTCCACTAGCCACAAATACATGTTTGTGACTAATGTGTGGAATGTAGTAATGGTATAGGTCTCCAAATCTACAACGGTCAAGACTTCTTAGATAAGCACAGAAACAAGAGAGCATTCAGGATGGGAGGAGATTTGAAGACCTCTACCCATTACTACAGTACATTCCACACTTTAGCCGCAAACTTGTAGCTGGTGGAATGTAGTAATGGGTAGAGGTCTTCAGATCTCCCCCCATCCTGAATGCTCTCTAGTTTCTGTGCTTTTTTCACCTTTTATCTCAGCACTTTTGGCCTTTGCAGATTTGGAGACCTATACCCTTTTCACCATTCCACATCTTAGCCCCAAACATGTATTTGTAGCTGGTGGAATGCGCTTGTTTCTCCGTTCTTCATCTCTTATCTGTGCACTTTTGCCATGCCTGCTTCTTAACAATCATTTTAGAATAAATTTTTTGTTTTCTAGCTTATGATCTTTTTGTGAATGTACAGTTATGTATAGAGCAAGTGTTAGATTTGGACTGTTACATGCATAAAATGATTTCAGCATTCCATGCATGCATGTCCATGTAGCACGTGATGTGGTTTGGATACCTCTCTCTTACATGCATAGCATGACTTCAGTACTCATGCTTGCGTTCTGAGCATGCATATACATATACCACAATCTTAGGTCTGGCACCAAGTTGAGAGATTGAGAGATATAATTATATGAGAAAACAACCACAAATTACACTGAATCAACATGAGAAGACAATGACATTATTTTTTTTTCTAAACGTTAAAGACTGGAGCAGAGAGTCCCATGATGCCTTGCTTCCTGTATGTTGATTGATAATGAGAAAGTAATGTGGTCTGTAGCACTGTTACATCACACTTGGGGCAAACACTAGAGATCATGCATGTAAGCGCGCAAGCAAACGTTACACCATGCAGACATGCATGTACATGTATCGAAGAAGTATCCTGAACTGCACCACTTAGGCTTAGTCGTAAGAGTCTGTAGAAAACTAGCTCACTTCCTGGGACTAACTGGTATTCAAGGTAACATTTAACCAACTGTTAGCCTTCTCCTTAAAAGTAGAAAACATTGTTGTCGAAATGCAGAGATAAAGTTGAGACCCGGTGACTAACACAGTAAACCTTACCCAGGTAGGGTAGAGCGATGCTGTTGACTCGTAGAATATAGCTCCATTGCTACTGGAAGACTAAAACGAGGGTGCCTTCCCATGAAGAGAAGTGCTTCTGTACATTCTTTAACTGTAGGCGAGCTGTAGCAAACCAATATTGCACAAAATGGGTGGCCATGATGCAGTTTTGTTTTCAGGCTGTAACTAGCAAACCGTAGCCTGAGTGCTTTTCTAAACATGAAAAGAAATATCTGCATTTAAGAAGAAGCATTTTGGTGTACAGTACGCTTGTGTACGCCTTTTTGTTTAGGAGTTTTGCCTGATGAAGAAGAAAGAAAGGATGAAAGAAGATTGATATTTTGGGGGGTTCGATTTTGCGACTGTTACGAAGGTTAGTAAGACTTTGCGAATAGTTTTGCACTTGAATAGCGAAGGTCTTTTAGTTCATAAGCTTAGAACTGGGCTTTGCCACCGTTTTTGCACGAGCATTCCTATACACCATGTAAAGGACGCCATTTTGAACCTGCACTATTCCTACTTATGGACTGGCTACCGCAATCCGTGATTTATTTTTTTCTTATCTTGATTTATTTATCTGTTTAACCATTCATTCATTTATACTTTTGGTTCTGTCACTGTTTCCTTCACTCTCTTTAACTTTCTTTTTCTTCTTCCTCTCGTTTGTTCCCTTCTTGTCCATCGCCTTTTAGAAGTGCTTTTCATTTTTGTTTCTAGTTTTTTGGCGTCATTCCCTCTTATTCCTGGATCTTCCTCTTCCTTATTATGTCTCTCCTTTGTACCTCCTCTCTTTACATTCCTTCAGTTTTTTATATCCCTCTCTTTATTCCAGTTCTTACCCTCTTCTGCTCTTTTATTCCTTTGATTCCTTCCTCTTCTCACTAATTTCCCCGCCACTTTTAATCCTTTCCGACTTCTGCTTACCATCCTTTTGTTTCTTCCATATATTTCCTTCTGTTTTCCTCCCTCTTTTCCATTCCTGTTTTTACCCATTTTCCTCCCTTCTTTCTCTTCACATTAATACTTCCCCTCTGGACCTCTCTCCCTCCGTTTCTTTCATCTTACTCTCTTACCTCTTCTTCCATCTTTCTCTCCATTCTCTTTTTCGTCCTCTTTTCATCACTTTCCTACTTCCCTCTGTCTTTACCTTGCTTTCACTTTCCTTTCCTTCTTTTCTTCTACCCAATTTCTTAGTCTCTTTACTTTCGCCCCTTCCCTTTTTCTCTTCCCTCCACCTTCCATTCTTTCCTTCTCACTTCCTCCCCTCTCCCCTCCCTTCCTACCCTTTTATTCTGAACTCCTTCCCTCCATACAACCATATCTCTCTCTCTCTCTCTCTCTCTCTCTCTCCTAAGCTCTCTAGCCTCATCATCCTCTTCCGTTATTCTTTCCTTGTTATCTCCCGGTTTCTTTTCTCCATCTTGACCTCATATTTTCATCTGTTCTTTTTTTCTTGCAGTTTTTCCAATTTTCTTTCACCATATTAGTGATAACATTCTTGATTTTAAATTTGTTTCTCTGTCGTTTGGCCTCTCTGCATTCTCTTCCTTTCCATCGCTACTTATTTACCATCTCATAGTTTTTTATTTCTTCACATTATAATCCTGAAGCTCTCATAATAATATTTATTTATTTCTACTTTTATTTCTTCTTTTATTTATCTGTTTATTCATTTATTTACATTTTTGGTTCTGTCGCTTCGTCTCTCACTCTTTTATTTTCTTTTTCTCCTTCTTCCTCCTTTGTTTGTTTCTTGAGCATCGCCTTAAAAAGGATTTTTCATTTTTGTTTTTCTAATTTTAAGCGTCTTTCCTTCTTCTTTTGTGGCTCTTCCTTTTCCTCATTATATATCTGCTTTGTACAGTCGCGAGCAGCAATCGGTATCACCCCTCTTGGCTGAAGCCATGGCGAGAGAAGGGCAGGGAATTGAACAATCTCTCCCGCCACCCCCCACCCCCACCCTCACCCTCACCCACACCCCCCCAATCCCCACATCCCACTCCCACCCCCACCCCCACCCCCACCCAGCCCCGTTAAGAAAGTTGCTGGGTAGGCGTGTTAGCACCGACGTATTGTGTTCCTATCTATGACTTAACATTGACGTGAATTACAAATACCGTCAATAACACACCAGGAGGTAATCTGCAACAATGTGTTAATGTGGCATTATGGAGATCTCAAATTCATATAAAGGCAGATAAAAAAAAATGGAAACAACCATAAATCTAACAATCCACTGATTTTAATGTAACTAAATAATTTGCGCATGTCAAGTGGATGTGTTATTCCAATAATATATGATATGTTTACAGTCCGTCACCACCACCCCAACACTCCACTGTAGTGCCAACGAACAAAAGCACGAACACGAAAGAATCAACCAACACGTTTGAGAACTGTATACTGCTTTGCCATAGCATACTGCAGATGTGCCGATAGTATCAGTATCAGCAGTATTTTCCTTTGTAGCTAGTTTCTTTATCGGCCTCGTGAAAATATGGACGATATACCACAACTTATCTGGTTTACATAAGTGAATCAAGGTAAGCACGTTTCATGACACTAATTAACAGGTGATTATGATATTATTACATATAGTTACAGTATCATATAATGTATGAATTACTACCCGACAAGCTTTCCCACTATTTCTTTCCCTCTCTCCGAAATCATACCCACCGTCGTCTCCTTCCCTCCTGGGGGAGGGGGAGTGGAGCGGTCTCTGGTCTCTGGCTGCGAGCACTTTCCAATCCGACAGTTGGCTTATTATATTTAGGGAAGTTTAATATCATAGACAGAATGATATACGCTTTTGATGACAAAAGAGTATGCTAGTTGTATCATTTGATATCCATTTGTGCAAATAAGTTGTCATATTTAGCCTATGTTATTAATCTGCTACAACTATGTTTATCAAAATTAAAAGAGAAGCTGGCAAATCCTCCACTTTATGGAATAGAATTAATATAATAAATTCCTATATATGCATTTTACTTATTATTCACACATGGAGAATAATCAGCATAGCAAAAAGAATGAAGCAACATGCTTTGACAGCCATATGTTGAAAATGAACCGGTGGACAACAGGATACCTTATAATTATAGGAGAACGAGTTGTCTGTGGTTAAAGTGAGAAGGTGAAACACGCACAGCAATATCCAATCTTAGTGTCACAAGGCCAGAGTGATAGTGTAGTCATTCTGTCTATGATATTAAACTTCCCTAAATATAATAAGCCAACTGTCGGATTGGAAAGTGCTCGCAGCCAGAGACCAGAGACCGCTCCACTCCCCCTCCCCCAGGAGGGAAGGAGACGACGGTGGGTATGATTTCGGAGAGAGGGAAAGAAATAGTGGGAAAGCTTGTCGGGTAGTAATTCATACATTATATGATACTGTAACTATATGTAATAATATCATAATCACCTGTTAATTAGTGTCATGAAACGTGCTTACCTTGATTCACTTATGTAAACCAGATAAGTTGTGGTATATCGTCCATATTTTCACGAGGCCGATAAAGAAACTAGCTACAAAGGAAAATACTGCTGATACTGATACTATCGGCACATCTGCAGTATGCTATGGCAAAGCAGTATACAGTTCTCAAACGTGTTGGTTGATTCTTTCGTGTTCGTGCTTTTGTTCGTTGGCACTACAGTGGAGTGTTGGGGTGGTGGTGACGGACTGTAAACATATCATATATTATTGGAATAACACATCCACTTGACATGCGCAAATTATTTAGTTACATTAAAATCAGTGGATTGTTAGATTTATGGTTGTTTCCATTTTTTTTTATCTGCCTTTATATGAATTTGAGATCTCCATAATGCCACATTAACACATTGTTGCAGATTACCTCCTGGTGTGTTATTGACGGTATTGGTAATTCACGTGAATGTTAAGTCATAGATAGGAACACAATACGTCGGTGCTAACACGCCTACCCAGCAACTTTCTTAACGGGGCTGGGTGGGGGTGGGGGTGGGGGTGGGGTGTGGGGAGTGGGGGGGTGAGGGTGAGGGGGGTGGGGGGGGTGGCGGGAGAGATTGGTCGATTCCCTGCTCTTCTCTCGCCATGGCTTCAGCCAAGAGGGGGGATACCGATTGCTGCTCGCGACTGTACCTCTTCTCTTTTTATTCATTATAATTTTACATCCCTCTCTTTGTTCCAGTTCTCCCCCTCTTCTGCTATGTTATTCCTTTCATTCTTTCCTCTTCTTACTAGTTCCCCACCACTTTAACTCCCTTCCGTCTTTAGCTTACCATCCTTTTGTTTCTACCAGGTATTTCCTTCTATCTTTCTCCCTATCTTCCATTCCATCCTCCTTTATCTCTTTGTTCTCCTTCCTTTCTCTTCACATTAATACTTCCCCTTTGGCCCTCTCGCTTTCCTTTTCTTTCATCTTTCTCTCCTTCCTTTTCTTCGCCCTCTTTTCATGACCTCCTACTTTTCCTCCCTCTTTATCCTCCTTCCATTTTTCTTTTCTTATATTTCTTCCCTCCATTTTCTTCCTCTTTTTACTTTCGACCCTTTCCTCTCTCCTTTCGCTCTTCTTTCCATTCTTTCCTTCTCTCTCCCTCGGCTCTCCTTTCCCTTCCTACGCTTTTATTCTGAGCTTCTTCCCGTCATGCTCTTATTTCCTCCCTTTTATTTCCACGCCTTGCTCCTCCTCCATTCATACGTCCCTTCGCCTTTGTCTACTCTCTCCGATTCCCACTGTACCTCCTCCATCCCTTCTCCATGCCTCCATACTCCCTACTTTCCCACTTTCCCCTCTTACTCTGCCCTTGACGATCCCTCTCCCTCTTTTTCCCTCTCTCCTTCTACTCTCTCCTTTGCCATGGAGAGGAAGCCTTAAAAGAAAGCTTGAAATACCGTCTTCGTTCTCCCCCCCCCCCCCCAGCTATTAGCTTTCTTGGCACTCGCTATCTTTGTTTTGATTTGCTCTACTAGAGAGAGAGAGAGAGAGAGAGAGAGAGAGAGAGAGAGAGAGAGAGAGTTATTTTAATACTCAGATTTTGAAGTCTTTTTTGGGCAATGTGGCCTTAATAGTCTCTCTATTGACAGAATGCTTTTTCTCTAAATAAAAATGTTCAAGAAGAGTGTAATAAAGCAGAAGGCTCTTGCTTACTTAACAGAACGTCCTGCAGGTAATCACACAGGAAAATAAGTATGAGCATTGAACTAACATGTTTCACGGCTGAAATACTTTCATAGGTAATTTACAGGATTGATAGATTATAAAAAATAATTGTAAGGAAGAAGCCACTAAAAATGACGCAAAACGATCAAAATGCTCAGCCAGTACAGCGACGCAGCGCCAAGACCTTGACCCGTATTCTCGTTGGTTGAGGAAGTTCACTTAGACCTTTTCCTCTCCTATTTATTTAGCTTATTACACCTGACTCTCCTCTTCCGTTGCGTAAATTCGTGCAATATCGTCTCACTTTATATGTATGTGCAGAACGATATTAACCTGCCATACATAAAAATAAATCGCTTTGGCAGACGTGTTAGGGAGTTTCCTTACCCGACGAGAGGACGAGCTCTTGTCCAACACCCATCTCTTTGATATCGATCTTCGTCAAAATCAAATCTCTTCTTCCCATCCCCGCATAAAGTGTGTATACCAAGTTTAACTCAAAACAGATTAGATATTCCTGAGATAACGAAAAAGCCTTTATGCTCACCAGTGTATCTCTCTGAAGTGGTTGTTGTGTTCACTTAATTTCGCTAGATGGAATTTGAAAGAACTTATTGAATTGTTTAGATTCGTACTGGGACGTATAATAATAAGGGATTATCTAGACTATACCTCATACCAATTAATCTGGCCAGGCATGTATGGTAACACTGTTCTGCCCGAGACTGATTGGCTGGAGGTGTTTGTTCGATTTCGTTCTTGCCTAAACCGATACTCTTTATTAATAGATGTGATACTGAGTTTTTCGACAACACAATCGTTAAAAGCAATATGAAATCCGCCCTATACTTAACAACAATGAAATTTTCGCACAAAGATAGAGATAATGAGTCAACAAAGTGTTACATTACAGTCCAAGCCAAGGTCAGCATTCGAACAATTCCTTTACAGTCTAGAAAGTTAGTAATATTACAGAATATCAAGGAAACCTGCTTAATCTAAGCGTTGGTATAACACATTTAAATTATAAGATCAGTCCGCACCCTTAAACCGTGGCACAACTTTGAATAATTAAAAAAAATCAAATGAAAATACGAGTTCTGCGGGGAGGGAGGCAGCTCAATCTAATAGCCACTGAGCGACAGCTGAGTGAAGGCGGGACGCATATATATATATATATATATATATATATATATATATATATATATATATATATATATATATATATATATATATATATTTTTTAATGCGTACCGTTTTTCTTTTTTAACATGGAGACCCCTTTGCCCCCCTTCCCTTACGACAGCATGCTCTCTCGTCATTCAGTCAATGTACGTGTTTATATTAGGCGTTTGAGCTTTTATATACTGTGATAATAGAGAAGTTTAATGAAACAATTTTCCTTTAGCCTACTTTGATGTTTAGCGATTTATTCAGACTGAAATAAATTGATCGAGTTTGTGTGTATGATGAGAGAAGTCATTACTAAATCCTTATGTGCGATGTTGCCTTTTTAACTTAGTTCAGGCTATCTATAGACGATTTTGTTTTAAGGAAAGTTGGTGTAGGGGTATAATATAGAGGCAAGTAAACAGGCTGGATATTTTTTACCTTTTAGCTATACATCGCCCCTTAGTTTCGAAAATTACTTCTCTTGACCATGATTATTTTAAATGACATCGTATCGAAAAGGTTATGATTATGTTTTCGAGTTTACTTATATGTAGGTTTGCTGGCAGGTACGTTTGGGCACGATCCAGCCTGGCTGTGACAGTATGCCTGGCAAAAACAGACCGGCGTTGAAGGACAGAGTTAGGCATCGGTATGCACCCACCAAGTACTTAAGCCAGGAATATCATCCACAATGTCCACCATTATTTTGAAAGTGAGGGATCATGTCTAACTGCTGCACATGCCGTTGAGAAAACGTCAGATGCAACTGGGGCTTCTTAAAGGACCGTCAGGAGGATTAAGAGTGAAGTTTTGTCACCAGATGGAATTATACATACACCACCTCCACGTTCAAGACTCTCCTCTGTGGTAGGACAGACCGATGACTTTCAAAAGGACGGTATCAGGAGGGAATTACTTTTCTTTTACGAGCGAGGTGAGCTTCCATCATTGACGGAACTACTGAAGAGGGTCAAGGCATCACCCATATCCTTCAGTGGATCAAGAACTTCTCTACACAGAGTTGTGAGGCAGATAGGCTTCAGATACAAAAAAGCAGAAAGTGGGAGAAGGATGGTAATGGAGAGAGGACATCGTAGCTGCAAGAAATGAGTATCTGAGAAAAATAAAAGGCAACAGAGATAGTTCTCATCCTCGCCCTGAAATCATCCTAGATGAGACTTGGATTACTCAGAATATATGCGTTGAGTGATGCTGGACTGATGGTGATGGGGTAGTTGGGCCTAAACTTAAGACAGGGAGAAGAGCTCGATTCATCATCCTACATGCTGGTGGCCAAAATGGTTTTGTGCCGGAAGGACTCTTGATGTTTCGATCAAAGAATGCAGCAAAGGGAGATTACCACAAGTCAATGGATCATCAACGATTTAAGCAGTGGCTTGAGGAACAATTACTTCCAAACATCCCAGAAAGATCCTCTATCATAATGGATAATGCTTCCTATCACTCTAAAACCATCAATAAAATGCCAGCAACCAGCAGTAAGAAAGGCGATTTAATTGAATGGCTGTCATCTGCCAATATCACATTTGATCCATCTCAAACAAAGAAGGAACTGTATTTTGTTAGCAAACAACATAAAGGCAAACAAGAATATGAGATAGACCAATTGGCCATGGAAAAGGGGCATATGATACTCAGATGCCTCCTTACCACTGTATGTTCAATCCTATTGAATTAATATAGGCACAGCTGAAGAGCGAAATAAAGAAAAGAAACTCAAACGGAGATCAGTCCCTGAAGAGAGTTGAGGAAATTACTCACGAGGTTATGAACAAGATTACCCCTGAAACTTGGCGTAGTTGCATCAGCCACACGAAGAAAATCGAAGATGAATACCGTGCCAAAGACATCGCACGGACCATTTGTTTGAGGAATTTGTTATTAACATAATTTCTGATACAAGTGACAAGAATGAAAGTGAAGATGACGCACATGGAGAAAGAGCTTAATATAGAGCACCAGTACGTAGCCTACACATTTTCTCAGAACACCCGATAAATCACGCTCACGTTTTATTTTTTATTGATATCTATTACGCCTGTTGTTTTAGCTTCGTGTTTGTGTGTGTGTGTGTGTGTGTGTGTGTGTGTGTGTGTGTGTGTGTGTGTGTGTGTGTGTCCTTTGAGAGAGAGAGAGAGAGAGAGAGAGAGGACCAAAAAGAAGAGGATGAAGGTGGATATGATTATTGTACTGTACATAGGCTTGCAAATAAACTGGATAGTGGAGCATATGTTATTAAATTTACGAGTAGTAAAAAGTGGAAATACCCTGTACTAAATTTTGGTAAACAGTTACAAAAATATACTTTACATTTTAAATATGGATGCACTGGACTTACATCGAATATGAAGTAAGAATGAAAGGAATGGAATAGCCTATCACTTCATGAAGAAGTTCAGACGGGACAAATTTTTCTGCATCTTTCGCATCCTCAAACTTTCTAAATTAATCAAATATCTATAGAGTAAACAAATAGAAAACTTAATATAATTTGTACGTGAGAAGGTACATTAGTTATTACCACGATATATAGTTCGTCTAGATATCGTGGTTATTACATTCCGATAACCAGTCAGGTTAAGGTTTCTGAAGTTTAAATAGTCCGCCTTCACTCAGCTGTCGCTCAGTGGCTGTTCGATTGAGCTGCCTCCCTCCACGCAGAACTCGTATTTTCATTTGAATTATTTTTAAGTATTCAGAGTTGTGGCTCGGACTAATCTTATAATTTAAATATGTGTTATACCAACTCTTAGATTAAGCAGGTTTCCTTGATATTCTGTTATATTACTGACTTTCTAGAATGTAAAGGAATTGTTCGAATGCTGACCTTGGCTTGAACTGTAATGTAACACTTTGTTGACTCATTATCTCTATCTTCCTGCGAAAATTTCATTGTTGTTAAGTATAGAGCGGATTTCATATTGCTTTTGACGATTGTGTTGTCAAAAACTCAGCATCACATCTATTAATAAAGAGTGTATCGGTTTAGGCAAGAACGAAATCGAACAAACACCTCCAGCCAATCAGAGTCTCGGGCAGAACAGTGTTACCATACATGCCTGGCCAGATTAATTGGTATAAGGTATAGTTCCAATTATTTTAATGGTGAAACTCTAGATTACATTCCACTAGTCAGTCACATCATTAGTGTAAATAATTACTAATAATATCGTGTTCTGAAGATACTATCGCGTCCGGATGATAATAATTGCCTCCGCCAAGGAGGTTATGTTTTACCCCGCGTTGGTTTGTTTCTCTGTCTGTTAGTAAGATTAGCCCACTCAAATAGTTATGAACGGATTTGGATTAATGTTTGGAAGAGTGGACCATGGTCCAAGGAGAAATGAATAAATTTTTGGGCGGATCCGGATCCATAGTATCCCGCATAATATTTCCAAAGGTCTCAGTGAACTACAATGAAATATTGTGGAAAAGTGGACCATGGACCAAGAAATAATTGTTTGAATTTTGGGTCGGAACCGGATCCGGATCCGGGATTACTAAAAAAGTTATTAACGGATTCTGATGAAATTTTGTGGAACGGTGGGCCATGGGCCAAGGAAGAAATGATTGAATATCCCGTAGGATACGGATCCGAAATCGGAGTATTCAGCAAAATATCTGCAAAATTTCTCAATGAATTTCAATGAAATGTGGAGAAGTGGGCCATGGACCAAGAAAGAATTGACTAAATTTGGGGGCGGCTCTGGATCCGGTTCCCGATCCGGGATTACTCAGATCGTAGTAATGGATTCTGATGAAATTTTTTGGAAGGGTCGGCCACTGGCCAAGGAAGAAATGATTAATTTGAGAGGTAGATCCGGTTCTGGATTCTGGGTATCCCGCACAGTATCTGCAAAAGTTCTCAATGAATTTCGATGATCTTTTGTGGAAATGTGAGCTATGGACCATGAGAGAATTTATTAAATTTTGGGCGGATCCGGATGATATATTCACGGATCCGGATGCATTTTAAGGGCAATGGCATTGGCAGAGGTATGCGCTCTCGAGTGCTTTCTAATTTTCTCTATAAATTTAGCATCAAATTAAATACATATATGAATAAATTGCCTAAGTCAGGTATAATTTCCTGCTGTAAATCGGCAGATTCTCATTACTGATACTCATCCCTGTTTTACTATACAGCCTTCAGTCACTGCCTCCTTGTTTATTTGTTTATCAGATTTTTATTTATATACAAGCGTTTCAAGCTAATAAGGTTGAAGTTTCTTTAAACGACTTTTAGCCTTTAAATTTTAACATAGTTTCTTCGCCTGTTGGTATTTCTTGTCCACTGTCGAAATTATGTTGAGCAAAAGATCTTACACCCTTTTTTTTTTAATTCTGTACTCAAAAAGACCCTGTATATTACCTGTCATTGTGTTCGTTTTCGGTATTAAGTCCGATGATGTATTTTATATTTTTATGTCCGGACGATTTTCTGTAACTTCGGAAGGATAATTTGAAAGTGAAGTGATTCATGATGACTGTATCTAACCCCCCCCACCTCTCTCTCTCTCTCTCTCTCTCTCTCTCTCTCTCTCTCTCTCTCTCTCTCGAAAAGACTATCTTAAGCTGAATAAAATCATTTGTGGAGAGTAAGAAGAAATAAAAACTACGTTATGATGCTGCAGTGTTTGTTCCATTCGTCCTTGTAAAGCTGATTAGCAGGTTCTCCACAATTTATAGTGCCACTTGTACTGAAAAGGTGTAGCATTATGGAAACATCACCGACATAAAACTAAATTCTTTTTATCTTAACTTTGTCCAGATTTTCATTCTTTGGAGCTTATGTCACGTGGATCAGTGGAAAAAGGCAATGGAAAAGGCTTAACATCCATTACCTGTCGCTCCTTCATTAATATCATTACAGACTTTTATTAATCTAGTTGTATCAGCACAACATTCAAGAGGAAGTGATGGCATTTTTAGGCAAAGTTAATATAAAAGGAATACAGGACGTTCTGCACCATACTCTACATGAGAAAGGAGGCTTCGTAACACCTTTTCCTCTGCGATTTGTTGTGCACTCAACACTCTTTTTTTCTGTATTGTTTAGATTAATGGAAGAAACAGTAGCCTATACATACTTTCATTCCATAACATACAAGAGAATTCCTGAAGTGTAATGTACAGAAAAAATCGTTCATGATTGCTTTTACAAAATCTCATAAGCCACCTACAATAAGAACACTGAGACCTAACAAGGAAAAGTCAGGGGTGAAGAAGGCAAACATGCGAAACGTCTCCTGGGTCCGTCTGTCTTTTATATTCTGTTTGGTGACAGAATACTTGAATTTTTTTTTGTGCTGGGGTGTTGAGAGTGAGAGAGACTGAATTTTCTTCACGGCCTGCCCTCTGAATGTGACCAGTGCCAGGCAAATGACATTATTTTTTTCACACCTCCAATAGACATTCGATAAAGTTCCTAACAGAAGATTCATGGCAAATACTTGTGCATCGGGAATTCAGGGAGAAACAGATGCATGATAAATAAACTGACATGGGATAGGGCAGAAGAGATGAAAACCTCTCTCTGCACAATTATTCTCGTGCAGCCACCCTTGATATATGCAGTGCTGCTCATGTAGCCAGCCTTGAAGAAGGATACTGCGAGGCTTGAGAGAGCACAGGGGCGTTTCTACTAAGCTAATTCCATCCATCAGACACATGGGGTGACAGAGAAGGCTGCAGACACTGGGCTCTTTTCGCTATGCACGAGACGTTTGCTCTGACAGGTAAGTGGTATTTTCAAAATCGTCCTTGGATTTTAAAACACTGACTATTAGCACTTGTATGACTTAAATTGCTACTCGACGAGGAATGATGAATGGAAACTTTACCTGAAGCATTAGCACTATGATATACTATGCAATTTCTAAAGATATAAGAGCTGCAGTACTTCGTTTCAGCCATCAGCACAAGTAGTTTAAAGTTCCACGAGAGTCGTTCAGAGGTAAGTTAGGTAAAATTTTTTCCTCACTTAGTGGTAGATCGAGTGTTTTCTACTTTCATATAAAATATCCTAGCCCCTGTTGTTTTTCTCCGAACTAGGTGTGGTTCCTTTGCCGTACCTGCTTTACGAATGGGAGGAGTCTGTGGGGAGAGTTTTCGTCTTTACTTTTCTCACATAAGTAGGGTAGCAACTTATACTTGGTAACGTCATAGTATCTCTTAAGTATGGTTCGTAAAACCTTTTGAGTCATTTCTTGTCCTTTTACCCCCCCTTCTCTCTCTCTCTCTCTCTCTCTCTCTCTATCTATCTATCTATCTATCTCTCTCTTTCCTCATACTTTCCTTATTATCATCCTGTTTCTTTTCTCCATCTACACCGCCCATTTTCGTATTTTCATTTTCCCCTGTTTTCCCTTTTATCACCATAGCAGTGTTAATATTCTTCAATTTAAACTTGCTTCACAATCTTTTGGTCTCTTTCTCTGCATTCTCTTTGTTTCCATCGCTTCATATCTACCATCTCAGTATTTTTTCTGCCCATTATTATCCTTGTCACGAATCAAATTCGCGACATTTCCCTTTTGTGAGAAGCCACGAACTATTAGTGGAAAACTCACTGTGTATCGCTCAGTTAACCGTTTCTCTCTCCATTTCGGGGTATACTTTTCAAACCATTCGTCACTGTTTCAAAAGTGACCGATTTAATGCACGTCACTAAGTGCTCTACTGAGCGATACTATTGTTTCTTTATTGTTCGCCCCTGCTTGCCTCAAGCGTTAAAAAATGCGGCCTACTGCTCCACTTTTCTTTCCCACGACTTATTCAGTCCAGTTGTTGCTGTGACGGAGAGAGGTCCTGTGCCAGCGTGTGAGAGGTCAGCTAGTACCCAAACTCCACTTCACAGGAATCCCCAGGGCTCCCACCTTGGTGATACACAGCATTCATCGACCAGTATTTCCTTTTTGTATTTTCCTAGGTTTAAGAGTTTAATTAAGGTGTTTTTTCCTAGGCGTAAGAATTTAGCTCTTGTGTGCGATCTCATTAATTTGAATTCATTTGAAATGTAACATTAAATTTATTTTTGTAATCAATAAATTTAACAGTTCTTTTTCTTGAGCTTAATGTAATGTAAATTCTTGTTTCATTTCTCCATAATTAAGCTTATTTCCCACATAGCTCCTAGCTTGCATAAACGTTTTGCTATTCATAACTGGTACTTAGGCCAGTCTTGTTGTATTAACTTAAAATCCGATGTGCCTTCTAGGAGTTAAGCATCAGCAAGAACCTGATGTTAGTATTAGTTATTTATTGTCAGGGGTGAAGTAACTTTCTCCAGAGGCTAACAGTACTAACAGCAATTGAGTGATTAGTCTCTGCTATGTACTGTTGAGAAAGTTTATAAATTCTCGTTCTTAGGGAATCGTGCGAAGCAAGCCAGCGTAAAGTAATCGTTGCTTGATTTAGCAAGACAATCTTTGTCCCTGCTCTTCAATATTATTGAATATTATTATCAATTGAATCATATTTAGCATTTATTTTAAAAACACCGTTTATTTTTAAAAACCCCGTGACAATTGGCGACCTCATTCCAGGATATTAACTCCTAGCTCTAAAGCTATTCACGAGATAGTACTCACTCGTTCATATTTAGGTATTTATAATTAAAGTTTATAGGCACAAGCTTACTGGTGGTTACCGTTAATTTAGCAAGTGAATTTTTGCTTTATTAATCCATAGAGTATTTAACTCTATTTAGTACTTTATTTTTGGTAACGCCAGACGATTTTATTCGCTCCTGGGTAGCCGCCGTACCCATTGTGTTAATTGTTGAGTTCTCAGTTATTTGCATTTTTGCTTTAATCTTTGCCAGTTAACTAGATAAGACTGGTCACCACTAGCTTGTTTCTGTACTCTTTACTTGTGTTTATTAGCATTCGCTTGCGAAGTAGCAGTCAGTACTGAGTTGCTAGTTATTTAAATTGAGCTAGCATCATGGCAGCCAGTGCTTATGTACAGGTAGCCAAAGATATGGGTCTCACAGACCCAGAGAAAATACAGAGTTACGTTCTCTCACGGTTTAATTACGAGCAAGAACGTGCGTGACAGAAATAAATGGAGAGAAATTGTGAATGAATAAGTGATGACGCAGCCCTGAGGGGATATTCTCCCGCATTTGGTCTGATCAGCTAGTCAGGTCAGGTGCGGGTAAGGGGATGGGTGTATTATGATGTGGCAGGGGTAAACCAGTTCTGCTGTCGGGCCCTGCTGCGGATGTCACTGATTGCATTGTGCAGTTGACCCTTGTGCGGTGTGGTGCGGTGAGGATCTGTCCGTTCTCCCCTTTGGGGCTAAGATGCGAATAAATGTGTTTGAATGGATGAGTAAATGGAGAGTGAGTCGTCCTGTCTCGGCTACCTCCCTTTCCTTGGGGGAAGCAGCCTAGGTATATAGATAGATAGATAGAGAAGAACGTGAGAAAGATGCTCGTGAAGAGTGTAGAATTCAGCGCGAATACCAGCGAGAACAGCGCGAATACGAGCGAGAACAGCGCGAACACGAGCGAGAACAGCACGAACACGAGCGAGAACAGCACGAACACAAGCAGAAACAACGCGAGCTCGAGTTAGAAAAAGAGCGACAACAGCGTGAACACGAGCAAAAACAGCGCGAACTCGACTTGGAACATGAGCGAGAACAGCGTGAGGAACGAGAGAGAGAACGAGAACACGAACGAGCCGAGCGAGAAGCACGCGAAAAACATGAATATGAAATGCTGAAGCTCAAGCGAGATTCCTTGGCTTCAGATACATCTGGTGCAGTTGGTCAAAGCTCCACGAGCGTTCTCTCTGCACATGTCCTGGCGACCCCACGCATCAAGCTTCCTTCATACAAGGAAAGCGAGCGAATCGAGCCGTACATAGCTCGTTTTGAGGACATGGCAGACATGTATCAACTGGATGAGGCAGCTAAGCGGATCCAGTTTCTTAGTTTATTTGAGGGCCCTGCCCTCGATATTCTCCACAGAATTCGTGGAGACAATCTCACATATGAGATGAAGAAAGCTACACTCATTAAGGCGTATGGTCTCACAGCAGACGACGCCAAAGTTCAGTTCATGCGAGCTCGTCTCCAAGACAAGGAGACATCTTTTCAGTTCCTCGATCGTCTCACTGCTTACTTAAATGAGTGGATGGAGAAAGATGAAACTCCTTCCACGCGTGAGGGGATAACTGACCTTATGCTGCGTACACAGCTAGAGAGGTCGTGGCCTGCTGAGCTCATAGCACAGCTTAAGATCTGCCAGGTGAAAGATGCCAGCCAAATGGCAGAAAAGGCTGACGCATTCTTTACTGCATACGGGTATCAAACTCGTAAGCAAAACACCTGGAACAGAAAACCTGATAAATCTGGGAAATCGTCTCAGACTGAATCCCAGCACCAAGGCCATTCTCAGAGTAATGGCCAAGGTCCAAGCAAACCGCAGAAGGACCAGGGGCAAAATACACAGCAGCCTGCTTGGAAGCGGTACAACAAGCACCCCAACCAGCAGCAGTTCCCCAAGCAGCAGCAGCAATACAAGGACAAGCCACGTAACTCTCAGTCAGGTCATTTAGTGTATCGGAGGCAGGAGGCAAATGCAGCCTTCATTCCACAAGTACCCAGTGGTGCCATCTCTACCAGTACAGGTACTTCCCAACAGTTCACAAGTCCCCCTCCGACCATGAACTCTCCTCAGACACCTAGTTCCCAGGGCGTCAAGTTTGCTGCATCGGTTGTTCCGCAATCTCATGAATGACTATCTGCTACCTCCTCAGACCCTTCCACCAGCAACACTGCCTTTCTTGTTCAGCCAGGGTCTGAGGAAGGTGTTTCTGTAAATGTCCTGAGGGACAATGGTTCCTCAGGTTGCTCTGTTAAGCAGAGTTTAGTTCGGCCTGATGAGTATACAGGTCGACAGATCCAAGTTAGACTTATTGATGGATCAGTGAGATTGTTCCCTGAGGCACGTATCCAGGTGGCGTCTCCATTTTTCACTGGCCTGACAGCTGCAGTTGTCATGCCAGAACCTTTATTTGACCTCATATTAGGCAACATACCTGGCATCAAAAATAGTTGCGCCGTAGATGTTGCTACTCAGACTTCGGCTGCTGCGGTAACACGAGCCATGGCTGAGGCTCCAGACTGTGTCACCCCAGTGATCATTGAATCGCCGCAAGATCTGATGTGTAGTCAACTTGTTGTGCAAGAACAACATTCTGACCCGACACTTGCTGCTGTGCAGAACAAACAAATGGGTCGAGTGATTAAGTATTCACGGGGAGGTCAAGCCAAGTTCCTTCTCAAACAAGGACTGCTTTACCGTGAGTCACAAACACCCGAGGGCGAGATTCGACTGCAGTTTGTCGTTCCCGCCAAGTACTGCCTAGCAGTGTTACAATGGGGTCATTGTTCAGCCTCAGGAGGTCACCTGGGCAGAAGGAAGACCCAGGGCCGTATCCGAGCTGACTTTTTCTGGCCAGGGATGGGACGAGACATAGATAGTTTTGTCCGTTCCTGCAGTGTGTGTCAAAGTAACACCACTAATCAGGGACATGCCCTTCCTGTGCCGTTCATAACCACACCTGTAATCTCTGAGTCAGTTGAGAGACAGGATAGTGGTGAAGTGAGTGTAGACCTGACGTCTCACTTGTTGGCCCCACAGGACACATTATGTCCAGGGCCTGTACATACATATTATGTACCGTAAGTTAAGGGGGAAGTTGAGAGGCGACTCGAGGCTATGGAAGACCCGAGTTTCCACAAGGATTCTCAGCTCCCCGATAGTAATATAAGTACTGTAGGTTAAGGGGGAAGTTTGAGAGAGAACTCCGCAGAGGCGACTTTAGGCTATGGAAGACCCGAGTTTGCACAAGGATTCTCAGCCCTCGATACTAATATAAGTACTGTAGATTAAGGGGGAAGTTCGAGAGAGAACTCCGCAGAGGCAACTCGAGGCTATGGAAGACCCGAGTTTGCACAAGGATTCTTAGCTTCCCGGAACTAATATAAGTACTGTAGGTTAAGGGGGAAGTTCGAGAGAGAACTCCGCAGAGGCGACTCGAGGCTATGGAAGACCTGAGTTTGCACAAGGATTCTCAGCTTCCCGATATTAATATAAGTACTGTAGGTTAAGGCACAGGTTGAGGACACGTGTGCAGTTCAAGGCTATGGAAGACCCGAGTTTGCACAAGGATTCTCAACTTGTCGACCATAATCGTGTGCTATAATTAATGGCGACCTCGAATGTACGTTGTAGCACTGATTGCTAGGCAGAGAGAGTAATTGTAACATAATAAAATTTTGTCTCATTGACACTTTTGATGCTCCACCTCAATTGGTTTTGCAGGTACAGCAATGGGTGTAGCAGTTTTGCTGTGCGGGCCAGCTGATCGTCTGCCGCACGCTGCTGCCTCTTCTCCTCTGCCTTCGTTGTCGCCATATTATTATTATTTACTGTATCATTTTACACGTAGGTACAGTTACACTACAACTGTCACACCTACACCGTGTATTACATACACCACGCTACACAACAATTAGTTGTCAGTGTAAATGTAGCGAACTTTTGCTCAGTTTGACCTGAGTACAGGATTTTCACCGTCATCACAGAGTTTTTCCCTCAAGCTTGCTTCTATTAACGTAAATACGAGGTTTTTTCGCTCACTGGCGACTGCGACTTTCTCCTGTAGCAGGATAGCACACACACCACAGTGTGAATCTTGTGTGAATGAGTTAGGATGTGTACATATACCGGTATATATATATCCACAAATTTTTTCCCATAAGGAAAAAATTTAATTTTGTAGTGACGTAATGTCACGAATCAAATTCGCGACATTTCCCTTTTGTGAGAAGCCACGAACTATTAGTGGAAAACTCACTGTGTATCGCTCAGTTGACCATTTCTCTCTCCATTTCGGGGTATACTTTTCAAAACATTCGTCACTGTTTCAAAAGTGACCGATTTAATGCACGTCACTAAGTGCTCTACTGAGCGATACTATTGTTTCTTTATTGTTCGCCCCTGCTTGCCTCAAGCGTTAAAAAATGCGGCCTACTGCTCCACTTTTCTTTCCCACGACTTATTCAGTCCAGTTGTTGCTGTGACGGAGAGAGGTCCTGTGCCAGCGTGTGAGAGGTCAGCTAGTACCCAAACTCCACTTCACAGGAATCCCCAGTGCTCCCACCTTGGTGATACACAGCATTCATCGACCAGTATTTCCTTTTTGTATTTTCCTAGGTTTAAGAGTTTAATTAAGGTGTTTTTTCCTAGGCGTAAGAATTTAGCTCTTGTGTGAGTGAGTGAGTGCAATCTCATTAATTTGAATTCATTTGAAATGTAACGTTAAATTTATTTTTGTAATCAATAAATTTAAGTTCTTTTTCTTGAGCTTAATGTAATGTAAATTCTTTTCATTTCTCCATAATTAAGCTTATTTCCCACATAGCTCCTAGCTTGCATAAACGTTTTGCTATTCATAACTGGTACTTAGGCCAGTCTTGTTGTATTAACTTAAAATCCGTTGTGCCTTCTAGGAGTTAAGCATCAGCAAGAACCTGATGTTAGTATTAGTTATTTATTGTCAGGGGTGAAGTAACTTTCTCCAGAGGCTAACAGTACTAACAGCAATTGAGTGATTAGTCTCTGCTATGTACTGTTGAGAAAGTTTATAAATTCTCGTTCTTAGGGAATCGTGCGAAGCAAGCCAGCGTAAAGTAATCGTTGCTTGATTTAGCAAGACAATCTTTGTCCCTGCTCTTCAATATTATTGAATATTACTATCAATTGAATCATATTTAGCATTTATTTTAAAAACACCGTTTATTTTAAAAACCCCGTGACAATCCTGAAGGTCTCATATTTATTTTTTTCTTCTGTTTATTGATTTATATATCTATTTATTTATTCATATTTTTTTACATTTGGTTCTCTCACTTCTTCCCTCGCTCTTCTTAACTTTCTTTTTCTTCTTTCTCTTTTCTCTCTTGTGTATCCCATTTAGAAATGCACTTCATATTTGTGTTTCTAATTTTTGGCGTCTGCCCTGCTTACTCTTGGCTCTTTCCCTTCCTCATTATATCTCTCCTTTGTACATGCTCTTTTTACGTTCATTCTCATTTTTACATCCCTCTCTTTGATCCAGTTCTCACCCTGTTATTCCTGTCATTCTTTGCTCTTCTCACTTATATCCCCACCACTTTTACTCCCTTCCGTCTTTTGTTTACCGTTCTTTCGTCCCTTCCATATATTTCCTTCTGCCTTTATCCCTTTCTTCCATTCCATTCTCCTTTACTCTTTTTTCTCCTTCCTGTCTCTGTCACATTAATACTTCCGCTCTGGTCCTGTCTCCTTTCGTTTCTGTAATCTCTCTATCCTTCCTGTTCTCCGTCCTCTTATCATCACTTCCTACTTCTCTCTTTCTTTACCTTTCCTCAATTTTCCTTTCCATCCTTTCTTCATTTCTTTGTTTTATTTTATTTTATTTTTGCTCCTACCCTGCCTCCAACTTCCATTCCTTTTTTCTCCTTCCCTCCCCTCTCCTCTCCCTTACTACCCTTTCATTCTGAGCTCCTACCTTCCGTACCACCATAATTTTCCTCCTTTTTATTTCCACGCAATCCTCCTCGTCCACTTCATACTTCCTTTCGCTTTTGTCTACCGTCTCCGCTCCCACATTACCTCCCCCCTCCCCACTCCCCGCCTCGTTATCTCCTTACTCTCCCCTCTTCCTCTCTCCTTGTCTCTCCCTCTCTGACTTTTTTCCCTCTCTTCCTTGCCATGGAGAGGAAGCCTTAAAAGAGAGCTTAAAAATACCCTCTTTGTTCTCCCTAATGTTGGCCTTTAGTTCCTTGGCACTCGCTCTCTTTGTCTTGCTATGAGAGAGAGAGAGAGAGAGAGAGAGAGAGAGAGAGATCAAATTACATAATTATACCATCCAGACTTTGCAGCCTTTTCTAGGCAAAGTGACCTTAATAGCCTTTATAATGACAGAATGATTTTATCTAATAAAAATGTTTAAGAATAGCGTAATAAAGCAGAAGGCTCTCGCATACTTAACAGACCGTAATGCAGTTAACCGCACAGGAAAATAACTTTGAGCAGTAAAGTAACATGTTTTACACGGCTGAAATGTCTTCAAAGACAATTTACAATATTAATAGATAAAAAATATTAGTAAGAAAGAAGCCACAGAACATAAAGTACCTAAATCAAAATGCTCTGCCAGTACAGCGACGCAGCGCCAAGACCTTGACCCGTATCCTCCTTGGTTAAGAAGCTCACTAACGCCTTTTCCCTGGCGATTCATCTTCCTTATTATACCTGATTCTTTCCTTCCATTGTGTAAATTCTTCTAATATCGCCACACTTTTTATACAGTACATAACGTGCAAAACGATATTAACCAGCCGAACGTAAAAATAAATCACTAAGGGAGAGGTGTTAGAGAGTTTCCTTCCCCGAGGAGAATTCGAGCCCTTGTCTTTCATCCATCCTCTTGATCTACCTATCTTCACCAAAATCAAATCGTTTTTTCCCATCCCAGCATACAGTGTGTAGCCTATACCAAGTTTTAATAAAAACCCATTAGGTATTCCTGAGATAACGTTACTGTCTTTTCTCTCGCCAGTGTAAACCTCTGAAGTGGTTGTTGTGTTCACTCATTCTTGTGAGATGCATGCTTTTTCTATTTTTTATTTTATTTACTCATTTACATTGAGTTATGCTTGTTTTCAGCAATTGAAATGGAAAGAACAATTTTTTGTACTGTGACGATTAATAAGAAGGGATTACCTAGACTGATTCTGAGTATGTTAATGGTGCAACTCTAGATCATATTCCACTCGTCAGTTACACCACCAGTGAAAAAAACAAACTCTAATATTATCGTGCTGAGAAGATGGGATCCCGTCCCTATAATACTTTTTTTTCTATAACTATCGCTTGAAAATAAATATATAAATTAATAAATTGCAGGTCAGGTATATCTGCTTGTTAAAATTCCAGCTGACTCTCATTACTGTCACTCATGCATGAATTATTATGCAACCTGCAGTCACGGCCTCCTCATTTGTTTGTATAATGTTCTAATTATATATGTATACAAAAGTTTAAAACTAATAAAGTGGAAGTTTCTTTGAACGACTTTTACCCTTTGATTTATAACATAGTTTTTTCTTCCTGTCGGTATTAACAATCCACTTTCCGAAATAATATTGAGCAAAACATCTTACAACATAATTTTTCATTCTTTGTGCAGAAACGTCGCTATATATTACCTGTCTTTATATTCCCATTTCGGTATTAAGTCTGATGATATACTTTACATTTTCATCTCCCAAGTATTTTTTAGTAACTTCAGAAGGAAAATCTCCAAGTTTCGTGATCAGTGATGGTTTTATCTAACCCCTCCCTCTAGCTCGAAAAGACTTCCTTAAGCTGAATAAAATCACCTGCGGAGAGGAAGAATATATAAACACTACCATTATGATTCTGAAGTTTTGTTTCATTGGTACATGTAAAGCTGATTTGCAGCTCTTCCACAGTTTATACTGTCATTTGTATTGAAAAAGTTGTAACATTATGAACCTCATCAACGACATACAAATAATTTCTTTCCACCTTAACTTGGTCCAGA
The DNA here is from genome assembly GCF_032717465.1 of Coenobita brevimanus. Classification (NCBI taxonomy): domain Eukaryota; kingdom Metazoa; phylum Arthropoda; class Malacostraca; order Decapoda; family Coenobitidae; genus Coenobita; species Coenobita brevimanus. The sequence goes on from NC_137013.1 coordinate 6,597,649, forward strand.
TTTTCATTGTTTGGGGCTTGGTTCACGTGAGTCAATGGAATGAGACAATACGTGGACTGTACATCCCTTGCCTTCCACTCCTTCATGAATAGCCTTATAGCCTGTTGTTAATCTAATTGCTGCAGGACAGCATTCAAGATGAAGTGTTGGCATCTGTAGGCAAAGTTAATGTAAAAAGAGTATAGAACTTTCTGTGCCATACCTTAGATGAGAAAGGAGGCTTTGTAAAACCTCCCCCTCTGAGATTTGTTTCGCATACTTCACTCTTATTTTTGTTTGTTATTTAATCATTGGAATATATACATAATTTAATTCCATAACATACAAGAGAATATCTGAAACATAAAGTGCAGTATAAATCGCTGAGGATTAGTGTTACGAAATTTCACAAGCCATCTACATTAAGAACGTTGAGACCTAACAAGGAAAGGTCAGGGGTGAAGAAGGCAAAGGTGTGAAACGTCTTCTGGGTCCGTCTGTCTGTTGCATTATATTTGGTGGCAATACTTGACGTTGTTTTGTGCTGGGGTGTTGAGAGAGAGAGAGAGAGAGAGAGAGAGAGAGGCTCTCTCTCTTCTTGTCCCCTTCTCATCTCTTTCCCCCCCCCCACCTCTTCTAGTCCCTCTCTCCTCACCATCCTCTTCCCTTCCCACATCCTTTCCTTATTATCCTCCTGTTTCTTTTCTCCACCTAGACCGTATATTTGCATCTTTTCATTTTTTCCCGCTTCCCTTTTTTTCATCATATTACTGTTAATGTTTTTCACTTTAAATTTGCTTCTCTGCCTTTTGGTCACTTTTTTCCGCATTCTCTTTTTTTTTTTAAATCTCTACGTATCTTCCACTTTATATATATATATATATATATATATATATATATATATATATATATATATATATATATATATATATATTTTTGCACAATATCATCCTCAAGCTTCCATATTTATTCATTTTTTTCTTCCTTTAGGCATTAATTTATTTATCTGTTAATTATTCATTTACTTGTACTTTTGGTTGTGTCACTTCTTCCCTCACTTTTCCATCCTTCCTCACGCCTTTTCTTTGTCTTCCTCCTCCTTTTTTCCTTTCTTGTGCACCGCCTTTAGAAGTGTTTTTAATTTTAGTGCTTCTAATTTTTAGGCGCCTTTATTTCTTATTCTTGGCTCTTGCTCTTCCTCATTATATCTCTCCTTTATACCTCCTCTCTTTACATTTACTCAAATTTTATGTACCTTTCTGTGTTCTAGTTTTCACCCTCTTCTACTCTGTTATTCCTTCCATTCTTTCCTCTTCTCACTAATTTCCCCACCACTTTTATTCCCTTCCGTCTTTTGCTTACGGTCCTTTTTTACCTTCCATATATTTCCATCTTTCATCCTCTCTTCCATTCCATCCTCCTTTACCTCTTTTTTGTCCTTCCTTTCTATTCGCGTTAATACTTCCCCTCGGACCCTCTCTCCTTCCTTTTTTTTTTTTTTTAAATCCTTCCTTCCTCTTTTTTTTCCTCTTTTCATCGCTTCCTCTTGTCCTTCCTCTTTACCTTCCTTCCATTTTTCTTGCCTTCATTTCTTCCTTCCAATTTCATCGTCAATCTACTTTCGCCCCTTCACTATTTTCCTTCCCTTCACCTTTCATTTTTTCTTCTCCCCCCTCCCCTTTCCCATCCCTTCCTACTCTTATTTTGAGCTCCTTCCTTCCATACCACCATTTCCTCCCTTTTATCTACACGCCTTCTTCCTCCTCAACTTTGTACTTGCCTTCGCTTTTGTCTTCCCTCTCCGCTTCTCGCCTTCCCTCCCTTCTCCCTTGTCCTTACCTCCCTAGTTTTCCCTCTTCCTCTCCCCTTGTCTCTCCCTCACTTTCTTTGTCCCTCCCTCTTTCCATCTTGTTTTGTGCCCCTCCATGGAGTGGAAGCCTTTAAAGAGAGCCTAAAAATGCCCTCTTTATTTTCCTTAATGTTGACCGTTAGCTTCCTTGGCACATGCTATCTTTGTCTCGGTATCAGAGAGAGAGAGAGAGAGAGAGAGAGAGAGAGAGAGAGTTATATAATTATAGCACTCAGTCTTTGCTGCCCTTTCTAGGCAATGTGGCCTTAATAGCCTTTATATAGACAGAGTGATTTTCTTTAAAAGAAAATTCATAAGAGTTGTGTAATACAGAAAAAGACTCTCGCTTGCCACAGAACGTACTGCAGTTAACCGCACAGGAAAGTATGAGTATTGAACTATCATGTTTCACGGCTGCAGTGCCCTCAAGGATAATTTAGAGGATCGATAGGTAAGAAACTATTCGTATGAAAGAAGTCACAGAACATGAAAATTAACAAAATTAAAACGCACAGCCAGTACAGCGACGCAGCGCCAAGTCCTTGACCCGTATTCTCTTGGGCCAAGGAAGCTCTCTAACTTCTTTTCCTTAACGATTAATTTTGCTTATTATACCTGATTGTCCCCTTCCGTCGTGTAAATTCTTCTAATATCGCCTCATTTTTTGTACATAACGGGGAAAACGATATTAACCAGCCATACCCAAAAATAAATCGCTAAGGAGGAGGTGTTAGGAGTTTCCTTCCCCGAGGACAATACGAGCCCTTCTCTTTCACCCATCCCCTTGATCTGTCTTCACCAAAATCAAATCGGTTCTTCCCATCCCCGTATACAGTGTGTGTACCAAGTTTAAAAAATAAAGTATTCTTGAGATATCGTTACCGCCTTATATTCTTGCCAACGTAACTCCCTGAAGTGGTTGTTGTGTTCACTTGCTTTTGTAGATGCTTGTCTTGTCTTTTATTTGTTTATGTATTTAAATATTTCTAGAGTTAAGCTTCTGTTTTCATCATTTAAGTTTTATTTTTTTCTTTTATTGGGACGATTATTAAAAACAGATTATCTAAACTGGTTCCAAGTAAGTTAATGGTGGAACTCTAGATCATGATCCACTCCTCAGTCACATCGTTAGTGAAAAAATCAACTGTAATGATATCGTGTTGAGAAAATGCGATAGCGTCTGAGTTATACTTATTATCTCCAAAACTTCCACAGCAAAATAAATACATAAATGAATAAATTACGTAAGTCAGGAATATTTACCTGTTAAAAACCCACCAGATTCTCATCACTGATACGCATCTCAGATTATTCAGCCTGCAGTCAACGCCTACTCGTTTGTTTGCTTATTATTATATTTATATGCAAACCTGTAGAGCTAATAAGGAGGTAGTTTCTTTGAACGACTTTTAGCCTGTAATTTGTAATATTGTTTTTCTTATGTTGGTATTTATTGTCCACTGTCCGAACTACTGTTGAGCAGAAGACCTTACAAATTTTTTTTTTCGTCCTTTGAACAAAAACATTACTATATATTACCTATCTCTCTGCTCCTTTCCAGTATTATGTCCGATGATATATTTTACGTTCTTATCTCCCATCTCTTTTATGTAACTTTGAAAGGATAATGACCAAGTGAAGTGGTTAATGATACTGTATTGAACCCCTAGCTCTAGCTCGATAAGTCTTCCTTAAGCTGAAGAAAGTCGTCTGAGGACAGGGCGAATAAATAAAAAACCCGTTTTGATACAGAAGTGTTCGTTCTTTTCGTACCTGTAAAGCTCATATGCAGGTTTTCCACAGTTTCTAGTGCCACTTGTATTGAAAAATATGTGATATTATGGCACACATCACCGACAAATAATAATTCTTTTCATGTTAACTTGGTCCAGATTTTCATTCTTTGGAGCTAATTTCACGCTCATCAGTGAAAAGAGACAATGCGACGGCTCTACATCAGTTTCCTGCCACTCCTTCATGACTAGCCTTATAGTGTTATTAATCTAGTTGCTCCAGCATCCCATTCAAGATGGAGTTATAACATTTTTACGCAAATTTAGTGTAAAAAGACTGTCAGATTTTATTTGCATACTCCAGGTGACAAAGGAGGTTTCGAAGTACCTCCTCCTCGGCTACTAATTTTGGATACTACACTCTTATTTTCTGTGCTATTTACATCATTGTATTATAGACATAATTTAAATCCATAACATAGAAGAGAATTCCTAAAGCGTAATGTCCAGAATAAATTGCTGAGGATTATTGTTACGAAATCTCACCAGCCACCTACAAAAAGAACATTGAGACCTAACTAGGAAAGATCAGGGGTGAAGAAGGAAAAGGTGTGAAACGTCTCCTGGGTCCGTCTGTCTGTTTTGTTATATTTGGTGACAGAATACTTGAATCTGTTTTGAGAGAGAGAGAGAGAGAGAGTGTCTCTCTCTCTCTCTCTCAACATGGTTATAGGTGGCATTGCTCGTGTTCGACAAACTTGATTAAATCTTTCCACAGCATGCTCTCTGAATGTGACCAATGCCCAGAAACTGACATTCATTATTCAGATTTCCAATGGGCATTCCATAAAGTTCGTCTGCGAAGGTTCATGGCTAATGCTCGTGGATCAGGAATTCAGGGAGAAATTGCTGCATGAATAAAAAAAAAATATCATCGGAGAGAGTGGTAAATATGAAAACCTGTCTCTGTACAGTTCCTCCTTGTACAGCCACATTCGAAAAATACACAGTAGAGTTCATATAGCCGACCATGTAGAAGGATATTGGGAGATTTGACAGAGTCTATGAGTGTTTTTACTAAGCCTGTAAAATTTCCTAGCCCCTCCTGTTTTTTTCCGAATTAGGTGTACTTACTTTCACGTGTCCGCTCTATGAATGGCAGGAGTGGGTAGGAAACTTTTGTCCTTATTACGTACACTTTTCTCACACTAGAAACGTAGGAACTTATAATTGGTATCTTCATAGTGCCTCTATAGTATGTGTCGTAAAACCTTTCGAGTCATTTCTTGTCCTTGGAAATTCCCCGCCTCCTCTCTCTCTCTCTCTCTCTCTCTCTCTCTCTCTCTCTCTCGCCTCTCCTGCCGTCTCCGCTTCTTTTCTCATTCCTTGCATTTTTCATTTAAATATCATTCTTCCCCCCTCCTTTCTATCTCTTTTCATGTCCCCCTCTCCCTACGCTATCCATTACACTCTTGTTTCCTCTCTCTACTTCCTACAGCGATCTCTTGTCTCCTATCCCTCCCTCTTCCCTTTTTTTCTACTCATCTCCTCTACACAGTTCCTGTCTATATTTCTCCCTCCTCCCTCCCTTCCTATCTGTCATCCCACCTTTGCTCTGCTCCGTCCTCAGTACCCCGTACACTTTTTCTCCCTCGTTCTCTTCCCTCTCTCCCTTTCTTCCTTCTTTATCCTACTCTTCCTCCAGTACACTCCTTTTCTTTCTTCCCCTTTCCATATCCAGGCTTCACTCTCCCCATTTCTCTCTTCTTTTGTCCTCACCCTTTCCCCTTTCTTTCGTTCCCGTCCTTCAGCCTTTTTTCTTACTTCTCCTCTTTCATTCCTTATCCTGTCTTTGTCTCCCACTTTTCTCTCTTGTCCCTTTTTCTTCCATAGTTCTTCCCTTCTCCCTCTCTTATTCATCTCTTATACTTTCCTCTCTCTCTCTCTCTCTCTCTCTCTCTCTCTTTCTCTCTCCTTTTTCAATCCTCTTCCCTCATTATTATCCCCTCGTGTCTCTTCTCCACCTAGACCACACATATTAATCTTTCCTTGTTTCCTAATTCTCTCCTTTTTCATGATATTGGTCTTAATACTCTTCAAAATAAATTTGCTTTTTCAGCTGTAGCTTTTGGCATCTTTTCTGCATTCTCTTTGTTTTCATTGCTATATATCTAACATCTGATAGTTTTTATTTCTTCACATTATCATCCTCAAACTTGTGTATTTATTTATTTAAATATTTACTTTCCTATTCCTCCCTACCTTCCTGTCATAAAGACTTTGTAGTTACTTGTAGAGAAGTATATTTTAGACTTGTGGTCGAGCGGCTTTTATATCTTGTAGTAGTTTCCCCACCAGATGTCATGTAGTGACGGGAGAGGTAAAGAATAGTATGGGACTATTTTTATTTGTCTTGGAAATATTAAACAGGTATAATAGTATAAGTCCTGGGTAGCTACCTCCCTGTCTCGCTATCTCTCCCTCTCTGTTCTAAGGCTAATCTCCGTCTCGACCTCTCTCTAGGGTCGCTTGTCTCCTTCTAAACTCTCTTTCCTAAAATCTGGTGTAGTAAGGATGCGTCACGTATGTTCCTCATGGCAACCAGACCTTTCTCACGAGAGGACTGCTGACAGCTAACTGCATCATCTCCTTACTGGCCGCTGTCGTCAGCTTTCCTCAGTGTTAAGAGTGTGTAAGCATGCTTAGCACTGCTCGATTCTCGCAGACACAACACCTTCTCATCATTTGACTTCCTGCTTCTATCTGTCTCTCTCTCTATCTATTTATCTATCTATCTAGTATGATTTGCAATTATAATATGGAGACCTACCACATTGCTCAGCCGCGCAAAAATGGCGTACCATCGACATTTAATAGTTATAACATATTAATACATACTACATACACATTATAATGAACTTATAAGCTAATTAAGTGAAATACATAATATTGTAAGTAACATAATTGTATGAATATTGTATACATATATTATTCATAGTAAATAGTGATTATTCAGTAATATTACATTTTAAATAAGCTGAATACATATTGGAATAAATGCAATGATTGTTGTATAACACTTTGTAAGACGTGCATGTACAACAGACGTACGCATATAATTGTACAATGGTAATACTGCTAGGTTATACATTACATATTTGAGTTATCACTTTAGTAATGTCTAATATTTCACCTAACTTGTATGATGATACTGGTAATACAGAATTGTGCTATAATTGTATGACTTATATTGTGCTAACATTGTGGTACTACATAATTGTAACATTTTATGAATTGTTACTAAATATTGTGGTAATGCATAATTGTGTTGGCCTTATAATTGTAGTTACATTTTGTTAATGCAACTATTACATAAGTGTCTTGGCCTTATAATTGTAGTTAAAGTTACATAAAGTTACATCTTGTTAATGCAACTGTTACATAATGGTACATATCGTTTGTAGTTACAAAATTGTAGTTAAAGTTACATAAAAGTTACATCTTGTTAATGCAACTGTTACATAATTGGCAAAGTGTAACATAATGCAATCGTTTGTCGTTACATGTTACATATCGTTTGTAGTTACATAATTGTAGTTAGTGTAACATAATGCAATCGTTTGTCGTTACCTAATTATAATATGGAGACCTACCACATTCCTACCTTTATTCACTTAGAAATTTACTTATCGGTTTAATTACACAGGTCTGCGTGGTTAAAGTCATTTTAATAATTATCTTCATTCTGAATAATTTTAATTTCACTTATCAACACAATAAAAAATGTTTAGAATGTTTCCATATCACATTTTATTACAAAAATAAAATTTTTAATAAATTATAGCAAAGTATAAATTTTAATCGATTTATACAATAGTGTCCCAAACTAACTGAAAATGAAAATATTTAGTCAATGGAAATTTTTAAACGTTTGAATAAAGGACACAACACTATAAATTCCATGACAGGTATAAGTAGTCTAGCCTTTGTACTTTTTTTTTTTTCTCTCCAAAGCTTCGTTTGGTGGCCAGTCGTTTGAACGCTATTTCTGGTGCATCCCTATGAATCATCCAGTAGTAGTCCGCCATCATACCGACATACCAGCGTCCCTGGTACCTTCTTTCCACGTCCTTGATATCCTGATGGAATCGTGCATCCTGTTCGTCACCTACCGCCCCAAGATTTTCTGGGAAAAATTCCAAATGCGAATCCAAAAAATAAACTTTGAGACTCATTTTCTGGAACTTAACTGCTTCAACCTGGCCAACAAATTTCTCACAGTTTCTTTGTAATTTGGATTCTTATTATTGCCTAAATACATAGAAATTACTTATCTGAATGATACCCAAGCCTCTCGTTCCAGGTCGTTCATCACACTATCAAATTCTGCATCAGAAATCAGCTTTCTAACATCAGGTCCAGTAAATACGCCCTCTTTCAATTTAGCTTCAGACAAACCAGGAAACATTTGGCACAAAAACATAAAACAGGCTTCATCTTTTGACAGAGCTTTGACGGACTGCTTCATTATCAAACATGTGATTGCTGCACTTTATTTGAAGTCACCAAGCTTGGTCTGAAGGTGTTTTAGGGACCAAACTGTAGATTTCTTGTACTTGGCCATTCCTTCTGAACCCAATGTAAATCTTTAGCTCTTCTGTCTGCTCCTAGAGAAAACATGGGAATTTTGTATACCGTGACTGCTGACCCAGTAAGGTACACAGAACTTTCAGGTCCCCCCACACGAACCATCGGTGTTCATTGCATTTTTTTCCAGACAAGATTTACCAAATTCTTGTACTATTCTTTTAAATGAACAGAATGAGGAAGAGGTATTGATGAATATTTATTATCATTATGATGAAGTACCCCTTTCAGGCTTCTTTTAGATGAATGTATAAATAGTCTTCATTCTTCTGTATTATAATCTCTGCCAATTTTCTGCACTAGGCCACTTACGTGAGTGCGACAAAGCAAGGATCCATCTTTCATGAAAAATGGTTCAAACTTTCTTTCTCTAGTTCGGTACCAAGAGAAAGTTGTGTCTGAATGTAAGTATTATTAATCTCTCAGTCAGGACCCCAAGAGCTCTACAGAATCTTTTGGGGAGACCCAGATCTCTTACTAAATCACTAAGTTAATCCTTAGTGAAGTTAATCCTGTGGCTCAATGCTTGAACACATTGAGAAAAATTCTTCATCGTCTATGGCAGCACTTTCTTCCTTTGGGTTAGTATGAACACAAGACTATCAGGTGGAGTAGAGATCAGAAGATCAGGTCCATTTGGTACAGGTCTTAATCCTGATGAAAGATTAGGATAAAGTTTTTTCTTCTGATTCTTTTTGACGTATCCTTGGATATTACGTGAAAAAACAACAATCGTTACTATTATCTTTGTATCCCCTCCATATCATCGGAATACCAAAAGCAAGATCCTTCTTTTTACCTTTTGTCCATGATCTTAGTTCTTCAGCACAAACAGAGCAGACACAGTGAGAACCCACTTTTCTCCTGGTCACAAACTCTTATTCCAAAGTAGGTAAAACATTTTTTTTTTCTTTTACAAAATCTTATGCTCTGCCTCAGTTTTTTCACTGCAAATTTTCCACAAATGCAGAAAAAAATCAGGACTCTTTATACAACGTTTAGACACCATAATATTATTCTTAAGAGTACAGCAAATTTTTTATTTTTCTGTAAAGAAATAAAAAGTTTCAAAAATATCACTATTTTTTTTTCACTAAATATTACTGTGATAAAGAAAGAAACACTCCACTGAAAGCAATTTACAAGCGTACTAGTCAACTAACACTGAGATAAAGTTTGCTGCACTCCAGTCTCATCCCGGTGTAGTGTTATATCTATATTTTGGCTTATCTAATAAAAAAAAAAAAAGTGTTACTTTCAACATGGATTTTAGTATTACAAAACACTAAATTCAAACATATTATTGTAATAAAACATTCGTATGTATATAATCATACATACATACATATATATATATATATATATATATATATATATATATATATATATATATATATATATATATATATATATATATATATATATATGTAGACTAAGAAAAGTGTTCTGTAAAAAAAATGTTACTTGTTGGAGAAAAATGGATTTCGTTTTCTAATTCAGTGCTCAGAGATATATAAAAATCTCATGAAAAAATCAAAACAATGTTTTCAATGTATATCTTCCTTTTTTTTTTCATTACTTTATACTTTTGCTTCTGTCCCTTCTTTCACTAACTTAAATTTTCCTTTTCTTCTTCCTCCTTCTCTTTCTTTCTTTTGCATCGCCTTCAGAAGTGCTTTTCATTTTTGTGTTTCTAATTTTTATAAGTCTTTAGTCGGCTCTTCCTCTTCCTCATTATATCACTCCTTTGTACCTCCTCCATTTAAATTCAATCTAATTTTTACGTCCCTCTCTTTGTTCCAGTTCTCACCTTCTTCAGCTATGTTATTCCAATCCTTCTTCACCCATCTCACTGACTTCCCAACCATTTTTACTCCCTTCCGTCATTTTCGTACCGTTCTTACATCCCTTCCATATATTTCCTTGTCTTTCACTCTTCCTTCCATCCTCCTTAACCCCTTTTTTTTTCTTTCTTTCTTTTCACATTAACACTTCCTTTCTGGCCGCCTCTCCGTTTCTTTCATCTTTCCTTCTTCCATCTTTCTATCCATCCTTTTCTTCGTCCTCTTTTCATCACATTCCTACTTTCCCTCGTTCTATACCTTCCCACCATTTTCCTTTCCTTCCTTTCTTCCTTTCATTTCATCGCCCTTTTTACCTTTGCCCATTCCCTTTCTCCCTTCCCTCCAGCTTCTGTTCTTTCCTTCTTATTCCCTCCTCTCTCCCCTCCCTTCCTACGTTCATATTCTGAGCTCTTTCCCTTCTAACACCACTTCCTCCCGTTTATATTCACGCTTTCCTTCTCCTCCATTTCATAGTTTCCTTCTCTTTTGTCTACCCTCTCCGCTTCCCACCTTACCAGCTCCTCCCTGATTCCCGTCTCCTTACCTCCCTATTCTCCCCTTCCTCTTCTGTTGTCTCTATTTCTCCTTCTTTATCCCTCCCTCACTCTCCTCGCTTTTTTGCCATGGAGAGGAAACCTTAAAAAAAAAAGCTTCAAAACACCCTCTTTTTACTTCTTGATGTAGGCTATTAGCTTCCTTGGCACTCGCTGTCTTTGTCTTGCTATTAGAGAGAGAGAGAGAGAGAGAGAGAGAGAGAATCTACAGTTATAGTATCACCCACACAGACTTTGCCGCCCTCCCAGGGGGGAGGTGGCACCCGACGGCTCCCCAGGGGGCCGCAGCCACCGACCGCCTCCCCAGGGGGACACTGTACCTCGAATTCCCCGGGGGCCGCCACCCCCGAGTTGGGCCGGGGGGTTCACCTCTCCGGGGGGTGTTGGGGTAGGCAGCCCCCCGGGGGGGCAGGATGGTTGTGCCTCTCCCTCGGGGGGGGCCCTTGAGGCTCCACCCCCGGGGTGGCCCTGGGCCCCCCTTGGGGGTATCGATGTGTATAGCCGAGGGGTGTGATTAGGCAGAGAGAGTTTGTAGTGTATTTTAGATTAATGGCTGCCACTTTATCACCAGTGGAGTGTGTGGCCTGCTGCTAGCAAAGTGATGTGTCGTCGAGTAGAGTAAGCATGTTGCGGACTCTCTCGCTACCTCACTTTCCATCTCTGTGCATTCTTTTATCGTAAGTGAGGTGAGTTATAGTCGCTTCTTGGGTTATGGAGTTATTATGAAGATTTGCTCGACAGCATAACATAATGTAATGGCGAACCATCTAACTACCTTCTACTCTGTCTCTGACCGTTATCTCGAGCTCTCTGCTCTTACAGTTGCTTTGCCTGAGGTTATATACCCACCAGTCCATTGGTGAGTGATTGTCTGGTACCTTTCCATTGGTAGTTTTCCATGTCGTGAGATAACTGGCTCAAGTTGGTTATACTGCATGCTCATGAAATACCTGTATTGTGTGGCTTAAGAAGTTTGTGATACATCGACATTCTTGAACTAGAACATGTGTTCGACTTTCCTTGTACATTACGGATGACTTATTGTGTGTCACTTATGTCAGTACCTATATCTTCTAATATACTATAGCACTAGCCGTGTATGTGTGTGTGTGTTTTGGGCAGCTGAAACTACATATTCAAATCGCATCAAAATTGGCACAAAAATTGCAAAAAAATTTTGCTGATGTGAAAAAATTTAGTCCCATCACGATCGAAAAACTCTGACTATATTTAATGAGTGATTAAAATTTGACCAAACACGCAGCTCCCGGCATAATTGCGTGAAATTAGGGTTGCGTTCACCATAGAATTTTTTATGGCTTTATAAAAATGTGACTCGGATTACCTGAAATGATCGCAACGCATGCGCAAAGCGTGAGGAAACGAATGAGAGGCACGAGAAAGTGAGCGCGCAGCATGACAGTCCTCCGCAGAAGCAAGTGCAAGAGGCGCCCAAAGGGCCTCGAGCACTTGTAATGTCTATAAATATTACATATGATCATAACATATTAATGACTACATATTGCACAGTCACACAAAGCTAACGTACGTACGACAGTATATATTGTGTCATATAAATGCATATGATCTTCGTATTACAATAAACTTGTTAGGTAATTAGGTGAATACATAATATTCGAAAAGTAACATATTTCTAGTAACACAGAATTGTAAACATAATTTTGGTAATTGTAACATAATTGTAGTTACATTGTGTTAATGTAATTGTTGCAAAACTGTAGTTACATCATGCTAAAGCAACTGTGACACAAGTGTGGCTGTAACAAAACTGTAGTTACTTCGTGTTAATGCAACTGTTACACAAGTGTGGTTGTAACAAAATGGTAGTTACGTCATGTTAATGCAACTGTTACATAAGTGTGGTTCTAACTTAACTGTAGTTACATTGTGTTAATGTAACTGTTACATAATCGTAGCAATTGTAATATAATTGCAGTAATGGTAGTGTTTATAATTATATAATTGTAACACAATTGTAATTACATAATTGTAGCAGTATAATTGACGCATATGTACAACCACAGAGTAATAGCAATACACTGGCTAGTCTACTGTACAGTAGTCAGTCATATCATGAATCAACTATATGTGATGTACTTGCTATCTGTTTATGTGAGATAGTAATATTGTTACACATTAAGTATATATATTGGCTTAGGTTGCGTTAGTATGTAAGTAACGTATATCTGGCTGTTAAGAATCCTGCTGACTCTCATTCCTGATACTCATGCCTGTTTTATTACTCAAATTGCGATCAACGCCTTCTTGTTTGTTTGTTTTTTATTATTTTTATATGTATGCACAAACGTATAGTCAAGAATGCAAGAGTTTCTGTAAACGGCCTTCAGCATTTAATTTATAGTGTTGTTACTTTTCTTGTTCGTATTTATTGTCCAGTGTGCGAAATAGTGTTGAGGAAAAGATAATACAATATAGATATTTGATTCTGTGTATAAAAACGTCACTCTGAACATCCTATCTTAATGTTCCTCTTCGGCATTAAGTCCGATGGCATATTTTACAGTCTCATCTCCCAGTGATTATATGCAACTCTGGAAAGATAATCTCGGAGTGAAGTAGCTTTTGACAGCCGTATCTGACGTCCCTAAATGGCTCGAAAAGACTCCTATTAAGATAAATAAGACCTTCTGACAAGAGGAAAAAAAAATCGTAAATAATACTAAAGTATTTGTTTCACTGGTACCTGTAAAGCTGATTTGCTGTTTTCCTCACTTTATAGAGATGCTTGTACTGACAACTTTCTAACATTATGGAACATATCCCTGACATATAACAATTATTTTTCACCTTAGCCTGGTTCAGATTTTCCGTCTTTTGAGCTTATTTCATGTTATTCAGTGGAAAAAGACAATGAAATGCCTCTGCATCTTTTCCTACCATTCCTTCAAGACTGGCATTTTAGTGTGTTGTTAAACTAGTTGCAGCACAGCATTCAAGTTGAAGTAATGACATTTTAGGCAAAGTTAATGTAGAAGAAGTTGGAGTTTCCGTTCCATATTGTGTGTGACAAAGGAAGTTTCGTAGAACCTTCTCCTTGGTGACTTATTTTTCATCCTACTCTTGTTTTCTGTGCAATTAAGATCATTGTAATATAGAAATAATTTAATTCTATAACATACAAGAAACTACTTGAAGCGTGATGTGCATAATAAATCGCTGAGGATTAGTGTTGTGACATCTCGCTAGCCACCAACAGTAAGAACACTGGGGCCTAATATGGAATGGTCAGGGGCGAAAGAAGCAAAGGTATGAAACGTCTCCAGTTTCTGTCTGTCTGTTGTATTATGTTTGGTGACAGAATAAATGAAATTGTTTTTCTTTTGTTGCTGTGTTTAGAGAGATTGAGAGTCTCTCTCTCTCTCCCTCTCTCTCGCACACACACACACACACACAGAGGGAGTCAAAGGAGGCAGACGTGCGACATCAGCGCTCTGTACCGAACCAACACGGCCAGTGGCATTACCTAAATTAGTATCTTTGTATGAGTCAAGCTCTGTACCAAGTTAGACTAAATAATTTTTCGTTATTAAAAGGAAAAAATAAGAAGAAGTTTAAACAAGACTTGTTCAAACAGAAAAGAGAACCAAGACGAAAGAATGCGCTCAGTCAGCTGAGATTTGTTTAGACTACAGCAGCACGGGGAATGTAAGTACATACTCTGTACTTTTAGCATTTCAAAATGGATACATACTTTAGTAAAGCAAATTTGGAAAAGAAAAGGGATAAAGGTAGAAAGCAAAATGATAATTTCAACCAAGAACTGGTTAAAGTGGAGACTCACAATAGACTGGTTGAACGTGTACACAAACTAGAAATGGCTTTCAAAAATGAAATTGATGAAATAAAGAAGCAGATGCACTTGCAAAAGGAAGAAATAGAAAAACTAGGAAGGGAGGCCAACAAGAAAGACACAACCATCAGTGAACTAACAGTGGAACTGAGTACACTTAGGAAGAAAATGAGTGAAATGGCAAAAACAGTAGTCAATCACGAGAGTGTTATGGAAGAGTTCAAAAATGACACAGAGACAATTAGGCAAGTAAGCAGTCTGATAGACCAAAGCAGTGATATTGAGGAGAAGATAACACAGGTGAATGAAGCTGTGCAAAGCTACAAAAATGATGTGGAAACCACGTATGCTGAAATGGTGAAAGTAAAGAAAGACTTAGAAACAAGGGTGGAGGAAAAAAGCATTAAACAGGAAGTGAAAAGAATAATCCAAAACAATCCAAAGTTAGTCAGAGATTCAGTAGATATAAACAAATCTATAGTAATCACTGGTATAGAAGAGGAAGAAGTAAAAAACATGATCACAAGAGACAAAAAGGAGATGGCAAATGTAATGAGCTTACTGAAAGAAGTATCAGAGGAAATCTGTAGTAAAGACATAGAGGAACACAAAAGGTTAGGGAAATATGAGAAAAGCAGGACAAGACCTCTAAAGGTGACTTTACAGAGTGTAAACACTGTGGAGGAGATACTAAAAAATGTAAAGAATCTTATGGAAAAAGAGGAGTTCAAAAATGTATGGATAAAAGGATGCCTAACACAAGAGGAACTGGAATTACTTAAAGAGAGAAGGGAGGAAGTAAAAAAAAAAATGAGGGAAGATCAGAAGAGGAGAAGAAGAATTTTTTTTTTTACAAAGTAATAGGATTGCAGGTACGAAAGCGGTACACAAACAGGATGGAAGAAAAAGGAGGAAGGTAGTAAAACCATGTCATGACAAGTATATAAACAAGATGATAAAGTTGATGTACTCAAATGTGGATGGAATGGTACCTAAATTACTAGAGATGAATGATTGTCAGAGAAAATGAACCACAAATAATATGCCTAACTGAAACAAAATTAACACCAAAGATATCCAATGACATACTAAACGTAGAGGAATACAATATATGGAGAAGAGACAGAAATGTAAAAAAAAAAGGAGGAGGAATTATAATATTAACTAAGAAAAATCTAGAAGTCAATGAAATAAAACTAGATATACCATCACAAGTAGAACTGATTGCAGTAGAGATCAACACATCTGAAGGGAAAGTAATTGTAGCCAATTTGTACATGCCACCCAGATCAAACACATGGGAAAGAGATGAATATGAGGACCTGGCAGAGAGTACAATTCAGAGTTTAAGATCATTATTACATAAAATGGAAGAGAAATCGGAAAGAATTATACTAACTGGAGATTTTAATACAAATATAAATTGGAATACTCTAGATATAATTAGCCAAGAAAGCTGTTGGGACCAAAAGCTCCTGCATCTCGTGCAAGAGTTTTTCCTAACGCAACATGTGAGGGAAACCACCAGAAAAAGAGGACTCGATGTACCTTCAGTGCTAAATTTAATATTTACTAGGCAAGGAAATGATACTGACAGTTTAATATATCACCCTCCACTCGGCAAAAGCGATCATGCAGTACTAAATTACAACTTCAGGATAGCATATGACATAGTTAACAGCAATGAAAGTTACAAAAAGGGCCTAAACTATAAAAAGGGAAATTATCAAGACCTAAAGAAGTATTTCTTAGAGGTTGATTGGGAAAATGAGCTTAGAGGACAAGATTTAAATGCCGTATATAAAAAATTCTGTGAATTTTATGAAATAGGAGTCCAGAAGTACATCCCACAGCACAAAGAAGCAGATAAGAAAATACAGAAATGGTTCAATACAGAATGTAAAAAATCAAAGGAAAGAAGAGATTTGTTGTGGAATAGATTCAGGAGACACAATAGTGAAAGGGCGTATAATAATTACAAACAGGCAAGAAACGATTATACAAGAATAAGGAGGGAAACCCAAAAACAATTTGAGGAGGATATAATAAATAGAAGTAGTGATCAACCAAAGCTGTTTTACAGCTATATCAGAAGCAAAACCAAAGTCTATCTATCTATCTATCTATTGCCAGACGCCTCAATCCCGTTTGGGGTGGCCACAAACAAATCGCCTCCAAGTCGCCCTGTCCCCCGCCATTTCACTCCCCTGCTCCCAACTCACACCCCCCTCTCTCATATACCAAAGTAAAAGATATAATACAATCCATTACGGACGAGGGAATCACTTATACACAAGAGAAAGATATTTGTGAAGCATTAAATAAGAATTTCCAATTAGTTTTTACAGAAGAAAAAAATTTTGAGAGGGACTATGTGGAACATGCATGTCCACACATACTACCAGATATACAAATAGCAGAAAACGTAATACAGGAGGAGTTAAGTAGATTAGACAGAGGAAAAGCAAGTGGTCCTAATGAAATTTCATGTTGGGTACTATGAGAATGTGCAAAGGAGTTAAGTAAACCATTATTTTTAATTTTCAAGAAATCCTTGAGTCAAGGGAAACTACCTGATATTTGGAAAAAAGCAAATATTGTCCCCTTATTCAAGAAAGGAAATAGACAAAATCCACTCAACTACCGACCAGTATCACTGACCAGTGTTGTAAGCAAGGTATTAGAAAAGCTTATAAGAAAAGCTTGGGTAAATCATCTAGAAGAACACTGTATGATAACAGAAAGACAGTTTGGTTTCAGAAAAGGAAAATCATGTGTTACTAATCTGTTGAGCTACTATGACGAGAGTAACAAACACAATACAGGAAAGAGAAGGATGGGTGGACAGTATCTATTTAGATTTCAAGAAAGCTTTTGACACAGTACCACACCAAAGACTTTTATGGAAACTGTACCATCAAGGAGGAATTCGAGGCAAACTGTTTTGTTGGATGCAAGATTTTCTCATAAAAAGAGAAATGAGAACAGTACTAAGAGGAAACTACTCATCATGGAAAGAAGTGACTAGTGGAGTACCACAGGGTTCAGTGCTGGCACCAGTCATGTTTTTAGTGTATATAAATGATATAAACAGTAACACTGGAAATGAGAGCTATCTGAATATGTTTGCAGATGATGCAAAAATACAAAAAAGAATTACTAACACAGACTCTTGTAAAGAGCTACAAGAAGAATTAAATAAACTTCATGAATGGAGTAATACATGGCAAATGGAATTCAATGTGGACAAGTGTCATGCAATCAAGTTTGGTAAAAGTGGAAAAAGACCTGATTGGGATTATAAGTTAGGAAATAAAACCCTATACACATCAGAAAGAGAGAAGGACCTAGGTGTGATTATCAATAACCGACTATCTCCGGCTGACCACATCAGTGAGAAGGTACAGAACATGTATACACTGCTTGCAAATATGAGAATAGCATTCACATACATAAATGAAGACATGCTAAGAAGGATAATAACATCATTCATTAGACCAACCCTGGAATATGCATCAGCAGTCTGGAGTCCTCATCTCAAAAAACACATAGACAAGATTGAAAAAGTTCAAAGGGCCACTACAAGATGGATACCGAGCTTGAGGGATCTAAGCTACGAAGAAAGACTAAATAAGCTGAATCTACCAACACTACAGGAGAGAAGGAAAAGAGGTGACATGATAATGCTATATAAGTGCATATCAGGGAAGGAGAAAATAGACATAAATGATTACTTAACATATGGAGAAGCAGCAGCAAGAGGACACTGCAAAAAACTACATAAGAAGAGAGGTGATAAAGACGTAAGGAAATTCAGTTTCCCAAACAGAGCAATTGATCAATGGAATGCACTACCGAATGAAATAGTGTGTGCCAAAACAATTCACAAGTTTAAGGATATGTACGATAAATATGGTTTAATACACGGGACAGCACGAGCTTGACTCATTCCTGTAAAGATACAATTAGGTAAGAACAATTAGGTAAGAACACACACACACACACCGAGGCACCGAGAGAGAGCAGACGCATGTCGACACCGCTCTATACCGGGCCAACTTGGCCAGTGGAATTACCTAAATAAGTATCTTTATATGAGTCAAGCTCTGTACAATGTTAGACTAAATGGTGTTCTAATATAAAAAAGAGGAAGTTTTAAGTAAGACTTGGTCAAACAGAAAAGTAAACAAGCAGTGCAAGAATGTGCACAATCAGCTGATCGTTGTTTAGTCTACAATCTGTCCCAGGGAATGTAAGTACTATATGCACTTTTAGTACTGCAAAATGATCACATACTTTAGTAAAGCAATTTTGGAAAAGAAAAGGGATAAAGGTAGAAAGCAGGATGATGATTTCTAACAAGAACTGGTTGAAATGGAGACTCACAATAAACTGGTTGAATGAGTATACAGGTTAGAGATGGCTTTTCAAAATGAGATTGATGAAATTAACCCGAGACGTCCCGTCGACGTATGGGTACGTTGCAACATTTTGCATTTGCCAGTCCCGACGACGTACTGGTACGTCATGCAATTGCAAGGTCCCTAATTTGCACAATTTTCAAATTTTGTGCGTGATTTTTTGTACGTATACACAGGATACCTTCCTCTATTCCTCTACAGGATGCCAAGCAGTGGCAGTGCCTTACACCGAATAACCTCCCCCCCACCCTCAGCATGCCATTGTCTCGGCAATTCACCTGTTACCAGTGACCTGGCAAATAAAGACATTCAGGGCCAGAGTGATTCCCCAATCGATGGCAATGTGGAGGACAAAGTTTACATAGTATTAGAGGAAGAAACAGTCAGAAATGATGATCAGGTAAAGTGGCAAAAGAATGTCAGGTATAGTGATGAGTTAGTGAGTGAAACAATCCTTATAATGCCTATATTACTGTTTGAAAACCAATATACTCTCGTACTACATAAAAATTCGTACCAAATAAATAAATAAAAACCGTTTATGAGTGGTGTGAAATAGTTACCCTCCTATAGAACTCATTTTCTTTGGTTCCAGCCTGTTAGAAAACCCAGTCAGGTAAGGAGGTACTGCTACCCGGATCGAGTATTTTAAACCTCAGGTGAGCGATTTCTCTATGAAATTTCGATGTTTCTCACCAAAAGCGGAGGTTTTAGCCAAAAAAAAAATTTCCGAAAATACCTCGGGATTGGGGGGTGTCAGAGGTGCGAAATAGCTCGGAACGTGACGGGTTAAGAAACAGATGCACCTGCAAAAGGAAGAAATAAAAAAATTAGGAAAGGAAATCAACAAGAAAGACACAACCATAGATGAGCTAACAGTTGAAGTGGGTACATTTAGGAAAATTAGTGAAATGGCAAGTACAGTAGTCAATCACGAGAGTATTATGGAACAGTTCAAAAATGATACAGAGACAATTAGGCAAGTAAGCAGTCTGGTAGATCAGAGCAGTGATATTGAGATGATAACACAGGTGAATGAAGCCGTGCAAAGCTACAAAAATGATGTGGAAACCACTTATGCTGAAATGGTGAAAGTAAAGAAAGACTTGGAAACAAGGGTGGAAGAAAAAAGCATTAAAAAGGAAGTGAAAAGAATAATCCAAAACAATCCTAAGTTAGTCAGAGATTCAGTAGATATTAACAAATCTATAGTAATCACTGGTGTACAAGAGGAAGAAGTAAAAAACAAGATCTCAAGAGACAAAAAAGAGATGGCAAATGTAATGGGCATATTGAAAGAAGTATCAGAGGAAATCTATAGTAAAGACATAGAGGAACACAAAAGGTTGGGGAAATACGAGAAAAACAAGTCAAGACCCCTAAAGGTAACCTTCCAGAGTGTAAACACTGTGGAGGAGATACTAAAAAATGCAAAGAATCTTATGGAAGATGAGGAGTTCAAAAATGTATGGATAAAAAGATGCCTAACACAATAGGAACTGGAATTACTGAAAGAGAAGAGGGAGGAAGCAAAAACAAAAAATGAGGGAAGATCAGAGGAGGAGAAAAATAATTTTTTTTACAAAGTAATTGGATTGCAGGTACGAAAGTGGTACATAAACAGGAGGGAATAAAAAGGAGGAAGGTAGTAGAATCAAATTATGACAAGTATATAAACAAGATGATTAAGTTGATGTACTCAAATGTGGATGGAATGGTATCTAAATTATTAGAGATGAATGATTATGTCAGAGAAAATGAACCACATATAATATGCCTAACTGAAACAAAATTAACACCAAAGATATCGAATTACATCCTAAACTTAGAGGAATATAATATATGGAGAAGAGATAGGAACTTAAAAAAAGGAGGAGGAATTATAATATTAATTAAGACAAATCTAAAAGTCAAAGAAATAGAATTAGATATACCCTCACAAGTAGAACTAATTACAGTAGACATAAATACATCTGAAGGGAAAGTAATTGTAGCCAATTTGTAAATGCCACCCAGATCAAACACGTGGGAAAGAGACAAATATGAGGACCTGGCAGAGAGTACAATTCAGAGTTTAAGAGCATTACTACATAAAATGGAAGAGAAATCGAAAAGAATTATACTAACTGGAGATTTTAATACAAATATAAGTTGGAATACTCTAGATATAATAAGCCAAGAAAGCTGTTGCAACCAAAAGCTCCGGGATCTTGTGCAAGAGTTTTTCCTAACGCAACATGTGAGGGAAAGCACCAGAATAAGAGGACTCGATGTGCCCTCAATGCTAGATCTCATATTTACTAGGCAAGAAAACGACATTGACAATTTAATATATCACCCTCCATTCTGTAAAAGCAACCATGCAGTACTAAACTGCAATTTCAGGATTGCACATGACATAGATAACAGCAATGAAAGTTACAAAAAGAGCCTAAACTATAAAAAGGGAAAGTATCATGACCTAAAGAAGTACTTCTTAGAAATTGCTGGGAAAATGAGCTTAGAGGACAAGATTTAAATGCTATATATGAAAAATTCTGTGAACTTTATGAAATAGGAGTCCAGAAGTAGGCTACATCCCACAGCACAAAGAAGCAGAAAAGAAAAGAAGGAAATGGTTTAATACAGAATGTAAAAAATCAAAAGAAAAAAGAAATTTGTTGTCGAATAGATACAGAAGACACAATGGTGAAAGGGCATATAATAATTACAAACAGGCAAGAAACGATTATACAAGAATAAGGAGGGAAGCCCAGAAACAGTTTGAGGAGGATATCATACATAAAAGTATTGATCAACCAAAGCTATTTTACAGCTACATCAGAAACAAAACCAAAGTAAAAGATAAAATACAATCCATTACAGATGATGGAATCACCTATACACAAGAGAAGGATATTTGTGAAGCACTAAACAAGAATTTCCAATCAGTTTTTACAGAGGAAAAAAATTTTGAGAGGGAGTATGTGGAACATGCATGCCCACACATACTACCAGATATACAAACATCAGAAAAAGAAATACAGGAGGAGCTAAGTAAATCAGACAAAGGAAAAGCAAATGGTCCTGATGAAATTACATGTTGGGTGCTACGTGAATGTGCAAAGGAGTTAAGTAAACCATTATTTTTAATTTTCATGAAATCCTTGAGTCAAGGTAAACTACATTATATTTGGAAGAAAGCAAACATTGTTCCCTTATTCAAGAAAGAGAATAGACAAAATCCACTTAACTACCGACCAGTATCACTAACCAGTGTTGTAAGCAAGGTATTAGAAAAGCTTACAAGAAAGCTTGGGTAAGAAGAATACAGTATGATAACAGAAAGACAGTTTGGTTTCAGAAAAGGAAAATCATGTGTTACTAATCTGTTGAGCTACTATGACAGAGTAACAGACACATTAGAGGAAAAAGAAGGATGGGTGGACAGTATTAATTTAGATTTCAAGAAAGCATTTGACACAGTACCACATCAAAGCCTTTTATGGAAACTGTACCATCAAGGAGGAATTCTAGGCAAACTGTATTGTTGGATGCAAGATTTTCTCATGAAAAGAAAAATGAGAACAGTATTAAGGGGAAATTACTCATCATGGAAAGAAGTGACTAGTGGAGTACCACAGGGCTTAGTGCTGGCACCAATCATGTTTTTAGTGTATAAAAATGATATAGACAGTAACACTGGAAATGAGAGCTATCTAAATATGTTTGTGGATGATGCAAAAAGACAAAGGAGAATTACTAACACAGACTCTTGTAAAGAGCTACAAGAAGAATTAAATGAACTTATTGAAGGGAGTAATACAGTACAAGTCCCATTATTCGGCATCAATGGGACCAGGATGATGCCGAGAAATTAGATTTGCCGAATAATAAAAAACCTACCCACTCAGTACCTTAAATATATTGGCGAACACTTATCACCACTTATGGTTCGGTATTACAACTGTGTTTGGAGAGAGTACTGTATGCTGTACAATACTGCAATCAATACAGTACTATACCTGAATCTGGAATATATTAGTGAACATATACAAGGGTAATGACACAGTAGGCCTACAAGTCAGATAACACTTCCTGGATGGCCGAAATGATACGGAATATTACCTACCAGCTCAGTACATCACTTGTATTGGTGAACTCATCACTACTTATATTATTACAAATATGTTTGGAGTGAGTACTGTATACAGTACTTTTTCCAAACAAAATAAAATAGTCGGAAAACTGCATAAAATAAAAGGATCTGAACTGGTAATGTCTTTCTGATGAAAGTCATAAATTACATTTAGCACTCACTCTTTTGTTCGTTTTTTTTTTTACATGTGAAAGGAGAGTACTGATGGAAACAGTAATGTATTCCATGAACCCCTTAATAACCTCCGACATTGAACAACCCTTTAAAGTACCGATGTCGAGTTAGTGAGCTATGGAAAAACTGTGAACAATTATGGGAATGGAACGAAGGTCACTGGTATGTTTACACGACTCTATGCTACGATTCCAAGCAGTCAGGGGGTCAGTTAATCTCAGATGTTTTCGCCAATTTGGTAAATGCACCGTAACTTTATCAATTCTCCAGTCAATCATAGCGAATCATAGCATGGGTTTAGGGAGCTAAATAACACATTTCTAGGTGCGCCAGACGATTATCTTCACATAAGAAAATGGAAGAAATTAAATCCCTTTCTGAGTATGTAAAGTTCTTCCATTCTTCTGAAATCAATTTATTTTTCTTAAAGATGGGAAGATAATCGTCTGGCTCACCAAGCAATGTGTTATTTAGCTTCCTAAACCCATGCTATGATTCGCTATGAGTCACGGAAAGATTGATAAAGTTACGGTGTATTTACCAAATGGGCGAAAACATCTGAGATTAACCGACCGCCTAACTGCTTGGAATCGTAGCGTAGTCATGTAAACATACCACTGACCTTCGTTCCCTCCCCATAATTGTTCAGTTTTCTTTATAGCTCACACTAACTTAACATCACTGACATCGGTTGTTCAGTGCCGGAGGTTATTAAAGGATTAATGGGATATATTACTGTTTGCATCAATGCTCTCTCTTTCACGTTAAGCACAAAAACAAACAAAAGAATGAGCACTAAATGTACGTTTAACTTTCATCAGAGAGACCTTAGCAATTCATATTCCTCCAGTTTATTTTTAAGTATTTTTCTGACTTTAGGTTAGGTTAGGTTTGGTTAAATTATAAGGTACAGTTAAACTCGGTTAGGTTAGGTTCAGTTAAACAGGACAGTCCC
This sequence comes from Coenobita brevimanus, assembly GCF_032717465.1. NCBI lineage: Eukaryota > Metazoa > Arthropoda > Malacostraca > Decapoda > Coenobitidae > Coenobita > Coenobita brevimanus. The sequence goes on from NC_137013.1 coordinate 6,621,775, forward strand.
TTCCACCATTATGCTGAGGAATAAAAATACTAGAGCTGTCACAGCCGTACAGCTAAAAACAACGGGGAAACTGATTTAACAAGCAACATTTATTTATGGGTAATGCATTACAGTGTCAGTGGTTCATGGGCTACTCAATTACCGGTGTCATTTTCAGGAAGGCATCAAGAATGAAAGAATTTCAAGAATTAGCGTGGGGGCTTGGAACGTAACCCTCGCTAATTTGGTGGGGGTGGTTACTGTAGTGTATGATACTGTGCAATATTGTAATCAATACAGTACTATACCTGAATCTGAATAAAAATATAAAATTATTGAACATACAGAAGTGTAATGAAACATCAGGCCTACAAGCCACAGATAACACTTCCTAGACTGCCGAGATGATTCCGGACATCTGCCGAACAATCAATGATTTTCGTAAATGGGACTATTTCTCAAAACTGCCGAAATGTCGGATCTACCGAACAATCAGCTGCCGAATAATAGGACTTTTACTGTACATGGCAAATGGAATTCAATGTGGACAAGTGTCATGTAATCAAGTTTGGTAAAAGTTGAACAAGACCTGATTGGGATTATACATTAGGAAATAAAACCCTACACACACATCAGAAAGAGAGAAGGACCTAGGTGTGATTGTCAGTAACATCTCCGGCTGACCACATCAGTGAGAAAGTACGGAACATGTATACACTGCTTTGCCAATGAGAATAGCATTCACATACATAAATGAAGACATGCTAAGAAAGATAAAAACACCATTCATCAGACCAACCCTGGAGTATGCATCAGTAGTCTGGAGTCCTCATCTCAAAAAACACATACACAAAATTGAAAAAGTTCATATTGCTGCTACAAGATGGGTACTAAGCTTAAGGGATCTAAGCTGTGAAGAAAGACTAAATAAACTGAATCTACCAACACTACAGGACAGAAGCAAAAGAGATGACATGATTATGCTATATAAATGCATATCAGGGAAGGAGAAAATAGACATAAATGATTATTTAACGTATGGGGAAGCATCAGCAAGAGGACACTGCAAAAAATTGCATAAGAAGAGAGGTGATAAAGACGTAAGGAAATTTAGTTTTCCAAATAGAGCATTTGATCAGTGGAATGCACTACCGAATGCAATAGTGTGTGCCAAAACAATTCACAAATTTAAGGATATGTACGATAAATATGGTTTAAGACACTGGACAGTACGAGCTTGACTCATTCCTGTAAAGCAGGGGTTCCCAACCTGGGGTAAATTACCCCAAGTGGGGTAATTTGGTCTTTCGTGAAGGATAATGGGGGAGGTAACAAAAAAAAAAAAAAATCTAAAAATCATACCAGTTATGATAGACTTTCAGACCTATACTAAAATTCAGAGATGAATGTTTAAAGTCATGTTTATTTGGTATCAGTGTTAATAATAAAAATAAATTACTCCTTGCAATAACTCTCTTGGTTTTAGCCTAACCTTTAATTAAGTCCTACATTCAAACTAAAATCTAGGCATCAAAATGTTAAGCAGCTAAAATGCAATTGTGGAAACATAAGCAATGAGGGGCTAATGAGTGAAGGGAGGTGTGGAAAATGGGGTAATGGGTAAATAAAGGTTGGGAACCCCTGCTGTAAAGATACAATTAGGTAAGAACACAGTTTTGGTGGCATTGTTACTGTTTGACAAACTAGATTCAATTTTTCCGCTGCATGCACTCTGAGTGTGACCAGTGCCCGGCAACTGATAATACTTTTTCGGACCACCAAAAGGCATTTGATAAAATTTCTCATCGAAGGTTCGTGGCAAATACTCCTGCATGGGGAATTCATGAGAAAGAGTTGGATGGGTAAAAAATTGAAATTGGGGAGGGTAGTAAACAGGAAAACCTCCCACTAGAGAACTCCGCTTGTGCAACCACATTTGAAATATTCGGTGTTCATGTTGCTGACCCTGAAGAAGGATATTGCAAGGCTTCAGGGAGTCCAGAAGTGGTTCTACAAAGCTTACCCCATCCATCAGATGCCGGAGGAGGTCTCACACAGCAGACCTCTGTTCGGAATAAACGAAGCATTTGTGCTGACAGCTATCAGAGATTTTTAAAATTATTCATAGATTTTGAAAAATTGACTATCAGCACCTGTATAGCTTAAACTGCTAATTGTCGAGGAATTATGGATGGCAACTTAACCTGAAGGGTTACCACTATGATATGTTAAGCACTTTCCTCTCACATCAGATCTGCAGAACATGTAATCAGCACAAGTTGTTGAAAGTTACCCGACAGCAGTTGAAAGTTAGATTTTTTTTTCTGCCTTACTTAATTGTAGATTGAATTTGTCCTTTCATAATAAATTTCCTAGCCTCTCCTGCTTTTTCGGAATTAGGTGTACTTCCTTTTCCATGTTCTTTTAACGAATGAGAGGATTGGGTAGGGAGGGCCTTCGACTTTCCTCTGCTATTCTCTCATTAGTAAAGTAGTATACTATATATGAGACTTTCATAATGCCACCATACGATGGGTCGTAAAACTTTTTTTTATTTTTTGTTCTTGTAAATCCCTCTCTCTCTCTCTCTCTCTCTCTCTCTCTCTCTCTCTCTCTCTTCTCTCTCTCTCTTCCCTTCCCCTACTCACTCCTTGTCTGCAAATCTGCTTCCTTTTTCTATCCTCTTCCCTCATTATTTCCTTATTATCTCCTTGTTTCTTCTCTCCACCTAGACCACACATATTAATCTTTTCTTGTTTCCGGCTTCTCTCATTTTTCATGATATTAGTCTTAATACTCTTCATAATAAAATTGTTTTTTCAACTGTATCTGTAAGACAGGGTGGCAGTAAATTTAGTAGGGGAGTGTAAGATAAAAATGGTAGATTACTAGTGGAGAAGGGAGAAAAAGTGGGCAGATGGATAGAACACTTTAACCTGCTGTGTCCCATTGACGTATATGTATCTCCAGATGTTTTGTCCCCTGGGGGTAGGGGGGTTTCAAGAATACTCCCCCAGTATCTCTGCTTGTCGTACGAGGTGACTGAAAGGGTTGGTGGTGGGTTAGTGCCCCACCCCGTAAAAAGAACTAACTAAAGAAGCAAATAAAGCACCTCGGACCAGGCCGGACTATACGTTGACGACTCGGAACGGACAAAGGACATTCTGAGGGTGGGAACGTGGAATGTGAGAGGAATGAATAACGAAGTGAAAGAGAGAGAGATTGTTCAGGTGCTTCAGGATGCAAGAGTGGATATATGTGGATTGACTGAAACTAAATGGGAAGGTGAAAGGGTGAGAGAATGGGAATATGATTTAGGTATATGTGCGAGAGTTAATGAGAATGAGAGGGCAAGAGAAGGAGTATGTCTGATGATAAGCAAGAAGTGGAAGGAGAATATAAGAGTGTATGGAAGAGTGGGTGCAAGGATTGTATGGGTGAGGATGAAAGTAGGTATACAAGCGTGGGCGATTGTATGTGTGTATGCTCTGACAGAGGACCGAGTGGCAAGAGTGAAAGATGAGTTTTGGGCGAGAGTAAAAGCATGTATGGACAAATTTGAGAGGAGTGAGAGTGTGCTTTTGACTGGTGACATAAATGGCAAAGTTGGGAATGTACGAGTGGATGGAGTGGTTGGTCAGTGGGGTATGCCAGCTGAAGTAGATGGGAACGGTAGTGCTTTGGTGGACATCTGTGCTGGTAAGGGGTTGGCAATAGCCAACACCTACTTTCGACATAAGATGATCCACCAGTATACATGGAGAGTAATGAGGAGGATGGATGGTGAACTTGTTGAACGAAAGGCAATGATAGACTACGTGTGTGTGGATGAGAGAATGAGAAGACAAGTGTTGGATGCAAGAGTGTGGAGAGGGTGGGGGAATGGAGTCTCGGACCATCACTTAGTCATGGACAAGGTAAAGCTGCAAAGAAAATGGTTGAGGAGATGAAGGGGAAGGCAGGAGGAAACAGCTTCTGTGAGAAGAGTAGAGAATTTGCAAGATAGTAAGAAAATGGCAGAGTATAAGAGCATAGTGGAAGAAGGATTGGGAAGGTATGAGCTAGAGCAGATGGAAAGGGTGGAAGACGTATGTTAGATATTTACGGAAGAGATAGACGCAGCATGTGAGGTGGTTTGTGGAGTGAGGAGATGAAAGGGTGTGCAAGGGACAGCATGGAGTGATGAGGTGAAATGAGCTGTGGAACGAAAGAAGAAGGCATATAGTGAATGGTTAGCGAGTAGAGGTAGGGGAGAAGATGAGAGAGAGAAGAGTGAGGTATATGTGAACAGGAGAAGGGAGGTGAAGAGACTGGTGGAGAGTAAGCAGAAAGTGGATGAAGAGTTTGGGAGGAATCTGAGTGTGAAATGGAGGGAGAGTAAGAAATTGTTTTGGAAGGAGGTAAAGAAAGTAAGGCAGTGTGAAAGGGGAAATAGTAGGGGAGTGAAAGACAGGAATAATAGATTGTTGGTGGAGAAGAGAAAGAAATTGAGGAGATGGAAGGAGCACTTTGAGGATCTGATGAATGTAGAGAGTGACAGCAGTGTGAGTATAATTGGTTGGGGAATGGCTGAGAGAAGAAGAGATGAGAGGAGGGAGGAAGAGATCAGTTGGAGGGAAGTAATGGAAGCAATGAAGAAGGTCAAGTTTGGAAAGACCCCAGGAATTCATGGAGTGTGTGGTGAATTGCTGAGGTATGGGGACGAGATTGTTGTGGAGTGGATATGGAAGTTGTGTAGATTGGCTTGGGAAGAGGGAAGGGTTCCAGAGGACTGGAAATCAGGTATAATTGTTCCTTTATACAAAGGAAAAGGGGAAAGAGAAGTATGTGGTAACCATAAGGGTATTTGCCTTCTTAGTGTGACTGGTAAAATATAGAATACTCACTGATAGGGTTAGGTATATGACAGAGGAGCTAGTTGGTGAAGAACAAGGGGGATTTAGGAAGGGAAAAGGGTGTGTAGATCAGATATTTGTTCTAAGATGTTTAGTGGAGAAGTATCTAGAGTAGGGAAAGAAAGTGTATGCTGCCTTCATGGACTTGGAGAAAGCTTATGACAGAATAGATAGGCAAGGTATGTGGAAGGTATTAAGAATATATGGAGTGGATGGGAAATTGTTGAGTGCTGTGAAGAGTATGTACGAAGGAGCTAGGGCTACAGTGCGAGTGGATGGTGAGCTGAGTTCTTTGATTTCAATGTGGGACTGAAACAGGGTTGTGTGATGTCTCCATGGCTGTTTAATATATACATGGATGGGGTTGTAAAGGATTTGCAGGGTAGGGCAGTGGATGTGGGGGTGGCTCTAATGAATGAGGGTGAAGTTTGGAAGATTCCAGTGTTGCTGTTTGCTGATGATACAGTATTGTTAAGTGAAGATGAATGGGAGTTGCAAGGTTTGGCGAATGAATTTGGGACAGTGTGTAGGAGGAGGAAGCTGAAAGTTAATGTAAACAAAAGTAGTCATGGTGTTTGAGAGGAATGAAGTCACAGAGTGAACAGTGAGGTTGGATGGTGAGGATATGGAGAATGTGGGTGCATTCAAGTACTTGGGTAGTGTGATGAGTAAGGATGGAACTTTGGGGGATGAAGTGCGTGAAAGGGTACAGCAGGGAAGGAAAGTTGTTGGTTCACTGAAAGCAGTGATGAGAAATAGGGAGGTGAGTATGGAAGTTAAGAAGTCACTGCATAATAGTATTGTGATCCCTACACTGATGTATGGAAGCGAGGCGTGGACCTTGCAAGAGGGGAACAAATCAAGAGTGAGAGCAATGGAAATGAGTTCCTTCAGGAGCATGTGGACTGACATGGAGGGACAGGTTGACGAATGAAGAAGTGAAGGAACGTTGTGGGGTGGATGTGGATGTTGTTGAGAAGATTAGGAGAAATACACTGAGGTGGTTTGGACATGTGGAGAGAATGGAGAATGAAAGACTGACTAAGAAGGTGTATGTAGGTGAGGTGGAGGGAGGGAGAGGGAGGGGTAGACCAAGGATGAGGTGGAGGGATGGAGTTGAGAGGTATATGAGGGAGGGGGGGTGAGTTGGGGGGAGGGTAGTCAAATGGTGGGTGACAGAGTGACTTGGAGGCATTTTGTCTGCAGCCACCCTTTGTGGGATTAGGGCGTCAGGCTATAGATAGATAGACAGATAGACGCGATGTCACTGTGAGTCCCGTTGATGTATATACACGCGCATCAATTGCAAGGTCCCTAATTTGCACACTTGTCAAATTTCGTGTGTGATTTTTGGCACACACACGCAGGCAAGCCCCCCCAGACCCTGCGTGACCTGTTCTCTCCCTTGTCTTGGCCACTTACTTGTTAGCAGTGACCCAGGTCAGACATGGCATGTAGAGGTCTCTGAGGACGACATACAATCCGCCTTGGACGCCTTCACAGGTGATAGTGATTCTCCACTGGATGACGATGTGGAGGATAGGGATTATGTGCAGCCTGAGGGGGAAACAAGCAGCAGTGATGAGGAGGTCCCTTCGCTGAGGAAAGTGCGGTATGTGACGTACCGTAAGGTGAGGGAAGGCCAGCCTGGACCCCATACACATGCATGGACCTCTCTCCAGCCCCTAGACAAAGAGTCAGATGAGGACGAGGACGGGGATGAGGACGGCGGCGTAGGACGTGATGTTACCTTGTGGTTGGGGAGGGAGAAAATTTTGCTGCGAGGATCCGAAGGTGCGGCGAAGAGGAAAATCAGGTATGGTCCTTCTGTGTTGTCTGGGGAAGGTGCGAGTGGTGTGGTGGGAGTGAGGGGTGAAAGGGAAAGTGGTGTAGAGGGACTGAGCGGTGAAAGGAAAGTGGTGAGGGAGGCAGCATGAGCACGTGATGTGCATGGGCAGCGGGGAGGCAAGGTGGAGCCGCTCCCTAGCATGTCTTTCGCCCCACAATATTCCCGCACTTCCTCTCCACAGCCCCATGATGTGGGGAAAGGAAGGAAAGGGAAGGGAAAGAGGAAAGGAAAAGGGAGAGGAAAGAGGAGTGCGAGTGGGGAAGGGTGCTGCTCTCCACCTCCCCAACCTCCCCCACCACCCTCCCCTCCCCACTCTGACGAAGGCAACGATGGGGACGAGGCTGGAGATGGTAGTGTGTTGTGGGACTGGGAAGATGGTAATTTCACTCCCATCATTCACCCCTTCACTGAGGAGTGGCGGTCTGGCTGCACAGCTCCAGGTATCCACGCAGGCTCCACCAGGGTGGATTTCTTCCACCTGTTCTTTGGGGAGGAGTTTGTGGGCCGCATAGTGGAGCAAACAAACTTATTTGCAAGCAGCAAGCGCCGTGAAAGTGAGCATCAAGGTACAACAAGCAGGCACTACCAACAGTATGACTATCCGGTAACCCTAGTTGAGATGTTTATATTTTTGGCCCTGGTTCTCTTGATGGGTGTAGTGCGAAAAAATCAAATTCCTGCATTTTGGTCCACGGACCCAATGACCAGCACACCTTTCTTTGGTAAGGTAATGGGTCGTAATTGTTTCCAGCAAATTCTAAGCTGCCTCCACTTTAACGATGCAGACGACCCTGCTAATGCTAATAACACAGATAAAATGAGGAGAATTAGGCTTGTCTTTGATCACCTACGGGAAATGTTTCGCTCATCATTTTATCCTTACAGATACCTTGTCATAGATGAGAGTCTTGTGTTGTGGAGAGACAATATTTCCTATCGCCAGTACGTACCCAGCAAGAGACACCGTTTTGGGTTCAAGATCTTTGATGTGTGTGACTGTAAGACTGGTTATGTGCAAGACATAGTCTTGTACACCAGTGCACAGACAGACATAATAGAAGATCGTAGTATTGGACTCTCAGGGGCCATAGTGAAGACAATGATAGAGGAGTACCTTCATCGTTGTCATGTGCTGTACCTGGACATTTGGTACACTAGCCCTCTTCTCGCTCGGATCCTCCACCAACACGACACCAGAGTCTGTGGTACAGTGAAGAGAAACCGTTGCCATATGCTCAAAGTTGGGAGGAAACTTGTCAAGAACGAGATGGTTTTCTTCCAGGCAAATAACATCCTTGCCACCCTGTGGAACCACAACAGGGAAGTTTGCCTCCTGCCGACTGTACACTGCCCTCTGATGCACCACGCAGACTCCATGGATCACCCCAGCGAGAGGAGGTGCCACATCTGGAAACTGGAGTCGGTACTGGACTACAATATCAACATGAGGCAAGTGGATCAGTCTGACTCCATGATTTCCAGTGTGGAGTGTGCCAGAACCACGATAAAGTGGTACAAAAAGCTCTTCTTCCACTTGCTCGACATCACAGTCCTCAACACACACTACCTCCACGCATTGACAACGGGAATCTCTGAGACCTTTGAGGGGTTTGTGAGGAAGCTGTCTCATGACATTATTGCCAGGTCCACACAGGACAGGGCTCCACACCGCACCCGCACCCCCAGTGCTGCCCAGACTCCCCTATTCCTCGCAGGATGCCACTACCCAAACAGCATCCCTCCTCAACCAAACTGTCCTAGACTTCAGCGCCACTGCCATGTATGCAAGCACTCAACAGTAAGACAAGCCACTCAGAGAAAAGACACAAGATACGAGTGTGTAGACTGCAATGCAGCGTTGTGCCTTGAGCCATGTTTCAAGGAATATCACAGCTTCCTACATTACTGCTACTGTGTGTGATACCGATAATATGACTCACTGTACAAGTAAGGCCTGTACATATGCGAAAATATAACGCCCACTATAATAGTAAGGCCTGCAAGTATGTGATAAGAATTATATAAAGTTGAAACGGGTGTAATGTTAGTGGGAAAGTAATTATATAAGATGAAAAAAAGTGTAAGTTGAAACAAGTGATATAGCAAATTCACTCACTGTGTAAATATGCGATAATATGACGCTCAGTAGAATAGTAAGGTCTGTAAATATGTGATAGCAATTATATAAAGTGGGAATGGGTGTACTGTTAGTGGAAAAAAATTATATAAGTTGAAAAATAGGGTGTACTGGTAAGTTGAAACAACAGTCATAGCGACTTCACTCTCTATGTAATTATGCGCTATAATTACGCTCAATATTATCGTAAGGCCTAAAAATATGTGAAAACAGTTCTCTAAAGTGGAAAAGGGTATAATGTTATTGGAAAAGTATTATGTAAGTTGAAAAAAGAGAATGTGAGTTGAAACAACAGACACAGCGAGTTCACTCACTACGTACTGTAAATATGTGCTATCATTATGCTAAATATTATCGTAAGGTCTGTAAATATGTGAAAACAGTACTCTAAAGTGGAAAAGGGTATAATGTTATTGGAAAAGTATTATGTAAGATGAAAAAATGAAATGTATGATGAAACAACAATGTTAGTGAATCATCTGTGAACAATTTGGGCGATTTCACTAGGTACACCCAATGGAACAATGATTATTTCACCTTTATTTTTGTATAGAAACCAATATGCTCTTACACTACATATTTTTTATGTTTGTAATAAATAACTATTTTCCTATTGTGAATGGTTTCCCATACTAATCCATACCACAGAAAATGTGACAGCCACAGAGCACCTCCATAGAACATAGTACCAGGTGTAACGAAGGTTTATCTGTGTAGGCCGCTTATAGACCCCGGTGACCACTTTCTTTGTGATTTTCCATTGTTTCTCACCAGAAGTGGAGGTTTGAGCCAACAAAATTTTTATCCAAAATTGGTCGGGATTGGGGGGAGTCAGTGATGGAAAAGTGGTCGGGATGTGGCAGGTTAAGGAATTGTTGAACATAGAGAATGGAAGTAATGGGAATATAAATGGCTGGAGAATGGCTGGGAGAAGGAGGGAGATGAGAAGACAGGAAGAAATCAGTAGGATAGAAGTTGTGGAAGCAATGAAGAAAGTCAAATTGGGGAAAGCCCCAGGGATTGATGGAGTGTGTGGTGAAATGCTGAAGCATGGGGGAGAGATAGTAGTAGAATGGATGTGGAAGATGTGCAGATTGGCCTGGGAGGAAGGTAGAGTCCCGGAGAATGGAAGTCAGGTATAATTATTCCCTTGTACAAAGGAAAAGGGCAAAAAGAAGTGTGTGGTAATTGTAGGGGCATTAGTCTTCTTAGTGTAATAGGAAAGTGTATGGTAGGCTACTTACTGACAGAGTTAGGGAAATAACAGAGGAATTTGTTGGAGAAGAACAGGGAGGCTTTAGGAAGGGAAGAGGTTGTGTAGATCAGATAATAATTCTTAGATCTTTAGTGGAAAAGTTTCTCGAGAAGGGAAAGAAGTTGCATGCAGCCTTCGAGGATTTGGAGAAAGCACATGACAGGGTGGATAGACAAGGATTGTGGAAAGTATTAAGGATATATGGAGTAGATGGGAAGTTGTTGAATGCTGTGAAGGGTATGTATGATGGTGCTAAGGCTGCAGTGCGTGTGGATGGTGAACTGAGTGAATTTTTCTCTTTGAAGGTTGGGTCGAAACAGGGATGTGTCATGTCTCCATGGTTGTTCAATCTGTACAGTACATGGATGGGGTAATAAAAGAAGTACAAGGTAGGGCAGTGGATGTTGGAGTGGCCCTAGTGAGAGAGGGTAGTGTTTGGAAACTTCCTGTACTGTTGTTTGCAGTTGATACTGTGTTGTTAAGTGAAGACGAAGGGGAGCTGCAAGGCTTGGTGGATGAGTCTGGGAGTGTGTAAGAAACGGAATCTAAAGGTGAATGTAAGGAAGAGTGAAGTGATGGTCTTTGAGAGAGGTGAAGTCAGTGAACGTACAGTGAGGCTGGATGGTGAGGAAATGGAAGTTGTGAGTACGTTTAAACACTTTTTTTTTTTAATTACGAACAGAGAAAGGAAAAACAAATGAATAAAAAAAATAATCCATACACCAGACTACTGGTGTCCTCTGTTCATAAAATATCTTGAACAGTTAGACTTGAACAGCTATGGGTTGAAGTTTCAAGGGAAACAACTCTGGGGAAGTGAGTTCCAAAGAGATACAGTTCGGGGAATGAAAGAATTCTAATAGGCAGAAGTTTTGCAATATGGCTGAATGACATTCCAGTCATGAGCGCTACCAGATGCCCATGTAGCACGAGAGAAGGCATGGTGAGGTGGCACCATGAACACAACTTCGTCTGAGCATTTACCATAAAAATATTCGTAAAATAATGCAAGGGAGGCAACATTCCTTCTTACTTGTGAGGGAGGTAGTTTATTTGTAATGGCAGGATTGTTGATAATTCTAACAGCCTTGTTCTGATTTTTGTCCAATAGTTTTAATGCAACCTCTCCGCTTCCATTCCACAAGGGTGGGCAATATTCAAGCTGAGAGAGCACATGACTCTTGTTAATTACAGCTAACTGCTCGTCAGTGAAGAAGTTACCTACTCTGTACATAAGTCCAAGTTTCTTTGAGTCCATTTTAGCAAGTGATCTAACATGAGAGTTCCAGCTAAGGGTATTGTTAAGTGAGGTGCCGAGAATTTCAGTACTTTGGAAGATGGGAATATTAGTAGTACTGAAGGTAATATATGAATCTGGCATTATCTGTATATCAGTAAATTGTATATAATTAGCTTTACTAGCATTAAATAAGACAAGGTTGTTTTGTCCCCATTCACTGATTGTAGATAGGTATTAATTATTGGAGATGGCTGTATTGAGTTGAGAAGTAGAGATATTAGACTTTGTAAATGGGTATCTGAGTGTGAATGAACTATGTAGTGTTGAGTCATCTCCATATGAGTGGATGGGAGAGTGGGTGACAGATAAGAGATCATTAATATGAACCAGGAAGAGGGTTGAAGCCAGAACTGATCCCTGCGGCACGCCGGCATTAATTGACTGGAAATTGGAATATACATCATCTACTTTTAGTTTTATTTTCCTGTCACTGAGATATGAGGAAATCAAAGGAACAAAAGACGTTAGTCCATAGCAAGGGAGTTTGGACAGCAGGGAACGATGCAATACTCTATCGTAAGCTTTAGAAGTATCAAGGGTTACTACATGAGTTTCTCCATGAAGGCCAATTGATTGATGGATGGTATGCATTAGGAGATTGAGTATGTCAATGGTGGATCTTTCGTGGCAAAAACCATATTGTTTGTCACTAATTAAGTTGCTGTATTCAAGATGTTTAACAATGTGCTTATGAATTAAAGTTTCAAATACCTTACCAAGAGAAGACGTGACAGCTATTGGTCTGTAATCAGAGGGGTCAGAGGAACTTCCTTTCTTCGGAATTGGGTGGATATTGGCTTCTTTCCATGAGTTTGGGAATGAAGAGGTACGTATGCATAGTCTGAATAATTTAGCTAGAACAGAGGCAAGTTGAGGGGAACACTTTTTCAAAACAATTGGCGGAATTCCATCTGGGCCTGGAACTTTGTTTGTACAGTAGGTAAATTGTCTAGGATGGATATCATGTATTTTGCCTGTATTTTAAGTGGAACAATTTCGGGAGAGTCAAGTTCTAGTACTGGGACGTTCTGGCTGGTATCGTCTATGGTAAAATTTTTGGCAAATGTGCTGGCAAAAATATCTGCTATCGCACGTAGGTCATTTGTAGGCTAATGTTGCCATCTGAAGATTTTAGTGGGGGAATGGATGATGACTTGTTAAAGTTATTATTGAAAGAATTTAGAGTTGACCAAAATATTCTGTTGTCATTAGGGTTATTAAGTAGTTTTCATGCTTGCTTTTGAAGAAAGTTAGATTTAGCTAGATTTATTACAGCTTTTGCATGATTTCTAGCAATTTTAAATTGAGAGAGTGATTCAGATATTTTTTATTTTAAATAAGAGTTATATGCTAATGACTTTTGGGCTGTTGCTCTGGCACAGTTGCCATCGAACCACTTTGGAGAGGTCGATCTTTAGTAAACTGTGATGAGTAAGGATGGAAATTTGGAGGGTGACGTGCTTGAAAGAGTACCACAAGGAAGAAGGGTTACTGGTTCCTTGAAAGCAGTGATAAGAAACAGGGAAGTGAGTATGGAAGTGAAAAAGTTACTACATGACAATATTGTGATACCAACTCTAATGTATGGAAGTGAAGCTTGGACGTTGTTGGAAGGACACACGTCAAGAGTGATAGCAATGGAAATTAGTTATTTGAAACGAGCCTGTGGAGTTACATGGAGAGACATGCTGACAAATGAGGAAGTGAAGAAGCGTTGTGGTGTGGAGGTGGATGTGATAGGAAGCGTTGGGAGGAACACACTGAGGTGGTTTGGCCATGTGGAGATGACGGAGGGTGGAGACTGACGAGGAGAGTGTATGTGAGTGAGGTGGAGGGAGTGAGAGGGAGGGGAGGCCGAGGATGAGATGGAGGGATGGAGTGGAGAGGTATATGAGAGAGGAGGGTGTGAGATGGGAGCAGGGCAGTGAAATGGCCGGGGACAGGGCGATGTGGAGGCGATTTGTTTGTGGCCACCCCATACTGGATTAAGGCGACTGGCAATAGATAGACAGATAGAACTGTATCTTTTGGTCTCTTTTTCTGCACTCTCTTTGTTTGCATCACGATATATATACCATCTGATAATTTTTTTCCCCTCACATTATCATCCTCAAACTCCCGTATTTATTTATTTACTTATTTACTTACTTATTCCTTCCTACCTTCCTACCTTTATTTATTAATTTATTAATTAATTTATCGGTTTAATTACACTGGTCCGCGAAATTATAGTCATTTAGATAGTTGTCTTCATTCTGAATATTTTTTACTTCGCTTATCAGTACAATAAAAATCATGTTTAGAGTGTTCCCATCACATCACATTTTATTACGGAAATAACAAGTTTAATTAAAATATGGCAAATTAGAAATTTCAATCGATCTATATAGTATTGTTCCAAATTAACTGAAAGTGAAAATATTTAATCAATGTAATTTTTTAAACATATAAATAAAGGAAACAACACTATATATTCCATGACTCACGTATAACCTCTCTAGTCTTTGTAAAGTTTCCTTTTTTTTTTTTCTGCTTCAAATTTTGGTTTGGTGGCCAGTCTTTTGTACACTATTTCTGGTGCTTCCCTATGAATCATCCAGTAGTAGTCCGCCATCACACTGACATCCCAGCGTCCTTTGTACCTTCTTTCCATGTCCTTGATATCCTGATGGAATCGTGCACCCTCTTCTTCATCTACCGCCCCAAGATTTTCTGGGAAAAATTCCAAATGCGGATCCAAAAAATAAACTTTGAGACTCATTTTTGGAACTTAACTGCTTCAACCTGGCCAACAAATTTCACACAATTTCTCTGTAATTTTGATCCTTATTGTTACCCAAATTCATAGAAATTCCTTTTTAGAATGATACTCATGCCTCTCGTTCCAGGTCGTTCACCACATTATCAATTTCTGCATCAGAAATCAGCTTTCTAATAGACAGGTCCAGTAAATACGCCCTCTTTCAATTTAGCTTCAGACAAACCAGGAAACATTTGGCACAAATACATAAAACAGGCTTCACCTCCAAGCTTAATAAAAAGTGGTGGTTGCTACACTTTATCTGAATGCACGAAGCTTGGTCTGATTGTGTTCTTGGCACCATGCTGTAGATTTTTTTCTATTTGGCCGTTCCTTCTGAGCCCAGTACAAATCCTTGACTCTGCTGTCCTGCTCTCAGAGAAAACTAGGGCATTTTGTATACCGTGGTTGCTGACCCAGTAAGATACACAGAACTTTCAGGTCACTATACATGAACCAACGGTGTTCATCGTATTTTGTTTTCTAGAGAAGATTTACCAGATTCTGGCACTTTTCTTTCAAATGACCAGAATGAGGAGCAAGTATTGATGCACATTTATTACCATTATGATGAAGTACTCCTTTCAGGCTTCTTTTAGGTGAATGAATAAGTAGTCTTCATTTTTCTGTATTATAATCTCTGCCAAGTTGCTGCACTAGGCCACTTACGTAAGTGCGACATAGCAAAGATCCATCTTTCATGAAATATGGTTCAAACTCTTTCTCTAGTTCGGTACCAAGAGAATGTTGTGTTTGGATGCAATTTGTTTTTATCTTTTAATCGGGACCTCAAGCGCTCTACAGCATCTTTGGGGAGACCGAGATCTCTTACGAAATCACTAAGTTAATCCTCAGAGAAGTTAATCCTGTGGCTCAATGCTTGAACACACTGGGACAAATTCTTCATCGTTTACGGCAGTACTTTTATCCTCTGAGTTAGTAGCAACATAATCAGGACAATCAGGTAGAGTAGGGATTAGTAGATCATGTCCTTTTGGTACAGGTCTTATTGCTGATGGACGATTAGGATAAACAGTTTTTTACTGATTCTTTGTGTCATATCCTTGGATTGTGTATGTATAATTTTTTATTTTTTATTTTATTCTATTTTATTTTCTTAGAGCCTGGATCAATTTATTAATTGCAAATATAGTATATGCACTGACTAGGATATGCACAGATCGCCCTGAGTTAATGGTCACTACTCATACTTTTGACCTGTGATGGGCTGTGGATCACTGAGGGTCCCTGTTAGTTAGGTGACCACCATCGTTTTGTGTGTGTGTGTGTGTGTGTGTGTGTGTGTGTGTGTGTGTGTGTGTGTGTGTGTGTGTGTGTGTGTGTACCATGGGTCACTGGTTCAGGAGGTGACTTGTGTGCTTGTCCCACATGGGAAAGATCCTAGTCTCAGTGGAATGAATAGAGCTGGGGCCTGATTGACTGCTGCCTACCTTAATAGCACCAGACAAGGCTGCCACCCCACCCCTGAACATACACACAGTGCACTGTGGAATTTCCACAGTGTCTGCAGACACCTTGTTAACTCAGCGCACCTGTGCATGGTGTCATGCGTTAGTTATTTATTCGATTATTCCTTTTACTTTACTACTTTCTCTTTCAGGTATTTCATACTGGTAGCTTATAGATAAAGTATTACAGAATGTAGCTTTTCCTTTACAGTCTTTCCTATGAAATTTCCATGTCAGTTTTTCCATGCTGCATGGTGGTTATTCTCACTTTTTCTTGCCAGTTTGAACTAGAGGGTTTGGAGGCAGGAGGAGCGTTCTTACTTTACTCTCCTTATCCTTCAGCATGTAGAGTTACTTCTCGTAGTCATAGTCTACTCTGTAACAAACAGCCTCGAAAGGACCATAAGGTCTGTTGCTGTTTGCTTTCCTTTGATTCTACTTGAACAAAAATAACAATCGTTACTATGATTTGGGGGTTCCCTCCATATCATCAGAATACAAAAAGCAAGAGCCTTCTTTTTGCCTTTGTCCATTATCTTAGTTCCTCAACACAAACAGAGCAGACACTGTGAGAACCCACCTTTTCTCCTGGTCACCAAGTTTGATTACAAAGTAGGCATAACAAGCCTTTTTTGTTTCGTTTTTACAAAATCTGTGATGTTCTGTCTCCGTTTTTTCACAACAAATTTTCCACAAATGTAGAAAAAAATCAGGACTCTTTACACAACGTTTAGACGCCATAATATGATTCTTAACAGTACAACGAATTATTCATTTATTTGTAAAGAAAAAAATTCAAAAAATATCAGTACTTCTCAATAAATCACTAATTTGTTCACTAAATATTACTGTGATAAACACTCCACTGAAAGTAATTCACAAGCGCACTGCTCAAGTGAGTCGCATTGAGATATGTTTGCTGCAATCCAGTAATGGTATGTCTCATTCCGTGTTTTGTATCTATATATTGGTTTATCTAATTTTAAAAATGTGTTACTTTAAACATGGATTTTAATATTCGAAAATACTAAATTCAATCAATTCCATTATAATAAGATATCCCTATGTATACAATCATATAGTGTAAAATGTTAAATAAATAAAAAAATATGTACCTATCTATCTATCTATATCTATCTGTCTATATATATATCTATATCTATCTCTCTATCTATTTATATATATCTATATCTATCTATATGTATATATATTTATCTATCTATCTATCTATACATCTCTCTCTCTCTCTCTCTCTCTATACATATGATTGTAGACTAATGCTAGGTTTACACATACGCAGACGTGAGACGAATGTCGTTCGTGTGGGGATCGCATCTATTCCGGATTGTCCTGGTCGAATTCGTCTGAAGACCTCTGCGGCGATCGTGTCTGCTTTTGTCTGTGTCGCAAATTTTAGGTGGTCCTAAAATTTGGGCCGCGGACAAGTTTCCGAGTCGCCTCCGAAATATCTGTGCATCGCGTTCTAGTCGCGTTCGTGTCGAGTTGTGGCGTCTGACTATTTCGTGTCGCTTACGCATCTCGTGTGTCCGAAATCGCCGCAGCGGTCTTCACATGAATTTTACTAGGACAATCCGGAATAGATGTGATCCCCACACGAACGACATTCGTGTCACATCCGTGTACCAATTCTAAACCTAGCAGAAAACGGTCAAATTTTACACGTTACCCTCATCCGATTTTCGACTTTTCGTTAACATTTTCTAGTAGAATTGGTCATTCTAAGAATCTTTTCTTCTATGACATTTCTCTCGCAAATTGATAATAAACGAGTTAAACGCGATTTACTTCCGCCAATCACAATCACAGATAGGTGGTATTTTTTTGTACTTACACCCAACTCACTGACAACAAAAGTGGCTAACTCACCTTATACTTTACGCAATTCTAAGCATTTTTTCTTCTATGACACTTCTGTCTTAAATCAACCGTTGATGAGTTGTGCAATTTATTACACTTATTATTTTCTATGGTAGAGAAATTTTCCCTGCCGTGGTCGGACAGTTGTGTGTGTTCGTTGGTGCGTGTTATGTGTGTGGGGGTGGATAAAGCGCATGCGTGGCACATGAATCAGCCAGTCTCAAAGTAGAATTTCAAATGCCCCACGCTAGGGGCAAGATTTGACAATCAGTTCGTCTCCAACCATGGACTGGGAAGCCTGCAAAATTTATTACTTCACTGCTATTTCACAGTCCTACCAGCAAGAAGATAAAACTGTAGCCTTTGTGCGATTGCATGGTGTTTTACCTTCAACAGAAACAAAGTACCCAAATCAAGGCAAAAGTCTCATTTTACGTGAGGATCAGACTGTTGCACTGTCGCCCGCCACCAGTTGCCGTTTACAGCTACAGACGACTCTTCAGATGCAGACGAGGAACTGTAAACTGCTAGGTAAATGCATTATTTCTTATTTACACCCGGTTAGGTTAGGTTAGATGAGGTTTGGTTAATGTCATGGGGGGTCTGGGGGGCGAAGCCCTCCAGTTAGGAAGCACGGCCAGGGTTGGGGGGTCTGGGGGGCGAAGCCCCCAGTTAGGAAACACGAAATCCCTAAGAAGCTTAAAATTATTTTCTTCCGAAGGATTTTAGTGTTTTTCGTTTGATTTTGATAACAGTTCCAGCAGGAAATCACTCGCTTTTGCGTTCCCCCCCCCCCCAACACCCCGGTTTCCCACAGGTCCCCCAGTATTCTTGGGGGGAGGGGGAAGAACCGCAAAAAAAAAAAAAATAAATAAATACGTTTCACGTGATAACAGGCGTCCAACCTGAGTGTTTTCTGTTGTTTTTGGTGTGATTTTTATTGATTTGGACCGGTCCTTTCCACCGGAAGTCGCTAGTGGCGTTCAACAAAAACTAGCGACTTGCGATAGAAACAAAGGTCAAAATCGATCGAATCACACCAAAAACAACAGGAAACACTCAGGTTGGATGAAAAAATCGGATGAGGGCAACGTGTAAAAATGAGGAGTACGTGTAAAGTTTGGTCTTCCGGGACAAACTTTCAAATGTGAGCGGGTGAGGGACAGCGCCCGCTCGTCTGTGATTGTGATTGGTGGAAGTAAATCACGTGTAACTCGTTTATTATCAATTTACGAGAGAAATGTCATAGAAGAAAAGATTCTTAGAATGACCAGTTCTTCTAGAAAATGTTAACGAAAAGTCGAAAATCGGATGAGGGCAACGTGTAAAAATTGACCCAGAAAACATTGCCATGTGAACCGTGACGGACGAGAGGTTTTACGAGTCGTGTCCAATCCGCGTATGTGTAAACCTACCTTAAGAAAAGTGTTTTGTGAAAAAGAATGTTACGTGATGGAGAAAAAATGGATTTTGTTATGAAATTCATCGCCCAAAACTATATAAATATCACACGAAAAAATCAAAACAATGTTTTCAATGTATGTTTTTTTTTTTTTCATTTATTTATATTTTTGGTTCTGTCCCTTCTTCTTTCACTAACTTAAATTTTCCTTTTTTTCTCCTCTTCTCTTTCTTTCTTGTGCATTCAGAAGTGCTTTTCATTTTTGTGTTTCTAATTTTTAGAAGCCTTTACTTCTTACTCTTGGCTCTTCCTCTTCCTCATTATATCTCTCCTTTGTACCTCCTCCATTTACATTCAGTCTAATTTTTACATCCCTGTCTTTGTTCCAGTTCTCCCCTTCTTCGGCTGTTATTCCAATCCTTCTTCCCTCATCTCACTGACTTCCCAACCACTTTTACTCCCTTCCGTCATTTTCTTACCATTCTTTCGTCCCTTCCATATATTTCCTTCTGTCTTTCTCCCACTCTTCCATTCCATCCTCCTTAACCCTTTATTTCCTTTCCTCTTCGCATTAATATTTCCCCTCTGGCCCCTCTCTCTTTCCGTTTCTTTCATCTTTCTCTAATTCCTGGTCTCCCATCTTTCTCCCCATCCTTTTCTCCGTCCTCTTTTTATCACTTTCTTACTTTCCCTCTCTCTTTATCTTCCCTCCATTTTCCTCTCCTTCCGTTCTTCCCTCCATTTCTTCGCCTTTTTTCCATTCACCCCTTTCTTCTCTTCCTTCCCTCCATCTTCCATTCTTTCCTTCTCCTTCCTTCCCCTCTCCCCTCCCTTACTACTCCTTTATTTTGAGCTACGTCCTTCTATACCCCCGTTTCCTCCCTTTTATGTTCGCGGCTTCCCCTTCCTCCACTTCATACTTCCCTTCTCCTTTGTCTTTCCTCTCTGCTGCCCTCCTTACCCCCCCCCCTCCTCTACTCCCCGTCCCCTTACCTCCCTACTTTTAATGTACCAGGGGTCACTGCTTCAGGAAGTAACCTGTGTACTTGTCCCGCATGGGAATGTTCCT
This sequence comes from Coenobita brevimanus, assembly GCF_032717465.1. Taxonomy (NCBI): domain Eukaryota; kingdom Metazoa; phylum Arthropoda; class Malacostraca; order Decapoda; family Coenobitidae; genus Coenobita; species Coenobita brevimanus. Next base: position 6,641,808 of record NC_137013.1, read on the forward strand.
TGTCTCAGTGGAGTGAACGGAGCTGGGGCCTAATCAATTGCTGCCTGCCTTAAAAGCGCCAGGCAAGGCTGCCGCACCACCCCTGAAAATCCACATTGTGTCTACAGACCCCCCGTTAACTCAAAGTACCCATACATAATGTCGTGCCTTAGGTATTTATAACTTGATTATTCGTTTTACTTTACTACTTTTTCTTTCAGGTTATTCAACTTGGTAGTATACAAAGTATTATAGAATGTAACTTTTCGTTTTCAGTCTTTCCTATGAAATTTCCATGTCAGTTTTCCCATGCTGCATGGTAGTTTTCTCAGTTTTTCCTGACAGTTTTCTCTGGAGAGTTTGGAGGTGAGGGATGCCTTCTTGCTTTACTATCTTTATCCTTCAGCATGTACAAATAGATCTCTTAGTCGTATTCTACTCTGTAAAGCCTCGAAAGGACCATAAGGTTTGTTGTTGTTTGTTTTCCTTTGTTCTTTGTACTTTCCTCTCTTCTTCTTCCCTTGTCTCTCCCACTCCCTTTTTTCCCCACCCTCCCTTTCTCCTTCTCCTTTCTGACTTGCCATGGAGAGTAAGCTTTATGAGAGAGAATAAAAATACCCTCTTTGTTCTCCTTAATGTCGGCTGTTAGCTTCCTTGGCACTTGCTATCTTTGTCTCTCTATGAGAGAGAGAGAGAGAGAGAGAGAGAGAGAAAGAGATGAAGGGAGTAAATAGGAGAAAAAGAGACTTACAGTTATTCGAGTATTATTATACCACTGAGGCTTTATACTCTTTTGTAGGCTGTCTGGCCTTAATAGCCGTTTTGGTGATAGAATGGCTTTTTTCTGTATGAAAAAGCTGAAGCACTGCGTAACAAAGATGAACTCTGTCTCTTTCTTAACAGAACAACCGTCAACCACAGAATAATATGTATGAACATCAAGTAAAGCATTTGCCAAGTTAAAATGCCTAGAAAGAAACTTGACAGGATCTGTAGGCGGAAAATGTTTGCAAGAAAGAAGTCACTGATCATGGAATAACGAAATGAGCTGAGTGAGCACAACGACGCTGCACCCAGACCTAATCCTTGACGCATGACTCTGATATAGTGATGCCCACCAAATCACTTCTTCCCACCCCTGCATACAGTTAGTGTGTGTGTGTGTGTGTGTGTGTGTGTGTGTGTGCTAAGTTTATTTCAGAACGGATTAGATATTCCCAGGGTAACGTTACACTCTTTGTTCTCGCCAGCGTGGCTCTCTGAAGTGGTCGTTGTGTTCATATATCTTTTTACCAAATTCCCTCTCGTTTTACTGTATTTATTTATTTATTTAATGCATTGAACAGAGTTATGCTAGTTTTTCAAACCATCGAATTTCAAAGTTTTTTTATGTATGGTAATGGGACGATTAATAATATGTTACTGATGGAACGCTATATCACATTCCACTCGTCTGTCACTTAATTAGCGAAGGAATAAACTCTAATAATATCGTGTAGACAAGACTCGATCGCGAACACGTAATATCAATTTTCTCAAGAACTATAGAATGAAAATAAATACATAAATGAATTAATTATGTAAGTCAGGTATATTTGCCAGTTAATAATCTGGCTGACTCTCATTACTGATACTCATCCCTGTTTTATTATTCAGCCTGCAATCAACGGCTCCTCGTGTGTCTGTTTTTTATTATATTCATGTGCAAACGTTTAAAGCAAATAAGGCGGGATTTTCTTGGAACGAGTGTTAAGCTTTCATTTTATAGTATATATTTTTTTCTTCTCCCTGAAGTTTTTGCCCACTGTCCGGAATACTGACCAAAAAATGTTACACCATGAATTTTATTTGTGTACTCAAAAACGTTGCTATATTTTGCGTGTCTAAACGTTCCTTTTCGGTATTAAGTCCGATGATATATATATATATATATATATATATATATATATATATATATATATATATATATATATATATATATGTGTGTGTGTGTGTGTGTGCTTATCTCCCAATGATTTTATGTAACTTTGGAACGACAATCTCGAAGTAAAGTGATTAGCGATGGCTGTATTTAACTCCTCCTTTTAGTTGGAAAAGGCTTCCTTAAGCTGAATAAAATCGTCTGAGAGAGGAAGAATTAAATAAGAACTACGTTATGATGTCTATATTGGTATAACTTTACACTGGTATCAATAAAGCGGATCTGCAGGTTTTCCACAATCTTTATAGCAAGTTGTATTAAAAAGGTTGTAACATTCTGAAACACATCACCGGTATATAGCTATACTCCTCTCACCTTAGCTTGGCCTAGATTTTTATCCTCTTACAACTTCTCTTACGTAGATCGGTGGCAGAAAAAGATGATATTACAGCTCTACATCCTTGTCATGCCAATTCTTCATGCCTAGTATCACATGCTATTTCTAATATATTACTGCAGCACAACATTCAAGGTGGAATTGTGACAGTTTTGGCCAAATTAATATAAAAGGAGTTTAGGACATTCTGGGCCATTTTTTAGGTGGAAGAGAAGGCTTCGTAGCACCTGTTCTTGAGCGATTTATTTTGCGTATTACACTTTCCCATTATTTTTTATGCCGTTTAAATCGTTCTAATATAGCTATAATTTCCTTCAATAACATGCAAAAGGATGACCGAAGCGTAATTTGAAGAACAATTCGCTGAAGATTAAACGTTACGAAATCTTCCAAACCACTGAAAATAAACTTGGGATCTAACAAGGAAAGGTCAGGGGTGAAGACAGCAGGGGGGCGAAACGTCTCCTGGGCCGTCTGTTGCTGTATTGTGTTGGAATATTGGAAACTGTTTTGATGTCCTGAGAGAGAGAGAGAGAGAGAGAGAGAGAATGTGTGTGTGTGTGTGTGTGTGTGTGTGTGTGTGTGTCAGTTTTTTCAGAGTCATTTAGTTTCACTGATGATTTTGTCGTCAATTGTGTTCAGTAATATGAACTTTTCCAAGTTTTATTTTAGCTCTCATGAACAATCTCCAAGTCAATGTGCATAAAATTTTTAACTTTTTACTGTTCTCTGTTATAATTTTCATCGACGCCATAATTATTATTATTCACGTCGTCCTTGTTGTTATTAACGTCGTCACTGCCATCGCCATTGTCATCGTCATTATCGTCAATGTCATCATCACTCTCGCGTTCATATATATATATATATATATATATATATATATATATATATATATATATATATATATTATGTGCCCGACTCTGGGCATAGGCTTCACAGCCTGCTATGAAGGCCCAGTAGTCCTCCTACATACATACGCCTCCACGTGTCACTTTCGGCGCTAGCACCCACCGTCCATATTGAATACATGCTAGGGCTGTCTCATACAGGACTGGTGTATTGGTATTAGCGGGGGTTCTTTTACGACATGACGGCGGGTCTTCTGGTAGATCGGTAAAGTCTGATTTAACGAAATTCAAATCCTTAAACCGTTCCCTGCCCCAGCGGGGATTCGAACCTGGGTCCGGTACGACTGCAGGTCACCTCTCTACCGATTGAGCCACCTCACCCGCCCATATTTGTCCTTATCATCATTAGGAACAGCATCATTATCATCATCATCGTAATCAACAACAACATAACATCAACAACATTAACCCTGTCCTCATCTACAGTATGTCTCCAATAAATGTTCCACAACTTTTATCATTTAAGATCGAGACTTTTCGATTCAGAGGAGTCTGATAAGCCTTCATGATCCCCCTTGGCTGCTGGAAGTCTTTTTGAAATTGAATGCATATCATCTGCAGGTAATAAGAATAATCTACCTATGTATGATGTCTATTGCCAGACTCTGTAATTCCGTAAGGCTGCAAACAGATAGCTTCCACGCCGCTATGTCTTCTGCCATTTTCTTGCCCTTCCTCCAACTCACACCCCTCTCCCTCATAGACCTCTCCACTGCATCCCTTCATCTTATCCTCGGTCTCCCCCTCCACCTTACTCAACATACACTTTTAGTCAGTCTCTCATACTCCATCCTCTCCACCTGGCCCAACCATCTCAGAGTATATCTCTTAACACTCTCAAATAAGAATGCGAATATGCTACCTGATCGGCATCTTATATTCTCCTGAATTATTCAGTAACAAGACTCTGCTGTTCCCTGAATTCATTTCCATCATTTTGTTTTCATTATTATTACTTAATAATTTGTTGGGTTTAGATATTTTTGGCATTACAGTATATATATCATTTTATGACTGTGTACTTCGTTTATAACAGACAGTGCTTGATAATACGAGGATTTATAGAAAATGGTTAGGTTGGATGTCGCTATTAATATTAATAATAAATGGCCTGTTCATTTGTGCATTTCCATCTGATCCCACTGTGATTTCCTCATAACACAGAGTAAGCATAACCAACACTGTTCAGTGGAATACATTTCACATACCATGAAAGCATAAGAGGATGATTGCATGGGTGTGGCGATTTATTTATTTTTAGACGCAGCCTCCAATTTTTTATCCATTTCATTTGCAAATTTTAAGGATTTCTTTGATTTTCTACAGTGATTTACTGGGTAACTCATAATATATTAATCCCCAAAGATCTTTGGAATATGATATTTAGTTTTTCATCATATTAAAAAAAAAAAAAAAAATCTAAGATTTTTACAACTAAAAACTCATTTATGGAATACCAAAGTTGTGCGATTATTTAATACCGTTACTGAAAAAATATATGAACTGCAAACAGTTTCTTGACAGACTTTTGAAAATACTTAACTGCAAATAATGTAAACTGTAGCTGAACTATAAAGCAGCTGTTACTGAATCATTAAGTTTACCAATCAAATCCTTTGCCACTATGGTAGAGTGTGCATTTGTGGCATGACACTGTTTGGTTAGGTTTCTGACCATAAATTAAAAGATTGCCCGGGATATTATAAAGATGATTTAATTTGTATGATGTTTCATGAATCAAACGTTAGTATTGCAAATAATATATTTCATAAACTTCATTTTCAAGCTTAACAAACACAAATGACATCATTATCTTGCTTTCCAATTTTCCCAACTTCCTTATATTTTCCATTACTTTCCTCTGTGTGGTGGCGACCATCTTCCACTCACTTGATGTAGTGTTGCCTACTTCTTCCTTCATCTTTATAACTTCTTTTCTGTGTCTATCCTCTCTCTTCCTATTTCTCCCATCATTCCTGTCACTTTTTATTACTCTTCTTTCACTTTCAGGTGGCTCTACATTGAGTGACAAGCCTAATGGTTTCCTGTAAGCCTGGAAAAAATATACAACGCTGGGTGGTAACCATATAACCAAACCAAACGTGTTCCCAACGTTTCAGCAAGTGGGTTGGCGGAGGGTTAATGTCCCTCTCTGTAAAACAACTAACTCAAAGACAAACGGCCACCCTTACGGGATTATGGCATATTGCAATAGATAGACTTTCTTCACTGAGGATTTCTGGGAAATATGTGCATCATCTTATCTTGGCCTGGTCAGGTAGAGCATTCCCAGGCAACACAGCGAGGCTTATTTAGTGAAGAAAGCGAGGTATATTTACTGGAGAAATCCAGTTAATCGTAGTTTAAAGCAAAACTCTCGGTGGACATTCAATTTGTCCGCCTCTCCTTGCCCGCGCCACAGGGAGGCATGGCGCCTTTGGTCTGACCTGGGTGGGCTGGAACACATTTGTCGCAACTCTCTGTATTAAAAATGTTGCCACTGCGACAACCACGCCCACACTAGCTGACTGAACCATCCCCACAAGACACAGGATATTGCCACGTGAGTTTCCACTGGAGCATTATTTACGAGCCACCCTGGATATTCTTTGTACCGCCGGACAGGTTCGTAAATTTCCGGGAAGATCTAAGGTATCAAAGGTGTTAATGAGGCTCTGACTCATTCTAAACTGAACAAAATCATCTGCCATTATCCAGGATGGAATACTTAAACTATCTCCCAAACATGAGATGCCTGCCGTGTCCTTGGGTTTCTTTACTAAAGACTTTTTTTTTTTTTTTGTGAATTACTTTCTTTGGTAGTAAGATGGTCAATGATCGTGGCTTCGCTAGTATTCCCCCCCCCTCTTTTTTTTTTATTATAACCTCAGGTCTTGAATCCTGATTACGTCATTTTTGGTTATTCCTACCGCTACTTTATGCTCATGTGCTACAGAAAGTCCTCAAGCACTGAAGGAATTTATTAAGGATGTATCTTATCTATCCAGGTCCAAATGATTTTTCTCAGTTGAATGAACCAGTTAGATGGTAAGAATAATGTGAAATTAGCGTCCCGGGGCTCAATACATTATATCTCAAGCCCCCCGATCTTTCCACATTTTCTTTTCTTTTCAAGTCTCCACCTTCCTCCAAACTCGCCTTGTGTAGGATCCAGTAGAGAGTTTAAGATTGTAGTTCATCGTGGGTCGAAAAGCAATTTTGCACTACTTGTTTGCCTCAAATCGTCTCTCATCTTCAGCTTTCCTATTAACTTTGGACTTAGTTTGCGACTTTTTTTTTTTCTATTTACCGTCAACATTATCATAATCGTCGTCGTCGTCATCGCCACTCATTATAATACAAGTGGTAGGAGGGATAATCAGAATGGGTAAGCACAAAATAGAAATGTCAGCAAAGTACCTACAAAAGAGCAACATAAAACTGTCATCGTTCAGTCCTTTTGTATGTTGCGACTCAATTTCTTGGATGCATTCCTGTATATATATATATATATATATATATATATATATATATATATATATATATATATATATATATATATATATATATATATATATATATATATATATATATGCATAGCCAGGTAATAATAGTTTTTGTAAGAAATCAAGGTTGAATACAACTGCTGTTTGTGCATTATTTAATTTCAACTCAATGCTTTCTTTGCGTCGAGCTAAGCTACGTTGATTTGCATTTAAACTTCTGAGTAGCTGTCTAAATATTGGTGTATTTGGAAACGTTTCGTTCCTTCCTGGAAAAATCAGAATGGTCTGAAGATGTTCACACACACACACACACACACACACATACTGTATATGTATATATATATATATATATATATATATATATATATATATATATATATATATATATATGTATATATATATATATATATATATATATATATATGTATATATATATATATATATATATATATATATATATATATATATATATGTATATATATATATATATATATATATATATATATATATATATATATATATACACACACATACACATATCTATCTATCTATCTATCTATCTATAAATATTTATATATATATCATCATCATCATCATTATCAGCTGTTTGAGTGTCCACTGCAGGACCGGCCTATCCCGACCGAAGTGGGGAAGATAAAGCCTTTATATCTTTACGAGGTGCCTTAGGCTGTCTGGCAGAGATCGTATATGGGGTGAGAAGTGCTGGTGTGATTGTACTGTTGGAGAGGCTTTGGATGTGTGTACAGTCTGTGAACCAAGTGTAATTTGCCCACGCAAGCTGACTGGGTGCAAGCATACTTTATAGTACGCGACACTGGTTCAACCACAGCACCCATTATGTCCGCCGAAGCAGTACGTGGCCGGGAGAACGCTCCCAAAGTTTGTTACCCTGGCGGGGCACGAACCCTCGTTCTCCCTTGTGCGAAAACGCACGCTAATGGCATATATATATATATGCATAGAGAGAGAGAGAGAGAGAGAGAGAGAGAGAGAGAGAGAGAGAGAGAGAGACAGACAGACAGATAGATAAACAAATAGATAGATAGATTGATGGATTGTGTGTGTGTGTGTGTGTGTGTGTGTGTGTGTGTGTGTGTGTGTAGATAAAGAGGGCAAATGCTGCTTACAGTATAAAGTTATATATACATTTTCTATAAGGCGACAGATTTAATGGTCCCGCATGTGTAGTGCTGTTGGCTTAAGGCCTCTCCACAGTCGGGCATATTCGGATGCACTCTGACGCAAAGTTTGTGCAATCGTGGAAGCCGAGTTAAAAGCCGGAAGAATATCCATTTTTACTGGTTCATATTCTTGGTGAGCCGTTTCTCATTGCTAGACATGACGTAGGAGACGGTGAGAAACAGCTTGCCCTTAGTGTGTCCCAGTGAAACGGGCTTGTTTCTCAGATTTTATTCAGGCTTACACGATCAAATCTCATTGCGTCAGAATATGTCCGACCAAGGCTTTAATGTAGATAGTCCTTAATCCCTTCATTCGATGACGTATTTCAAATTTTATGCTCTGTATCTCGTTTATTTTATCCTTCATATACTCCATCACCAAAATAGGTCTCCCCAAAACTGAATGACATTACCTAGTAGTGGCAAGACAAAGTACAGTCGCATCAATAAGGAGACATATCTGTTAGTATTATCTACTGCTTGGTCCACTGCTGGTGACATGTGGAACAGTTTCACTCACTGCCTGGTACAGTGATTTTCAATGCCTCTGGCAATAAGGGAACTAGCTCCATATATCACCAGCACTGGACACTACAGTGGGCAAAACGGGTAGGAGCTTATCCATTCTTATGAACGCAACTGTACATCACCGGACTAACGGGTTGGCCTAAGCCTAAATTCTTGGTTCTGCACGTACCGCCTATGTGACTTTAAGAGCAGGGAATCGTAATGTGAATTCACAGTGGGAGCCTTTTTTTTTTTTTTTTTTTTTTTTTTAATAATAATACAGAGTTTAAGTTCTCCACGCCCGAGGCAGGGAGCAAACTTCTCCTCATGTGCAAGTCTGATTAGTATACTGTACATAAAAACTGCGCAGCCGGAGTTACTCCACGAACACACTTAAATCAGAGCAATGAACGTGGATATAGTGGGCTTAAAAATGGAGCCACGAAAAGCGAATTAACGCAGAGAGAGAGAGAGAGAGAGAGAGAGAGTCCTTGCTTTATATAACCAGTGTTAAAGGGAGAATACTGGGGCATTGGCGAAAAGGGGTTTTGAGTGGTAAGCAGGTAGGAGTAGATTCCAGGGGCAGGTGGGGACTAGGAAGGAAAGGGGGCCTGAGAGGGAAAGAGAGATAATAATCCTTTTTTATTTTCATTTTCACTTCTCTTTATCTCCATCTATCGTTTCTATTTGTTTTTATTATCGCCATATTCTCCTCCTCCTCTTCCTCCCCTATTTCCTTATTCTTTCTCCTTCATCGCCCTCCTTCTCCATTTTCTTGTTCTTTCTCTTTTAGTTTTCTTTATGTCTGTGCGCGGAACGTTAAGATCTATTGTTTCGCTCAGAGGTCTGTCTGTTGGTTAGTGAACTTATAACTTAAACGGTTTTGATCCAATCTGGAACAAATTAGGTGGAGTGGCTGAAGGTCTGCCAAGGAGTAAGTGAACTGATTTTGAGAACAGTAGGTAGAAAGTGAAGGTCACTGGACAAAATCTAAATTTCGGGACTATATGTCACATGATCAAGTAGGATCGCCGTTGGTGGAATGGAGGAAGGGCAGCCATGAGGTGATACGATTTTAAAAACTTCACGTCAAAAGTCAGAGTCACAGGGCTACGTCATCTCAATTGTTTTGGTCCGATTTGGATTAAATTTGGTGAAAGGCTTGTTCATCAAACGAGGATGAAGTAATTCGGTTATGAGAACAGTCGGTCGAAGATCATGGGCACATGGCCAGGCCAAAGGTTAGGCCCTTAGACCGATTAAATTAGGGGGTGAGCATGTTCCATTCTGAGTGCTCTTTGTCTTCTTGTGATCCTTCCCTTGTTCGACTGCTCTTTCTCTCCCCCTTACCCTTTCTTCTTTGCTTCTCCTTTTTTATCTTTTGCTATATTCTTATTTTTTTTCTTATTCCATTTCCGAAACTTTCTACAAATTTCATTAATTACATTATTTTTTTCTTCTTTTTCTCATTATTCTTATTATTATTTCCCTTCCCCCACCCCGGAGGGGCTCTGAGACGGGTATTGCTTTCACTCGGTTTGTCTGTCTGTCGTTCAGTTAACAACTTTATGCGAAAACTACTAGTGCAATTTTGATTAAAATTACAGGGATACTGGACTATGACCTTCTGATCACGTGATTATGTTTGCGTTAAATTGAGCCAAGGCCCTGGCTGTAGGCCCCAAAAATGTAAAAAAAAAAAAAAAGTTTTAAAGTTTTTTCTCCATACCTCCTTTCCAATACGTCATATTGACATGAAACCAAAACCTAAAGGTGCAACTTTCAAATCTGCATCCTATAACATGCCTCATTACATCAGGGCGTTCCCCCCTCCCCCCCCGCCCCAATTAGCGGTAGGGGGTCAGTGTCAAGTGGGTCGGGCCTAAACTCTCAAGTGGGCATAAAATCGTAAATTTTCACCGGATTTACTCCAAATTCGGTATACGACATCTTTGACTAGAAATCCAGTTGTGTTTATTCGTCAGTACAAAAATGACTGCCGAGAACGGGTTTGCTGTGCCTTGGCACCACTTCTTGTTTCTCTCTTCTTTCTCCCTTTTTCTTATTTGTTGCTTTTCATTTGTCTATTTTTTTTTTTCTTCGGCATATTCTTTTTTCTTCTTTATTCTTAATTTTCATTTTTATTTTTTTCGCTTTGTTATTCATGTGTCCATTCTCATTTTCATTTCCATTTTCATCTTATCTTAATTTTAATCCTCACCAGAAGGAAACAAAGCGTAATTGTAATCTACTCAGTGTTCCTGAATAACAGGGTACTTCCAGCGTTTTTTCTTTTTTTCTTTCTTTTTTTACCATTGAGGATAGAATACTGAAACTAAATCTAGCGTTTCTATGCTCATAGGCGACTAAACGTTTCCATTTTCACTATAATATGACATTTTGTTTATGCACCAAGGTTAGTGACGTTTCATAGCTAGTGATGACATCAGCTATGATGTCAGAGCTTGAAACCTTGTGAGCATTTTCTGATTTCACTGCCTGTTAGTAAACTTTTAATTTACCGGTATATTCTCTAGTATGATAAAATTAGAAGACAGTGCCCTTTCGATTCCTTGTCATATCGTTGGACTTGGAAAATTTGTACAGTATGTACTCTTTATCACCTTACCCAACACAACCACATACCTAAATAAACAGATAGCCCTCCAAATATGATCCACCAACAAATATCCACACCTAAGAAACTACTAGACCAAGAGACGCGGGTACCCCTAACCTGACTACGATGCGGCCGTCACCAGTCTCTGATATAGCATTGGACCATCACAAAATACCACTCACGATCAATCCACCACGAAATCCCACTCACTTTTCGTCGACCACGAAATACCACTCACAATCAACCCAGTGGCAAGGACCCCTCACACTCGGTGCACTATGCTCTTACTGTAGTTCATCCTCCCACACCACAACACAGTCATCTCATGCATAATACCCGAAACACAGTCAGTGCTTCGTCACAACGTCTACAAAAAATCTCTGGGAACGCACAGCTGATTTTTTTTTTATAGTCCACTGGGTTCACGTTCAGCTGAGCCCGGATGGTACAGTAATATCATCATTATCATCATCATCCTCATCATGGCTCGTTAGTTTATAAAGGGGCAGTATGTGGTCACGGCATTTCTGTGTGTGTCCCCTCCCTCCCCATTCACTCCCTCTCACCTCCTAATTCACCCTTCCTCCCTTACTCCCTCCACACTCCTCTCCCTTCCTTTTCTCCCCGACGGTTCACCCCCTCTCACTTCCCCCCTACTCTTCCTCCTACACACTCCTCTCTGCTCTCTCCCCGCTTCACAGTAAGGTGATTAATCTGGGGATAATGCGATGAAGGCAACGCGGAAAAACGAGTGGTGACATGTAGAGAAAGATGGAAAGAAGAGGGAAGGAAGGAGGAGTGAGGTGGAGTGAAAGAAAGAAGAGAAAGGAAGAGGCATCATAGTGAAGAGATTAATGAAAGCTATATGTAATCTCCCTCCAGCTCGAAAGGCCTATTCTAAGCTGATTAAAACTGACTGGTGGTAATAAAGATAAAATATAAATGTTTGGGGCGTATCGAAAGGATTAATTAATTTCTTGACACTGTCATTTCGCTAATACATTGTTCTGGCTTTGTTCTCTTCCCAGTTATAAGTATGTGTTTAAGAATAACCACATAATTTTCTGGGATTATTGTTATTATTATTATTATTATTATTATTATTATTATTATTATTATTATTACCGTATAAATGAGGAGGGATTGAGATGTTTTGGGCATGTTGAAAGGATGGAGGATGACAGTCGATGCAGGAGGTGAGATCTGTGACCGTCGGAGGTTGGACTGAGAGAGGCAGACCGAAAAAAAACAGGGACGAGGTCATAGAGTGTGACCTGAGGAAGAAGGGACGGAATAAGTAGGCTGCCAGAGATCGAGCAGCGTGGAGAGCTGCCTTTAAGTGACCAACGCCGATGCAAGGAGCCCTAATAAACGATGCCATACGAAACGATTATTATTGTTGTTGTTGTTACTGTTGTTGTTCAGTGTAAGAAGTAGAGAGAGCAAAGAAGGAGAAAGGAGAGAGAGAGTAGCTTGGTGTACAGGAAGAGGCTTTTGAAAGGTAGGGGGGGAGAAAGGAGAGAAAGGGAGAGAAGGAGGGACTGCAGGAGAAGAGGAGGAAAAATGAAAGACAGATGGAGAGAAAGCGAATGCGAGAGGAATCTGGTTACTGAGGAAGGGAGGAAGCGAGGGAGGTTGAGAAGAGGGGAGGGGGGAGAAAAGGAATGGGTTCTGTTGGGTGTGGAGGAAGCAGAATAAGAGAGAGAGAGAGAGAGAGTGGATGCAATAGAAGGCACTGAGTCATGAAGACAAATACAGATGGCAGGTAGAAGGGGCAGGAGGGGGCAAGAACCAAGGAACGAGGTTTGCAGAACAAACTCAGTTTTATGAAAATAAATACTGAAAATTAATTTGTGGGATAATGGAAGAAAATACAAAAGTAAAACAAAGCAGTTGTCTGGCAAAATAAGAATACAAACGTACTAGAACATATAAACCAAAAACTTGATAAATTAAAACAAAAACAAAAGCAGTTATAGGAAAAAATCCAAAACGATATTACAAGACACATTTATTGAGAAGACAAAACTCATACAATAAAAAAAAAAAATACTCGAAAAAAAGCAATAGCCTTTCTGGGACATGGCAAAAACAAAAACCCCTCTGAGGAAAAAAGAAAAATAGCATGAATATAGCCTACTTCCATAGATACACATTTGTAAAATCTTTCTTAATTTCACTTTCTAATTTTCTGCTTATGACAGACGATTATAATAAACCATTAGTCCTATTACATCATTTTTAGTTTGCTTTTGCTCTTGTAAGCAATTTCTTTAGCTTATGGAAAGACTCTTGTAGTGAGAGGGGCTAATGAAAGCTTTATCCATTCCTTTAGCTCAAAAGTCTTTCAGCGTTCAGAAATCATTAAATTTATCTCTCTTCACAAAAGACTCTTTCCGACACTACAAGTAAATTCCTCCAGCGGTTATGTGCTAAGCTTGCTTGATAATTTCACTGTGTGACAAAGGGAAAACATTGTCATAAAAAAAAAAAAAAACAGTACAAGCTGAGTGTTACAGCTGGAGTGCCACAGGGTTCAGTGTTAAGTCTGTCGCGAATTCTAATGTACAGTATATGAATAGCACTAATTAAGGTTTTTGTTGGAAGATTTGTAAACTACATAAATATTGCGACAAAATCATTATCATCAAACTGAATAGTATCATCAGCATTATTACCCTCTTTTCCACCGAACGACTGGGCGAGGTAGGATCAAGATACATTTACATATCAGTTAAGTCCATGGAATCCTCTCTTCAACTTGCAGGAGTGACCATCTCCACATTGAGAGTGTGTACATGTGTGTGTGTGTGTGTGTGTGTGTGTGTGTGTGTGTGTGTGTGTGTGTGTGCTTCCTTATTAGAATATGTTCCAAATATACCTATCATCTTTCATTTTCATCCCTTCTATCTCTCCCATTTTTTCCTTTCCACCATTCTTTTCCGCATTCTTCCTCTCTCACTTATTCCCTCCTTTTTTTTTTACTTCATTTTCCACTTCTCTCCCTCTCTCTTTTCTTCCCTTACGCCCCTATTCTCTCCCTTTTCTTTCCTTTCCTGTCTCCTTTACTTCGTCCAACTCTCTCTATTTTTCTTACCCTCTCCCCTTCTTCCATTCACCTCCTCTCCCCTCTTCACTTACGTCCCTAACACTGGTTGCTCATCAAGGCGACATTCATTACGCCGGGGCCCTAATTGACCTCCCACCATTAACATCAAAGCAAATCACCCTCCCATTATTTAGACGAACTACTCCAGCAGGCCACATCCCACAAATCATAGTTAATGGGCCGCTACCAGGAAAGAAAACAAAGTGGGCCGAAATTTTTTTTTTTTTTTTTTTTTTAAGGGAGTCTTTATAAAAGCTTTGGAAACCAGGAAGCGAGATTATACGTAAATGTCTGATTCAGGGCGCTTACCCTCATGTCAGTGTTTTTGCTCTTTACATTTTTCGTCTCTCGGGGATGGATGAGGCAAATGTGAAAGTGAATGAACCTGCTCTTCACATTTTTCATCTTTGCAGGATGGATGATCTTAATGGGGAAGCGGACGAGATGCACTTTTTCCCTTGGAAGCCTCATTTTAATGTGCGATATACGAGAATTGGTCAGCAGTGGAAGGATGGATTTGGAATAGATCATGTTAGGTCGTTATTATCTATTTTGGGACTTGACTGAGTTTGCTGTGCTTCGGAAATGTAGCGGGTCGTTTCATAATCATGTCTTTTCGAAACAAAGAGTTTTGGAACCATGTCGTTTTTGTAGCTATGTCGTATGATACTAGCGTCATTTCGTAATTGAGACGTTTAGCGTCGAACTTAAGACAACGGGTAAATAGGAATACTTACCCAGTTTGTGACGTAACTTTAGCGGCCTATATATTTGGGGACAAAATTTTACATTACAATATTGGACCAGAACAGCTCAAGGAAGTGACCCTAATACGTCTACATTCTTTGCTAGTGGAGGGCCGACATCCCAGACTAAGCTCAAACATAGAAAAAGCCAAACTCTAATTTCACACCCTTCCCAGCTGTTGGAAATCCATATTTGGTTATTCATTGGCGAAATTAGAATAGGAAAAATAAATATCAGACAATGCAGAAGATCTTCAACATCTGGGACGGTTACGATGCGGGGAACAAGGCTACGTCACGTATGTTGCGAGCTTATGATCGGATTTATGGTTCAAGTTAAGATAATGAAATGTGTTTTTTATATTATATAGTAGACTGCGAACTGTCTTTGAATTCACTGGGGAAATACTCATGCTATGATTTTTTTTTCTGTGTGTGTGTGTGTGTGTGTGTGTGTGTGTGTGTGTGTGTGTGTGTGTGTGTTTCATTTTAGAGTGGAACCTGTTGGCTTTAGGAGGTAACTAGCACGTGTTAATAACTAGCTTTCCTGATAAGGGACAATAGGATCCGTTTGCATTTTATTCTTGCCATGTATTTTGGATGAGCTGGATGAAGTAGTAGGAGAAATGTCCAGGAGTTATAAAGTGGTTGTAATGGACGATATGAATATTAGAGTAGGCACTGGTCCTGTGAATAATATAATGAATAATAATGGAGTACCAGGAGAAAGTGATTATGGGAAGCGACTGAAGGACATGTGTCAGGAAAGGAAGTTGTGCATTTGTAATTCTTATTCTAGACACAAAGATCCAAATAATTATACGTGGTATAGAGGGAATTTAGATTATATTGAAAGGTGCCTGATTGATTACATGCTCGTAGGGAAATCGATGCTGGGTGGAGTTGCTGATACGAGGGCAGTGAGTGAAAGATGTGGTTTGTCAGATCGTGATTATGGTATGGAAGATCAAGCTGAGAGGAGTGAGGTAGACCAAGAGGGACAGAAGCTGTCAGGGAGAGAGGCTGAGCGTCAGTGAAATGGTAGATGAATACAGGGCCTAATTATGGGAAGAGTTAAAATCAGTGAATTGGAATGAAATGGATCTGGACAGCTTGTGGAATGTAAATGGAGATTACCAAGTTAGAGGTGCTGAAGCAGTGTATGTTGTGGCAAGAGTAACAACAAAGAAGAAAGGTGCAGCATGGTGGGATGAAGGGGCTATGAGAAGAGTGGAGGAAAACAGGAAGAAGTGGCTAGAGTGGGTTCAGCACAGGAGTTCAGCTGAAATACGAAATAAATATATTGAGAGCATGAAGCACGTCAAGAGACTAGTGAAGAGGAAAAACAATGAGATAAATGATGATCTAGGAAGAAAAATGAATGGAAATTTGAAAACTGGAAGTCATTCTGGAAAGAAGTGAGAAAAAGTAGAAGTGACAGTGGGAAGAAATGAGAAAGTGTGAGGATGTAAGTGGTAGATTATTAACCCATGGGGATGAAGTAAGGACCAGATGAAAAGAATGTTCTAAAAGTCTGATGAATGAAAATGGCGAGGACAAAGCGACTGTTAACATGATTGGTTTGGGGGGTGTACAGAGAAGGAATGCAGTGGCAGGAAACATGACACTCGCAGAGGTGGAAAAAAAAAAAAAACAGTGAAACGGCTGAAAAATTGGAAAGCAGCTGGGGTTGAAGAGGTGTATGCAGAGATGATTAAGTGTAATGGAGAGAGCGGAATGAAGTACTTCTTGGAGATATGTAAGAAGGCATGGATGAGTGAAACCGTGCCAGTAGAGTGGAAAGAGAAAGTGGTTGTACCCCTGTAAAAAATGAAGGTGAACAAAGTGAGTGAATGAGTTATCGTGGCAAAAGTCTACTGAGTGTGGCGGGGAAGGAATATGGAAGAATTACTATAGAGAAAGTAAGAGAGAGAAATCAGAAGTCCTAGTGAGTGACGAACAGGATGGGTTTAGGAGCGGCAAAGAATGTCTGGATCAAATATTTGCAGTAAGACAGTGGATGTGGCGTGTGAGAATGATCATAAGGTACTTATAGGATTTATGGATATGGAAAAGACATACGAAAAAGTAAACAAAGAAGGATTGTGGATGGTTTGGCTTGTGTACGGTGTAGATGGTAAGCTGCTATGTGCCGTCAAGAGTTTTTATGATGGTAGTGAGGCATGTGTAAGGGTAAATGGGCATCTAAGTGGTTTGTTCACGATCAGTGTAGGTGTACGAGCAGGTTGTGATGTCCCCACGGTTGTTCAAAAAAAAAAATATATATATATATATATATATATATATATATATATATATATATATATATATATATATATATATGTGTGTGTGTGTGTGTGTGTGTGCGTTTCGTACACGGGTGAACCAGGGTTCGCGCCCCGCCAGGGTAATAAACTTTGGGAGTGTTCACCCGGCAACGCATTGCATTGGCGGGCATAAGGGGTGCTGTGGTTGAACCAGTGTCACTTACTATAAAGTATGCTTGCACCCAGTCGGCTTGCACGTGTCGATTACACTTGGTTCACAGACTACACACACATCTAAAGCCACTCTAGCACTACACTTACACTTACAAGCACTTCTCACCCTACATACAATCTCTACCAGACAGCCTAAGCCACTTGGTAAAGATACATTGGCTGTATCATCCCAACTTCGGTCGGGATAGACCGTTCCTGCAGTAGATACCCAAACGGCTGATGATATATATATATATATATATATATATATATATATATATGGTTTCACTCTGTACGTGGATGGTGTAATAAAAGAGGTACAAGGTAGGGTAGTGGATATCGGAGTGGTCCTAGTGAGAGAGGGCAGTGTTTGGAAACTCCCTGTACTGTTGTTTGCAGATCATACTGTGTTGTTGAGTGAAGACGAAGGGGAGCTGCAAGGCTTGGTGGATGAGTTTGGGAGAGTGTGTAAGAAACGGAATCTAAAGGTGACTGTAGCGAAGAGTAAAGTGATGGTCTTTGAGAGAGGTGAAGTCAGTGATGTACTGGGAGGTTGGATGGTGAGGAACTGGAAAATGTGAGTACGTTTCAGTACTTGAGTGGTGTGATGAGTAAGGATGGAAGTTTGGAGGGTGAAATGCTTGAAAGGGTACAACAAGGAAGAAAGGTTGCTGGTTCCTTGAAAGCAGTGATAAGAAACAGGGAAGTGAGCATGGAAGTGAAAAAGTTACTACATGACAGTATTGTGATACCAACTCTAATGTATGGAAGTGAAGCTTGGACGTTGTCGGAAGGACACAAGTCAAGAGTGAGAGTAGTGGAAAGGAGTTATTTAAGAGGAGCCTGTGGAGTCACGTGGAGAGACAGGCTGACAAATGAGGATATAAAGGAGCGATGTGGTGTGGACGTGGATGTGATAGGATGAGTTAGGAGGAACACACTGAGGTGGTTTGGCAATGTGGAGAGGACGGAGGGTGAGAGACTGACGAGGAGAGTGTATGAGTGAGGTGGAGGGGGGAAGAGGGAGGGGTAGGCAGAGGATGAGATGGAGGGATGGAGTGGATAGGTATATGGGAGAGGGGGGTGTGAGTTGGGAGCAGGGCAGTGAAATGACGGGGGACAGGCCGACGTGGAGGCGATTTGTTTGTGGCCACCCCGTACGGGATTCAGGCGTCTGGCAATAGATAGATATTTGTGGTGCTGAGAGATGTACCAACATGAGTAATGGAGAGAGGGATGGCGCTGGTAATGAATGGTGACGGATGGAATATCTCAAATTTGTTATATGCAGGCGATGCAATGCTACTTGCAAATTCCGGACAAGAGCTTGGTAGACTAGTACAGTGTTTTGAGATGTCTGTGAGCGTCATGCCTTGAGAGTAAATATAGAAAAGAGTAAAGCGATGGTTACTGAGAGAAAGGGTGGCTCCTAGTGTGATGTTACAGTGCATGGAGAGAGACTGGAATTGGTGGGAAAGTTCAAATACCTGGGTACAGTGACAGAAAAGAGAGGAAAATGTGGAAAAGCAATAGAAAGTAGAGTAACATAAGGAAGCAGAGTGGCTGGTGCTTTGAAGGCCTTGATGAAAAAGAGGCTTGAGTGTTGCAACTGCGTGATGCTTACATAAAGGGTGTTAGTGCCAGCTTTAATATATGGGTATGAAACTATGGTATGGCATGAAAATGAAAAGTCAAGAGTAAGAGCAGTGGAAATGGGACCGCAGAGGAATGTATGTGGTGTGCAGAGAGTGGATGGGATACAGAATAATGTGATTCTTGAAAGATGGGGTGTGAGAAAGTCTGTTGACACCAGAAGAGTGTACTGAGATGGTTTGATGATGTAGAGAGAATGGATGACAATAGATTGGTGAAAAAGGCATATCTGAGCAAATCTAAAGGAGTGAGGAGGCAAGGTAGACCAAGAAGATGGTGGAGGGATATGGTGGATAAGTGTCTGAGGAAGAGAGTTATGGAAACTGCAGAGGCTGAAGGACTGACGAGAGACCGAGCTGGCTGGATGAACTTTGTGCGGCACCCCCTTTTTAACGTGACAGTTTTCTGATTTACTCTATCAGATAGCTATATTTGAAGCTACAGAACGTTGTGCAATATTTTTAGCCTACCTGATGGAGACTGGATGCCCCCCACCTCTCTCTCTCTCTCTCTCTCTCTTTCTTGGTAGCTGAGTTTAAAGAAGAGATTAACACTAGTATGTAATGCTAGTCGCACGGAGGTGCTATTGAAAGGACGCAGAGCCACTGCGTTATCTTTCTGTTATTCAATAATGGGAAACAAGCTACACAAGGACCAAAAAGGAAGAAAAATCTGGGTCAGTTTAACGTGATGTGACTATAGTAAAGAGCGGCTTTGAGTGCTTAGTGTGTTGTTTTTGGTGGGATCGGGGGAGGTATTTCAAATAAACAATCGCTGCTCCAGCACCTTCAGACCTACAGCCTCCTTCTTCCTCGTACCAGACAATCAACCACCATCCCATCCCATTCCACCAGCTTCCCTCTCTCTCTCTCTCTCTCTCTCTCTCTCTACTTATATATATATATATATATATATATATATATATATATATATATATATATATATATATATATAGATAGATAGATAGATAGATAGATAGATAGATAGATAGAGATAGATAGATAGAGATGGATAGATAGATACTGTAGATAAATAGATACAGAAATAGATTATGTATAATGCTGAGAATGAGTTTTAAAAGCCTGAGGAAAACAACTTACAAATAATAGTACATGCGAGAAACAATTTATATCTTTACACCATCCACCGGGCGATTATATTCAACTGAAACAGAGTCATAGAAGCCTGGTTGCAGGTCATAAGGGCGGGATGGCTCTTGTATCTTATTAAACTAACGCCAGACTCGGGAACAGGGGTCATAAAGTTATATTTTTACTCTAATTATCGTTAAAATGCACACCTCTTTCAAACAAAAGTCGATGCTGGTAGAAATGATCCAAGGAGATAGAGAGAGAGAGAGAGAGAGAGAGAGAGAGAGAGAGAGAGAAAGAGAGAGAGAGGAAGTAGGTTTTATCCCCTAAATTCAGGTGACGCATTTCATTGCCTTGTTCTCTTCTTCTCCGGACGATTTTATTTCTGTTTGGGTAGTTTTTCCCAACTGAATTTGTTAGCTGTAGGCTTTCACTGACCTCTAGTGTAAAAGGCCTTCCTTAAGATGAACCAGACGGTCTGCAAGTGGCAAGAAGGAACCAACAGAATAATCCACGTGACCCGAAAGTTATCTTCTTCAATCAAGTGATGTGTCTGTGTTTCATTTTTGCTGAGTCTAGATGATTATATTGAAGTGAACAAAGCCTCCGTTGGTATGGGTGATGATGAAGCCTAAATCTTATGTCTAGTCTGTGGCAGAGTCAGTAGAGAGGCGGCCTGCAATCCCAACTGACCCAGGTTCAAATCCCGGCTGGTGATGGGAACAGTTTAAGGATTTGAATTTCGTTAAACTGGCCTTAACTGATTCATCATATGACCCGCGAACATGTAAAAACACCCACACTAATACCAGTACACTAGTCCCGTATGATTCACACGTTGTATGTATTCAGTATGGGTATCAACACAGAAATGGTGGGGGTGAAGTAAATAAAAGGACTATTGGACCACAGGGAACAGGCTGGCATGTGTTGGAAGCGTTAAAAAAAAATAATAATAAAAATCTTCACAGTTGAATACAATCGCCGGAAGATGACAAAGAAAAAAAAAAAAAAGATAAACTGCTCCTCTAAGGGGCAATGGGGCTGGGTATGGGAGTATCGGTTTTGTGATAACGGGGGCCGGATGAGGGGATAAAAATTGGGACACACAGAGAGGCGGAGAGGGAATATGGGACTATAACACTCTTTTCTCTTTAAATTGGTGCAATTTTTCTTCCTTCTCGTGTTTATTTTACGTATCTTAAATACAAATTAAGACAGTCCTACAGCTTAACCTTTTTTTCATAGCACTTCTTTGTGACAGGCAACATAGTCCAGTGCTGATCTATTGCTACAAGTAAGCAGGGAGAAGGGTTTGTAATTTTAGGCCAATTTAGAGAAGGAAAGAGTACAGGTTAGGAGGGGAGAGGGATGATAGGGGGAGCTGGAGGGAGAAATGGAGGCACTGAGAGAAATGATGAGGGATTTGATGGGAACAGTTTGTTGGAGGAAAGGTGGGCGGAGAAAGAATGAGGCAATCATAAAGGACATGAAGGGGGAAGTGTAGACTAGAAAGGGAGGACGATGAACACTGAAAGAAATAAATGGGAGGGAAGAAGGATACTGAGGGGAGCAGAAAGGGAGGAGGAGGGACACTGAGGGGAGAACAAGGGGAGGAAGAGAGACACTGAGGGAGTAGAAGGGGAGGAAGAGGAACAAAGAAGGAACGGAGAAAGGGAGGAAGAGGGACACTGAGGGGAGTAGGGATGAAGGGAGAGGGATACTGAGGGAAGTAGCAGAGAATGAGGGACGCTGAGGGAGCAGAACGAGCGTGCAAAGACTAGATGGGAGAAGTAGAAGTTGAGGGGGGCAGAAATATGAAGGAAAACAGGGACATAAGGAGATGGGGAGGCAAGGGGGGAAATAAGACACTGGGGTAAGTCGAGAGGTATAGCTGGGAAAGAAGAGGGGAGGAGGAGGGAGGTAAACATGGTAGGAGGTATGTGGTTGCCTAAGACAATATCTGTTTATCTATCTGTCCCCGTATCCTTTTTTTGCCCCATTTGAAGCGTAGTGACCTGGGGCTAGGCTTCTTGGTCAAGGGGAAGGTAGAGGGTTACTGGAGATATCGCTAGGCTAACAACTGAGGCGAGGTGGGTGGGGACATCAAGGGGAGGAGAGGAAAAAAGAATAGAGAATGTAGGAATGTTGGAAGCACCAGTTGAGAACTTGATGGGGTGAAATATCTGTCTATCTATCTTTATTGATATATGTCTGTAACTATCAATATACAGTATATACTAGTATATATCTATGTATCTATATCTATCTATTTATCTATGTATCTATCTATCTATCTAGGCTATCTAAGTATCTATGTATATCTGTATATCTGTATCTATGTATCCTTCTATCAATGTTTCTATCTATCTATTTTGTATCTGTCTATATCTATATCTATCTATCTATATCTGTCTATCTATCTATCTATCTATACATATCTATTTATTTATCTATCTATCTATACATATCTATTTATCTATCTATCTATCTATCTATCTATCTATCTATCTATATATATATATATATATATATATATATATATATATATATATATATGGGGGTGCCCATCATCCACTCACTCAGAGTAGAGATGCCATATGATCTTTATACTGAGTGACAAGCCACATGGTTTCCCGTACCCAGGAAACCATTTACTACGCTAGGTGGTAACCATATAACCGGGGTTTCTGGCAGGGTTCAGTGTCCCCAAGATTCCCCAATCCAAAATCATTTAATCATGGCAGTCGTTTCAGAGAGCCTCGGAGGGCCCAATACCTGCCCGGGACCCTAACCAAATGGGGAGATTCGCATGGCCGTGGAATGTGAGAGGTGTGAATGAGGACAGCAAGAGGGTGGAAGTGGCGAATGTGATCAAGTATGCGAGATATGCCGTGATGGCATTGTGTGAAACGAAGATGAAAGGGTGTGAAGTGGAAGAGTGGGAGGGTGTGAAATGTGTAAGACTGGGAATGAATGGGCGAGGAAGATGCAAGGAAGGAGTTGCATTGTTGATGAATGACGTGTGGCAGAGTGGAATTAGAGACTACAAATATGTCAACCCGAGGTGTATGTATGCCAAGTTCAAGTCTGAGAAGGTGAAAGGGGTTGTCATTGTAGCGTATGCACCGTGTGAGGAGAGGAGTGAGAGAGAGAAAGACAGGTTTTTGGATGAGCTGGGTGAAGCAGTGAGAGAAATGCCCAGAACCTATAAAGTGATTGTAAGAGGGGATATGAATGGAAGAGCAGGCCTGGTCCTGAGGATGACATAATGGGTTGTTATGGAGTACCAGGAGAAAACGATAATGGGAAGTGACTAAAGAATATGGGTAAGGAGAGCAGATTGTGCATTTGTAACTCTTATTTCAAACACAAAGATGCACATAAATATACATGGTAGAGAGGGAACAGGGATTAATGTTGAAAGAGGCCTGATTGATTACGTGCTTGTAGAGAGGTTGATGATGGGAATGGTTGTTGATACGAGGGCCGTGCGAGGATGATGTGGAGGTCTGTCAGATCATATGATGGTGGTATACAAGATCAAGCTGAGAGGAGTGAGGTGGATCAGGAGAGAGAGGAGCAGTCAGGGAAAAAGACTGAAATTTGAGAAGCTGAGGATCAAAGAAATGGCAGATGATTACAGGACCAGAGAGGAGGAGGAGTTAGAGTCAGTGAATTGGAATGAAATGGATCTGGACAGCCTGTGGAATGCATATAGGGATTGCGTAGTTAGGAATGCTAAAGCAGTGTGTGGTGTGGCAAGAGTAACAACAAAGAAGAAAGGGACATCATGGTGGGATGAGGAGGTTAAGAAAGCGGTGGAGGAAAAGAGGAAGAAGTGGCTAGAGTGGGTACAGGACAGGGGTTCAGTTGAAATAAGAACTGAATACAGTGTATTGAGAGCAAGGAGCACGTAAAGAGACTAGAGAAGAGGAAAAAGAAGGAGGTAAATGATGATATAGGAAGAAAAATGAATGCGAACTGCTCTGAAAATAGGAAGTTATTCCTGTGTGGAAATGTAGAAGTAAAAGTGGAAAGATTTGTGATGGTGTGATGGATGTAGCTGGTAGATTATTAACACATGGGGATGAAGTAAGGTCCAGATGGAAAGAATATTTTGAAAGCCTGATAAATGGGAATAGAGAGAGCAGAGCAGCTGTATACAAGATTTGTTTGGGGGGTGTGCAGAGAAGGAATGCAGTACCAGGAGACATGACACCCGCACAGGTGAAGAGTGCTGTCAAGTGGCTGAAAAATGGCAAAGCAGCTGGGGTTGATGATGTGTATGCAGAGATGCTTAAGTGTAGTGGAGTGAGTGGAATGAAGTGCCTGTTGTAGATATGTACAAGTGCTCATGGGCCCTTCGGGCCCCTTGCATGTGCTCGCGGAGGGCTCTCGTGCTGCTATAATATATTTTAGTTATAGCTGTGGGCAAAAAATTCTACGGAGTCCCGGGCGCCGGGAGCTACGTTTTTTGGTCAAAATGTGATCGCTCATTAACTATAGTAAAAGTTTTTCAATCGTGATGGGACCAAGTTTTTTCACATCAGCGAATTTTTTGCGATTTTTTTGCCAATATTGGTGCGATTTGAATGTGTAGTTTCGGCTGCCGAAAACACACACACACACACACACA
>NC_137013.1:6671568-6764068 GCF_032717465.1 Coenobita brevimanus
TTCTGCTGTTGGGGATGCAAGTCTCCAGATGCCCATGTCAATGATGCTGACATAGTCATCTAGGATGGCTGATGTTGGTTCAAGGCTGAAGTAATCAAGAAGCTTGCTTTTTGCTGTTTTTCTCATGGAACCATCGGCATTGAATAATGACAAACTCTCCTCGGTCACCCTTCCACTCAAAACTCAAGGTCAATGGCACCCGACCCTTCTACAAGACTCAACACTGCCGCTAACCCTGACCTTTCCATGTCAGTCATCTTCATCTGTGCACTTGATTGTCCACAAATTTTAATACTGTCAAAATTTTTCCTCTTTCTTGTGTCGATTCTTGCACTAATGTTTTTTGATTTTGAGAAAATCCGCTCCTCAAAAAGTGTCCCAATCTGGTCTCTGGCTTCTGGGAGAGCGGCTTTGGTGCCATCGATTACATCTTGTGGAGCAATGATGCCTGATTGGAGTGATCTTAGTGTTGGATCTGAAGTGTCGAATGGGTCGACATTGAAGTCTTGAAGACATGCAAGCAAGTCTTGAACAGCTTCTTCATCCATCTTTAATCTTGCAGGTTGACACTCCTTGTGTGTTCTATTTCGTCGCTTACAGTTGAGACTTTTGTTAAGTGCAGACTTAATTCTTGCAATATTGTTTGCAAACTTTTCCAAAACAATGGTGTGTTAAGTTACTAATCAGTAATTAACCTTTTTTCCGGGAAGGCTGATGCAGTGTCAAGAAAAGACTTACTGTCGGGATAATTTTTAAGCGCGTGCGCTATGCTCACAAAAATGCAATTTAAAAAGTTAGCCCATCGTTTCGTGAGGGACATGGGGGCTAGAATCATTATTTTAAGGTTAAAGATTATGAAAATGCAAAGAAACCTTCCTTTCAAAGCCACGGTCACGAAAATGTAATTTTTGCCTCTACTACATAGAGGGGGCGGGAGTCTTGCTGGGGGTCCGGGCTGGTCCTGGCCTGGGGTCTTCGAGGCGTCCCTAGAAGGCTGGGGACTGCCGTCTCGCGGGTGTGGGGAGGCCATCAGAGGCTGCCCGCAGCCACTCTCACTCGGGCAGTCCGACAGAAGCTGGTGACTTCCGGGGCCTGGTTGCAGTGAATGGACTCCCAGGCTCACGATGGGGCCACTCCAGATGTTCTCCACCAGGGACTCTGTTGCGGTGCAGTCTCCACGCCTAGGGGTACGGGGAAAGTGTGAGGGGGATCCCGCTCAGTCTCTGGAGGGGCGGGCCAAGCCTTGGGCACTGTCCTTAGCGAGAACCTCCGGGGTAGTGGAGAAAGGATGACTGGTGGTTGTTCCTTCTGCCTGGCAAGTCCGGTGGATGTTACCATAACTCCACTCCGGGGCCGTGGACGAAGGAATCCGGTGAACGTTCCTTCTGCCTGGCAAGTCTGGTGGATGTTACCGAGGCTCCATTCGGTATATATACAGTATATATATATATATATATATATATATATATATATATACTGTATATATATATATATATATATATATATATATATATATATATATATATATATACTATATATATATATATATATATATATAAATATATATATATATATATATATATATATATATATATATATATATATATATATATATATATATATATTTTTGGTTTTGCGCCAGGTATCCCTGAAGGGCTAAGTCGTTGCCCCTGGGTAGAGAACTTTGGACTGGAGCGTTGGAAGAAGTTCAGGGAGCTCTTGCCTCTCCTGACATTGAGAGGGCTCTCCCTACGTGCTAAGGGGTCTTTGTATGCAGCATGTGTTAGGAGTGTAATGCTGTATGACAGTGAGACCTGGGCAGTGAAGGAGGAAGACATTCGCCGGTTCAGACGTACAGAAATGACAATGATTAGGTGGATGTGCAGTGCGTCCCTGCGTCCAAGGCCTGGAGGGGCTGGGTTTACAATGGAAGAGTTGAGAGGTAGGATGGGACTGGAGTGTATTGGTGTTGTGATGAGGAGAGGTAGATTGAGGTGGTTTGGACATGTGGAGAGGATGGGGGATGATAATTGGGTGAGGAAGGTGAGAAGTGTTAATATTGGGGGTGAGGTTATGAGGGGTAGACCGAGAAAGACATGGGACGAGGTCATTAAGTGTGACCTTAGGGTTAAGGGACTGAACAGGGAGGCTGCAATGGATCGTGCAGCGTGGAGAGCCGCCATTAGGTGACCAAGGCCGACACATGCAAGCATGTTGGAGCCTTTAAAAACGAAAACGAAAACGAAAACGTGTAGTATTTTTATGACCGGATGCCCTTCCTGATGTCTACCAATGAACCAATGACCCTTGGATGGATTCGATCCTCCGACCCTTCAATCAGAGCGGAGTGCTCTAACCCACTGAGCCACGTTTACTTCAATATAGTATATATATATATATATATATATATATATAGATTGATAGATAGATAAATAGATAGATAGATAGACAGATAGATATATAGAAATATAGATACATAGATATAGATAGATGGATAGATACATATAGAAATATAGATATACAGATTTAGATAGATAGATAGATAGATTACATTTAATTATATATGAATGTATAGGCAATATAAATGTATCTGTATATGTCCGTCTATCTATCTATCTATCAATATATATATATATATATATATATATATATATATATATATATATATATATATATATATATATAAAATGTATGTGTGTGTGTGTGTGTGTGTGTGTGTGTGTAGATACATAGGTATAAAGAGGGGAAATGCTTCTTACCGTAAAAATTTATATGTTAGATTTCCAGTAACGCGACAGATTTAACCGCTGTGCATACGCTGTGCTGATGCCTTAGGGCCTCTCCACAGTCGGACATATTCGGAAAACTCTGACGCAGAGTTTGTCCGATCGTGGAAGCTGGGATAAAAGTTGGACCAATATCTAGTTTTATTGGTTCATATTCCGGTTGTGCCGTTTCTCACGCAAGACATAGCGTTGGAGACGGTGAGAAACTGCTTAACCTAATTGTGTCACATGAAACGGGCTGGTATCTGAGATTTTATTCAGACTTTCATGATCAAATCGTTCTGAGTCAGAGTATGTCCGACTAAGGCTTAAGTACAGTAGACATTAATCCCTTCTTTCGATGACGTATTTCATATTTTTTACTTTGTATCTCGATGATTTTATCCAATCTTCATTTATCCCATCAGTTCAAGAGGACTTCCCAAAGCTAAGTGACATTAACTAGTAGTGGCAAGACGACATACAGAACCATCCTTTTAGTAGGAGAAATATCTGTTAGTATTATCTACTGCTTGGTCCACTGTTGGTGACATGTGCAACTGCTTCATTTACTCTCTGGTGCAGTGATTTTCAATGCCTCTGGCAATAAGGGAACTAGCTCCATATATCACCAGCACTGGACACTACAGTGGGCAAAACGGGTAGGGTTTTTTTGTTTTTTTTATGTGAGGACGAAGGAACCAAAGGCAACGAGCCTGCAAAACTATTCCTTCCAAGAGAAAAACAAAATATATTAGACAGCCAAATTCAAGATCCGATCATTTCCAGATGCCTGGACACACTGCGTTTGAAAAACTGGAGATCATAGGAAGTAGGAAATACAGACAGAGGGAGACAGTTCCAGAGTTGACCTGTTGCATAAATGAAGGACTGGGAGTAACGGTTAACTCTTGCATTAGAGAGCTGGACAGAAAAGGGATGAGAGTTTGCTGCCAGACGGGTACTACGCGTCCGTCGTAGGGGTGGATGAATGCATGCAGACAGTTCAGAGGAGCAGTGACCATTGAAGTAGCGTTAGAAAAGAGATAAAGATGCAACAGTGCGGCGAAGAGACAAAGGTTGGAGGGAGTCAGTAAGAGGAGGAGAGTTAATGAGGCGTAGAGCCTTTGACTCCACCTTATTGAGAAGAGCTGTATGTGGGGAGCCTCCCCACACATGAGAGTTGTACTCTACGCAAGGGAGGATAAAACCCCTGCGTAGAGTCAACAATTGTGCAGGGGTAAAGAAGGAACAGAGTCGGCTTAGCACACCCAATCTCTTGGAAGCAGATTTTACAAGAGATGTAATATGATCTTTCCAAGACAAGTCCCGAGTATATGAAACCCCAAGCATGTTCAAGGATGATACAGGATTAAGCTGAATATTATCAAACATTAGTGGGTATACCTGTGGAAGATTTTGTCGGGTTGATAGGTGCAAAAACTGAGTCTTTGATGCATTAAAAACAAGAAGATTATTTTTACCCCAGTTAGAGATATGAGCCAAGTCAGACATTAGGTGTGCCATAGCCTCATCCCTTGTTTGTTGAAGTAACTGCTGAGATGGATGTTGCAGGAATCGAATGGAAAGGTGAAGGGTGGAGTCATCAGCGTATGAGTGGATAGGGTTAGATGTACCCCCCCTGGGGGTAGTTTTTTTTTTTTCAAGAATACTCCCCTAGTATCCCTGCTTGTCGTAAAAGGTGACTAAAAGGGTTGGTGGAGGGTTAGTGCCCCTCCCCGGAAAACAACTAACTAAAAAAATAAACAATAAGACTCGGACTAGGACTGACCAAACGATGACGACCAAGGACAGGACAAAGGACATGGTATAGGGAACCTGGAATGTAAGGGGAGTGAATGATTAGGTGAAAGAGAGAGAGATTGTCCAGGTGCTTGAGGATGCGAAAGTGGATGTATGTGGAATAACTGAAACAAAATGGAGAGGAGAAAATGTGAGAGAATGGGAGTATGGATGGGGTATATGTGCAGGAGTAGGTGAGAATCAGAGGGCAAAGGAAGGAGTATGTATAGTTGTGAGTAAAAGATGGAAGAAGAGCATAAGACAGTATGGATCAGTTGGGTCAAGGATTGTGTGGGTAAAGTTGAAAGTTGGAATGCAAATGTGGGCGATTGTGTGTGTGTATGCGCCAACGCAAGATCGTGCTAGAAGAGTAAGAGAAGAGTTCTGGACAAATGTAGAAACGTGCATGGATAAGTTTGGAAGGAATGAGAGAGTGTTTTTGATTGGTGATATGAATGGTAAAGTTGGGAATGTGAAGGTGGATGGAATAGTTGGTGAGTGGGGTGTGCCTGCTGAGATAGATGAGAATGGGAGTGCGTTAGTGGACATTTATGCTGGGAGGGGGTTGGTAATAGCCAATACCCTCTTCAGGCATAAAATGATCCACAGGTATACATGGCGAGTGATGAGAAGGGTGGGTGGTGAACTGAATGAAAGGAAGGCAATGATTGATTATGTGTGCGTGGATGAAAGGATGCAAAGATGTGTAATGGATGCAAGAGTTTATAGAGGTTGGGGGAGTGGACTTTCTGACCACTACTTGGTGGTGGCCAGAATTAGAATTCAAGTAAGATGGAGGAATAGAAGAAGGGAAAGACGAGAGGAAGGAGTAGTTGCAAGGAGAGTGGAAAGGTTACAAGAGGATGAGAAAATGGCAGAGTATAAGAGAGAAGTGGAGGAACGATTGGGCAAATATGAATTGGAGCAGATGGGAGACGTGGAAGGTGTGTGTAGGATATTTACAGAAGAAATATGTGCAGCATGTGATGTGGTGTGTGGAAGGAAGAGAAGATGGAAGGGGGTGCAAGGAACAGCGTGGTGGACTGAAGAGGTGAGACAGGCTGTGGCACAAAAGAAGAAAGCATACAATGAATGGATGAGAAATAGGGGCGTGGAAGAAGTTGAGAGGCGAAAGAGAGAGTTATATGTAGAAAGAAAGAGAGAGGTGAAAAGATTAGTAAGAGAGAGTAAGAAGAGAATGGATGAGGAATTTGGAAGGAATTTGAGTGTAAAGTGGAGGGATTGTAAGAAAATGTTCTGGAAAGAGGTGAAAAGAGTAAGACAGGGTGGAAGTGAAGTTAGCAGGGAAATAAAAGATAAAAATGGTAGATTAATAGTGGGGAAGGGAGAAAAAGTGAGCAGATGGAGAGAATACTTTAAGGATTTGTTGAACATAGAGGATGGAAGTAATGCGAGTATAAGTGGCTGGGGAATGGCTGGGAGAAGGAGGGAGGTGAGAAGACAGGAAGAAATAAGTAGGATAGAAGTTGTGGAAGCAATGAAGAAAGTTAAATCGGGGAAAGCCCCAGGAATTGATGGAGTGTGTGGTGAAATGCTGAAGCATGGGGGAGAGACAGTAGTAGAATGGATGTGGAAGACGTGCAGATTGGCCTGGGAGGAAGGTAGAGTCCCGGAGGATTGGAAGTCAGGTGTAATTATTCCCTTGTACAAAGGAAAAGGGGAAAAAGAAGTGTGTGTGGTAATCATAGGGGCATTTGTCTTCTTAGTATAACAGGAAAAGTGTGTGGTAGGATATTTATTGACAGAGTTAGAGAAAGAACAGAGAAATTAGTTGGAGAAGAACAGGGAGGCTTTAGGAAGGGAAGAGGTTGTGTAGATCAGATATTCATTCTTAGATCTTTAGTGGAAAAGTTTCTAGAGAAGGGAAAGAAGTTGTATGCTGCTTTCATGGATTTGGAGAAAGCATATGACAGGGTGGATAGACAAGGATTGTGGAAAGTGTTAAGAATATAATTATGGAGTAGATGGGAAGTTGTTGAATGCTGTGAAGAGTATGTACGATGGTGCGAAGGCTGCAGTGCGTATTGATGGTGAACTAAGTGAATTTTTCTCTTTGAAAGTTGGGTTGAAACAGGGATGTGTCATGTCTCCATGGTTGTTCAATCTGTACATGGATGGGGTAATAAAAAAGGTACAAGGTAGGGTAGTCGATGTTGGAGTGGCCCTGGTGAGAGAGGATAGTGTTTGGAAACTCCCTTTACTGTTGTTTGCAGATGATACTGTGTTGTTGAGTGAAGACGAAGGGGAGCTGCAAGGCTTGGTGGATGAGTTTGGGAGAGTGTGTAAGAAACGGAATCTAAAGGTGACTGTAGGGAAGAGTAAAGTGATGGTCTTTGAGAGAGGTGAAATCAGTGAATGTACAGCGAGGTTGGATGGTGAGGAATTGGAAAATGTGAGTACGTTTAAGTACTTGGGTAGTGTGATGAGTAAGGATGGAGGTTTGGAGGGTGAAGTGCTTGAAAGGGTACAGCAGGGAAAAAAGGTTGCTGGTTCCCTGAAAGCAGTGATAAGAAACAGGGAAGTGAGCATGGAAGTGAAAAAGTTACTACATGACAGTATTGTGATACCAACTCTAACGTACGGAAGTGAAGCTTGGACGTTGTTGGAAGGACACAAGTCAAGAGTGAGAGCAGTGGAAATGAGTTATTTAAGAGGAGCCTGTGGAGTCATATGGAGAGACAGGCTGACGGATGAGGATATAAAGGAGCGTTGTGGTGTTGATGTGGATGTGATAGGAAGCGTTATGAGGAACACACTGAGGTGGTTTGGCCATGTGGAGAGGATGGAGGGTGAAAGACTGACGAAGAGAGTGTATGTGAGTGAGGTGGAGGGGGGAAGAGGGAGGGGGAGGCCGAGGATGAGATGGAGGGATGGGGTGGAGAGGTATATGAGAGAGGGGGGTGTGAGTTGGGAGCAGGGCAGTGAAATGGCGGGGGACAGGGCGACTTGGAGGCGATTTGTTTGTAGCCACCCCAAACGGGATTGAGGCGTCTGGCAATAGATAGATAGATAGATGGTGATAGGACAGAGCCCTGAGGAACACTACTGTTAATATATCTAGAAGAACGGTGGCCGTCTACAACAGCGGCTATAGAACGACCAGAAAGGAAGCTAGAGATGAAGGCACAGATAGAAGGATAGAAACCGTAAGAGGGCAGTTTGGAAATTAAAGATTTATGCCAGACTCGATCGAAAGCCTTAGAGATGTCAAGTGCAATGGCAAAGCTTTCGCAAAAATCCCGAAAGGAGGATGACCAGGAGTCCTAAAGGTAGGTGAGAAGATCGCCGGTGGAGCTTCCCTGACGGAACCCATACTGACGATCAGAAAGAAGGTTGTGATAGGAAAGATGCTTTAAAATTTTTCTGTTTAGGTGCTTATCCATTCTTATGAACGCAACTGTACATCACCGGACTAACGGGTTGGCCTAAGCCTAACTCCTTGGTCCTGCACATAACGCAGATGTGACCTTAAGACGAGGAAATCTTATTGTTCATTCATAATTGGAGCCTGATTTATAATAATACTGAGTTCAAGTTCTCCACGCTTGAGGCAGGGAACAAACTTCGCCGCATGTGCATGTCTGATTAGTAAATATAAAAATGTGCAGCTGAAGTTAATCCAGGAACAAACTTAAATCAGAGCCATGAGCGTAGATATGGTGGGCTTAAAGATGGAGCCATGAAATGGAAATTAACTCAGACAGAGAGACAGTTACATTGAGAGAGAGAGAGAGAGAGAGAGAGAGAGTCCCTGATTCAGATAACCAGTGTTAGAGTGGGAACATTGGTGTGTTGGCGAAGAGAGATAGGAGGTGAGCAGGTAGGAGTAGGCCCCAAGGGAAGGTGGGGGCTGGGAAGGGAAGGGGGTCTGTGAGGGTAAGAGAGATAATAATCATTTTGCATTTTCATTTTCATCTATTTAATATTTCTCTTCATCTCCATCTATAGTTTCTATTTGTTTTTATTATCGCCATTTCCTCCTGCTCCTCCTCCTCCTTCCCTATTTTCTTGTTCTTTCTCCTTCCTCTCCCTCCCCCTCCATTTCCTTGTTTATTTCTCTTCTTGTTTTCCTTATGATTGTGCGCGGAACGCGTGAGTCTGTTATTTCGCTCAGAGGTTTCTGTCTGTCTGTTGCTGAGTGAACTGTATAACTTGGACTGCTTTGATGCAATCTGGAACAAATTTGGTGGGGGGGGGAGGGTTGAAGGTCTGCCAAGGAGTAAGAGAATTTATTTTTGAGAAACGTAATTCGGTAATGGGAACAGCCGGTCAAAGGCCATGAGCACATGGCCAGGTCAAAGGTTCGCCCCTTAGACCGATTAAATTACAGGGTGTCCTTGTTCCGTTCTAAGTTCTTTTTGTATCTTTCCATTCTTCGGCTTTTCTCTCTTTCCCCATTATCCTTTCTTCTTTACTTTTCCCATTTCTGAAGGGGTATTCTCTAAATTTTTCTTATTCCATTTCCCATCTTCTCTCCATTTTTCATTCATTACATTCTTCTTCTTATGCCATCTCTCTGTCCTTTTTTTTTTTTCTCACCTTTCCTTCTTCTTTCTTTTTTTCTTTTTCGTTTATTTTCAGTCTGTTCTTCGTTTCGTTTTTCGTTTTTAAAGGCTCCAACATGCTTGCATGTGTCGGCCTTGGTCACCTAATGGCGGCTCTCCACGCTGCACGATCCATTGCAGCCTCCCTGTTCAGTCCCTTAACCCTAAGGTCACACTTAATGACCTCGTCCCATGTCTTTCTCGGTCTACCCCTCATAACCCCACCCCCAATATTAACACTTCTCACCTTCCTCACCCAATTATCATCCCCCATCCTCTCCACATGTCCAAACCACCTCAATCTACCTCTCCTCATCACAACACCAATACACTCCAGTCCAATCCTACCTCTCAACTCTTCCATTGTAAACCCAGCCCCTCCAGGCCTTGGACGCAGGGACGCACTGCACATCCACCTAATCATTGTCATTTCTGTACGTCTGAACTGGCGAATGTCTTCCTCCTTCACTGCCCAGGTCTCACTGCCATACAGCATTACACTCCTAACACATGCTGCATACAAAGACCCCTTAGCACGTAGGGAGAGCCCTCTCAATGTCAGGAGAGGCAAGAGCTCCCTGAACTTCTTCCAACCACTTCTCACCCTAGCCACAGAGCTAGCTCCAGCCCCACCTCCGGCACACAACATGTCTCCCAAATAACAAAACTCTTCCACACACTCAAGAGATTCACCAGCAAGTTCAATCCCTTCACGTCTGACGATCTCCACCTGCTCACCCCGGCACGCCGTACACATAAAATCAGCATTATCTCGCAGTCTACCTCTGATACCACTACATCTCTTATGCACCCATTTATCACACACCGCACAAGATGGAATTACTTCCCACGCCCTTGTGGCAAACTGCACATGGCCACTCTCCCTCGTCTTTGACAGTACCGCCACCAACCCTAGATATCATCACTTTTGTTTTATCTGCATTTACCCTTAAACCCTTTTGCCCCATACCATCTCTCCACTTCCTAAACCTTTCCTCCGCCTCCCTTTCATTCTCTGCAATCAACACCAAATCATCAGCATACAACAACTCCCACGGGAGTCCGTTTCTAAAGTCACGTGAAAGGGCTTCAAGTACCATGATAAACAACATGGGACTCAAGACTGACCCCTGATGCACACCAACATTCACGGAAAACTCATCACTCAAATCTCCATTCACTCTCACCTGGGTGTGAGCACCCACATACATCTTTTTTTTTTTTTTTTCATCTTCTGATTTTCTTTATCATTTGTTTCACTTTGTTGTTCTTGTGTTCAATCTCACTTTCATTTCCATTTTCATCTTATCTTCATTTTAATCATCACCAGAAGGAAACAAAGCTCAATTATAATCTACTCAGTTTGCCTGAATAACAGCACTTGCAGCGCTTTTTTTTTATGCCGTTGAGGATAGAGTACTGAAACTAAATCTAGCATAAATATACTCAAAGGCAACTGAATTGTCTATTTTCGCCATAATATGGCATTACATTTATGCACCAAGGTTAGTGACGTTCCGTAGCTAGTGGTAACATCAACACTACTTCAGGCAGTCAGAGCTTGAAATCTTGTGGGCATTTTCTGATTTCATTGCCTGTTTCTAAAGTTTAATTTATTTTCTCTAGTATGCTAAAATCAGAAGGCAATGCCCTTTCGATTCCTTGTCATATCGCTGGACTTGGAAAACTTGCATGTACATCTTATTACCGTACACAACGCAGCCACATACCTAATTAAACACATAGCCGCCAAAACCATCCTTAACCTCCAACCATGATCCACCAACAGATATCCTATCATAAGAAACTACTCGACCAAGAGACACGGGTACCTCTGACCAGACTACGATGCGGGCGTCACCAGACCCTGCTATAGTACTGAACCAACACAAATCACCACTCACAAACAATCCGCCACGAAATACCACTCACTTTTAGTCGACCACGAAATACCAGTCACAACCAGTCCAATATGAAAAAACCCTCACAATCAGTGCATTATGCCCTTATTGCAGTTCATCCCCCCACACCACATCACAGTCACCCCATGAGTCACAAACCCGCAACATAGCCTGTGCTTCATCATAACGTCTACAAAAAGTATCTGGGAACGCTCATTTTTTTTGTTAATAGTCCACTGGATTCATGTTCAGTTGCGCCCGGATGGTACAGTAATGTCATCATCATTATCATCATCATTATCATCATCGTTCGTTCGTGTACGAAAAGGCAGCATGTGGTCACGGCGTCTCTGTCTGTTTCACCTCTCTCCCCATTCGCTTCACTCCCTCTCACCACTCCATTTACCCTCCCGCCCTTATTCCCTCCTCACTCCGCTGTCCTTTTCTCCCCACCGTGCTCGTATCACCCCCTTTCCCCTCCTGCCTACTGTTCCTCCTACACTCTCCTCTTTGCACTATCCCCTCTTCACAGTAAGGTGACTAATCTGGAGACAGTACGATGAAGTCAACATGGAAAAACGAGTGGTAAGATGAAGAGAAAGGAGAGAAAGAATAAAGAGGGAAGGAAGGAGGACGAAGGTGGAGTGAGGGAAATAAGAGAAGGGAAGGGAAAAAGGAAGAAGATATGGAAGAGGCACCATAGAGAAGAGATTAATGAAAGCTATATGTAATTTCTCTCCAGCTCGATAGGCCTATTCTAAGCTGATTAATGCTATATGTAATTTCCCTTCAGCTCGAAAGGTCTATTTTAAGCCGATTGAAACTGACTCTCGGTAATAATTATCTTATGGGCGTATCGAAGGACTTAATTAATTGACAGTAATATCGCTAATACATTTTCCTTACTTTATTTTCTTCCCAATTATAAACATACGTTTAAGAATAACCACATTATTTTCTCCTATTATTATTATTATTATTATTATATTATTAGTATTAGTAGTAGTAGTAGTAGCAGTAGTAGTAGTAGTGTAATTTTTGTTATTACTCTTTGATATCTATTACTGGTATTACTATTGTTACTATTATTATTATTAGTATTAGTATTAGTATTAGTATTACTACTACTACTACTATTACTACTACTACTACAACTGTTATCATTATTTTATTGTTACACACACTCGCGATGCAAGAGTAGGTAGGCTAATGTTTTACTCGTAATGTATCTGTTTGTTTGTATGTGTGTTAACTAAATTACTCTAGATGTTTTATATCTAGAGCAAAAAGTCAAAGGTCACCTGTCAAGGTTAACATGAACAGTTTTTATCAGATTTAACACAGACCTGGTGGAATAGTTGAGAGTAAGACAAGGTTAAAGTCACAGAACAAGATCGAAGGTTAGGCCTTATAGGTGAAGTAGTTTTTATTCGACGAAAACCAAACTTGGTGTAAGGATTGAAAGTCAGGCAAAGGTGAAGAGTTTCGGATTTTAGAGTAATAGATCGAATGTCAGGGGCACAGGACAGAGTTAAATGAACAGAGCTTAGATGAACTGTGAGGCACGGGTGTTGCATTGTCCATGTGCTCATTCTTGCTCTTTTTATTATTATTATTATTATTATTATTATCATCATCACGCGGAAGTTGGTGAGAATGAGAGGGCAAAAGAAGGAGTGTGTACTGTTGTGAGTAACAGATAGAAGGAGAATATAAGAGAGTATGGATCAGTTGGCTCAAGGACTGTGTGGGTAAGAGTGAAAGTTGGACTACAAATGTAGGCGACTGTGTGCGTGTATGCGCCAACGCAAGATCGGGCAAGCAGAGTGAAAGAAGAGTTCTAGTCAAATGTGGAAGCGTGCATGAAAAAGTTTGAAAGGAATAAGAGACTGTTTTTGATTGGAGATATGAATGGGAAAGTAGGGAATGTGAAGGTGAATGGAGGAGTTGGGGAGTGGGATGTGCCTGCAGGGATGGATGAGAATGGCAGTGCTTTAGTGGACATTTGTGCCGGGAGGGGGTTGGTGATAGCTAATACCCTCTTCAGGCACAAAATGATCCATAGGTATATGTGACGAGTGATGAGAAGAGTGGATGATGAACTGAATGAACGGAAGGCAATGCTTGATTATGTGTGTGTGGAGGTGTGTGATGGATGCAAGAGTATATAGAGGTTGGGGGAGTGGACTTTCGGACCACTACTGGGTGGTGGTCAGGATCAAAGTCCAAACAAAATGGAGAAATAGAAGAAGGGAAGGACAGGAGGAAGTACTTCTTACAAGGAGGGAAGAAAAGTTACAAGAGAATGGAAAAAAGGCAGAATATAAGAGGGAAGTGGAGGGGCGATTGGATAAATATATATTGGAGCAGATGGGGGACGTTGAAGGTGTGTGCAGCATATTCACAGAAGAAATATGTGCAGCATGTAAGGTGGTGTGTGGGGTGAAGAGAAGACGAAAGGAAATGCGTGGAACAGCATGGTGGACTGAAAAGGTGAGACAGCCTGTGGCACAAAAGAGGAAAGCATACAGTGAGAGGATGAGAAACAGGGACATCGAAGAAGTTGAGAGATGGAAGAGAGAGTTATATGTAGAGAGGAAGAGAGAAGTGAAACGATTAGTAAGACAGAGTAAGAAGAGAGTGGATGAGGAATTTGGAAGGAATTTCAATGTTAAGTCGAGGGAATGTAAGAAAATGTTCTGGAAGGAGGTAAAGAGAGTTAGACAGGGTGCCGAAGAAGTTAGTTGAGGAGTGAAAGATAAAAATGGTAGATTACTAGTGGAGAAGGGAGAAAAAGTGAGCAGGTGGAGAGAACACTTCAAGGAATTCTTGAGCATAGAGAATAAAAGTAATGCAAGTAGCCTATAAGTGGCTGGGGAATGGGCGGGAGAAGGAGGGGTGTGAGAAGAGAGGAAGAAATCAATAGGATGGAAGTTGTGGAAGCAATGAAGAAAGTTAAAATGGGGAAAGCCCCAGGAATTGATGGAGTGTGTGGTGAAAACCTGAAGCATGGGGGTGAGATAGTAGTGGAATGGATGTGAAAGATGTGTAGATTGGCCTGGGAGGAAGGTAGAGTCCTGGAGCATTGGAAGTCAGGTATAATTATTCTCCTGTACAGAGGAAAAGGGGAAAAAGAAGTGCTTCGTAATCATAGGGGCATTTGCCTTCTTAGTATAATAGAAGATGTGTATGGTAGGATATTTATTAACAGAGTTAGGGAAATAACTGAAGAATTAGTTGGAGAAGAACAGGGAGGTTTTAGGAAGAGAAGAGGTTGTGTAGATCAGATATTCATGCTTAGATCTTTAGTGGAAAAGCTTCTAGAGAAGAGAAAGAAGTTGTATGCAGCCTTCATGGATTTGGAGAAAGCATTTGACAGAGTGGATAGACAAGGATTGCGGAAAGTATTTAGAATATATGGAGTAAATGGGAAGCTGTTGAAGGCCATAATGATTATGTCTGAAGGTGCTCAGGCTGCAGTGCATGTGGATGGTGAACTGAAAGTGTTTTTCTATTTGAAGGTTGGACTGAAACAAGGATGTGTCATGTCTCCATGGTTGTTCAGTCTGTGTATGGATGGGGTTATAAAAGAGATATAAGGTAGGGCAGTGGATGTTGGAGTGGCTCTAGTGAGAGAGGGCAGTGTCTGGAAACTCCCTGTAGTGTTGTTTATGGATGATACTGTGTTGTTAAGTGAAGACGAAGGAAATCTGCAAGGCTTCGTGAATGATTTTGTTAGAGTGTGTAAGAGACGGGATCTAAATGTGAATGTAGGGAAGAGTAAAGCGATGGACTTCGAGAGAAATGAAGTCAGTAAATGTACACTGAGGCTAGATGAGGAGGAAATGGAAAATGTGAGTACGTTTAAGTACTTGGGTGATGAGTAAGGATGGAAGTTTAGAGGATGAAATGCTTGAAAGGATGCAGCAGGGAAGAAAGGTTGCTGGATCCTTGATAGCAGTGATAAGAAACATGGAAGTGAGCGTGGAAGTTAAAAAGCTACTGCATGACAGTATTGTGATACCAACTCTAACGTATGGAAGTGAAGCTTGGACCTTGTTGGAAGGACAGAAGTCAAGAGTGAGAGCAGTGGAAATGAGATATTTGAGAGAAGCCTGTGGAGTCACATGGAGAGACAGGCTGACAAATGAGGTAGTGAAGGAATGTTGTGGTGTGGGTGTGGATGTTATAGGAAGTGTTAGGGGAAACACATTAACCTGTCACGTCCCGAGCTATTTCGCACATCCGACACCCCCAATCCCGAGGTATTTTCAAAAATTTTTTTTTTGGCTATAACCTCTGCTTTTGGTGAGAAACATCGAAAATTCATAGAGAAATCGCTCACCTGAGGTTTAAAATACTCGATCCAGGTAGCAGTACCTCCTTACCTTACTGGGGTTTCTAACAGGCTGGCACCAAAGAAAACGAGTTCTATGGGAGGGTAACTATTTCACACCACTCATAAACGGTATTTATTTATTTACTTGTTACGAATTTATTTGTAGTACAGGAGTATATTGGTTTTCAAACAGTAATATAGGCATTATAAGCATTGTTTCACTCACTAACTCATCACTATACCTGACCTTTTTTTGCCACATTACCTGATCATCATTTCTGACTGTTTCTTCCTCTAATGTTATGTAAACTTTGTCTTCCATATTGTCATTGATTGGGGAATCACTCTGGCCCTGAATGTCTTTATTGGCCAGGTCACTGGTAACAGGTGAATTGCCAAGACAATGGCGTGCAGGGGGGGGGGGAGGTTATGCAGTGTAAGGCATTGTCCTTGTTTGGCATCTTGTAAAGGAATAGAGGAAGGTGTCCCATGTATGCGTACGAAAAATCACGCTCAAAAATTGAAAATTGTGCAAATTATGAACCTTGCAATTGCACAACGTACTAGTACGTCATCAGGACTGGCAAATGCAAAATGTTGCAACGTTTCCATATGTCGACGGGACGCCTCGGGTTAAGGTGGTTTGGCCATGTGGAGAGGATGAAGAGTGAGAGACTGATGAGGAGAGTGTATGTGAGTGAGGTGGAAGGGGGAGAGGGAGAGGTAGGCCAAGGATGAGATGGAGGGATGGAATGGAGAGGTATATGAGAGAGGAGGGTGTGTGCTGGGAGCAGGGCAGTGAACTTGCAGGGAACAGAACGACATGGAGGCGATTTGTTTGTGGCCACCTCTTACGGGATTAAGGCAACTGGCAATAGACAGATAGATTGATCATCATTATTATTATTATTATTATTATAACTATATAAATAAGGAAGGGTATTTTCAGATGGTTTGGGCATGTTTTGAAGATGGTGGATGAAAGTTGATACAGATGGTGAGAAATGTGAACGTCGGGGGTTGGACTGAAAGAGACAGACCGAAAAAAGAAACTGGAACGATGTCAAAGAGTGTGACCTTGTAGTGCCATAATTTTAAGTATTAGTGTAAGTTAGTACAAGCTAGTATCATACGTGTAATCTTAAGCTTAAGTATGATTGTAAGAATAACTCATGATTTAACCGTTAAGTTCTATATTTAAGTTTAGTCTTAGCTGATATTCATAATCTGAACATGATTCTGCTATTGATAGTACTAAGTCAAGTACTGATGTGAATATGATTATAGTGAACCAGCTGATTTCAACAAAGACGTATAATTGCGAAATTTTAGTAGGGACTAATAATTGCGAATGTCATTCTTCGTATTCTAATCTAGAGATTTACCTGTCGAAGTTAATAGATTTCCCCTTTTGTACTATGTAGTGGTGAATTGAGAATGTCTGAAGTAAGAATATTGAAGACTGTCATTTGCGAAGCACGAAATTTATGTCATTGAATCCTGTTTCGAGTCACGTAGGCATGTAAACGACAAAGGATAATAAAACTGTCCGAATTCTTAATTAATTTGGCTTCGTTATGATTGAAGTTCCTGCAAGCTTTTTATAAAAAAATTCAATATCATAAGTTACTTTTCTATGTATGTTCAGTGCAAACGCATCTTTTGTATTCTTTGAAGAACCTGGAGAATCGATAATAGTAT
This sequence comes from Coenobita brevimanus, assembly GCF_032717465.1. NCBI lineage: Eukaryota > Metazoa > Arthropoda > Malacostraca > Decapoda > Coenobitidae > Coenobita > Coenobita brevimanus. Next base: position 6,688,643 of record NC_137013.1, read on the forward strand.
AATCATTTAAAGTTTTAGCCATTTCCCAAATATTGTCTGTGATTCTTATAAAAAGGCAGGGGGACATTCTTCACTTTTTATACATATTAGGTAAATATATTATACCATCTTGATTAAGTTGTGCTAATTAGGGCCGACAGCTGACGTACATGGAAATGTTCCTCATTCTTCTGGTTCCGTTTCATAAATTGATGTCCCCTATATTAGGTTGTGCCTCAACTGACAGTCACCAGATGATGAGTGCAAGTATGTTATGTAGAAAGGCATTACATATCTGCAGTCGATGGTGTTCTGTTAATTGAGGTATTTTTACCATAAGTGTAGGTCTAGCTATTTGTCTTTGTAGGATTTAGTATAGGTTAGCGATTTGTCTGTTAGGTGAATAGTTTTAGGGTGTTTATATTAGGTATTTATATTTATGAATAATGTAAGGTCAAAAAATAAAAAAAATAATAAAAATTTTCATTCATTCATTGCCAGAAGCCACGTATCCCAAACGGGGTGGCCAAGGGCTTAGAGTTAATTGTTTTTACAGGGAGGGGCACTAATCCTCCACCAACCCCACTTTGACACGTAGGGAGAACGAGCCAACAGCATCTGGTGTTCCCAGGCGGTCACCCATCCAAGTACTAACCAGACCCAACGTTGCTTAACTTCACTGATCGGACGGGAAGCGGTGTACTCAATGTGGTATGGCCGTTGGCATAATAAAAATAAAAATAAAAAAAACAAATAATGAGATTGTAAAAATGCAAAAAACAAATAATGAGATTGCTGTTCCTCTCCTCATCATTGCAGACGAGAGTTATGGAGGGCCGTGGCTAGCATCCCAAGGATTCGAGCGTTCTAGCCGTGGCCTAACCGCTAACACACAAAATCACCCCCCCTCTTAGTTCATGGAATCAAAGTGAATATCGGCTGGTCCATTTGTCCATTTGATTACGGTCCATGTGATTACTGATCCTATTGATTATTGTGTCTAGCATATATAAGATTCTTCAGTTGTGCATTTAGTCTTAGAGAATATTCTTTGGTGACGATCTGTAGGTTCCTTCCCGACGAGTTCGTCGGAGACCATGGGACTATATCCATGCGTATCAGTATTCTTGGGATATTAATCTAGTGTGTAAACATACATATTTCTGGAGTTATACTGTAAATCCTCATTACTGAATATTAATTTAGTTCGTGAAGATTCATATTTCTGAGAAGTGTAACAGTATTCTTTGAATATTCAGTTTGAGAAGATTCATATTTCTGTTGATACAGACCCTCATTATATTTTGTTTGGTATCCTTCCCAGCTTGAAAAATAATCTGTATCTCAGTTCTAATACATAGCAAATCTTAGATTAAGTCATTTTTGAGTTTGAATTTTGCTATCCTCTAAGGAGTGGTACAGACGAGGTTGAGTGGCCCACAAGGCGTGCAAATATCGAGCTGCTCACGCCCTCTCTAATAAGATCGATCACGCTACCTCATTTCCCATAAAGTCATATAATCTCAAATAAGAGCATGCTATCCTATTACTCTATAATCTCTAAATTTCACGTCATTACACTGGTGTTCAGCGGCCTAAAAATCTCCGAGTATTACACTGGTGATCAAAATTTTCCGTTATAACGCTGGTGGCAGTATTAAAAATTTTTGTAAATTTTTTGAAGTAACCAACGGTTTTTTTTTTAATGAAAATTTGTTTGTGTTCCAATGCAAAATAGGGTGTTTTAATTCATTGCGACCAATTTGGGAGGAAAATCCCCCCTTTGAAAATATGAGTAAGAATTCCGAAAGTGGGTTTATCCACCCAAATCAAGATCAAGATTAATTAAAAACACACTATTTTGCATTCTACTAACCTAATCGAACCCAACCTAACTAACCTAACCAAACCCAACCTAACGTAACCTAACTAAACCCAACCTAACCTAACCTAACCTAACCCAATCTAACCTAACCTAATCTAACCTAACCTAACCCAACCTAACCTAACCCAACCTAACCTAACCCAACACAACCTAACCTAACCTGACCTGACCTACCTTTAAAGGTGTAGAATTGTTCCTTTATAATCGGAAACGGTGAATTTGCACTGGATCTTCTCCTTACTCTTCCGACTTTTACTCCACCGGCAGCAGTACCACTGATGTCTACCTTCTCGATCTTTGCAGGGCAAATTACACTCTTTACACTGTACTGTACTTCACTTGGCATTTTTTTCTTAGTAGTTCAATAGATGCTTCGTTATTACAGTGGTAGTCCTTGATAATCTGCCAGTAATCCTTGCTACAGATACAAGCTTGGAAATCAACAACACATTCTTCACCACCGGAGGCCATGACTATGACTGACTTTCAAATCTTGAGCGTCCCTGCATCACCCACAAATACTTTAAGGTGATTGGCTGGTTTTACTTACGACTGCTGTAACTGGCTGGTTTCAAAAGTCCCTGTTGCTCGGGAAAGCCTGATTGGCTGTTTTTAAAACTCACATACATACGAAAGTACCAGCCGAGTACACTCGAGTCCAGCCGACATAGACCGAGTACACACGCCTGCATCAGCCAATATGGCGCAACATTCATCCCCTACTAGGCGTTAGCCTAACCTGTCACTACATGACTACCCTTACAAAATTCGCTCCCCCAACTCAGAGTAGGCTTAAAAGGTAGGTCTTAGTTAGAATAGTTTAGGGACGTAATATAATTGAAATCGATAACGTTGGTTACTTCTAAAGTAATACCGCTGCCATTAAGTGACCAAGGCCGTCGCATGCAAGTGTGTTGGAACCCTTAAAACGATGTGATACGACACGATAATAATTATTGTTGTTGTTGTTGTCGTTCTGTGTGAGAGGAAAGTAGAGGAAGCAAAGAGGGAGAAAGAAGGAGAGAGGAATTAGCTTGGTGTATCGGAAGAGGCAATTACAAGGCAGAAGAAGAGAAAGAAGGAGAGAAGGGGTAGGAAAGAAGGACAGCGAGGCAGAGGAGGAGGGAGAGCGAAAGAGAGAACGAGGAGGAGAGAGAAGGACAGTGAAGGAGAGGAAGAAGGAGAGCGAGAGAGAGAAGGAGAGAGAGAGCGAACGAGAGAGGGATCTGGCTATTGTGTAGGAGGGTAAACAGAGGAAGGGAGGGAGTGAGGGAGATTGAGGAGAAGGGGGGGAGGAGATAGGGAATAGGTTCTGGTGGGCGTGGAGTGTGTGTGTGTGTGTGTGTGTGTGAGAGAGAGAGAGAGAGAGAGAGAGAGAGAGAGAGAGAGAGAGACTGGATGCAAGTGAAGCCACTGAGTCATGAAGACTACAGTAAAATATAGATGGCAGGTACAAGGGGCAGGAGGGGGCGAAAACCAACGAGGTTTACAGAACAAACAAAAATAAGTTATATGAAAATAACAAATTCTGAAAATTAATGTGGAAGAATGGAAGAAAATACAAAAAAAACGAAGCAGTTATCTGGCAAAGTAAGAATACAAACGTACTAGAATATATAAACAAAGGACTTAATAAATTAACACAAGAACCAAAGCAGTTTTATGAAAGAATCCTAAACGATATTACAAGACACACTTACTGATAAAACAAAACTCATATAATAATCATAAAATACTCGAATAAAGCAATAGCATATTTGAGACAAGACAGAAACAAAAAAGGCTGTGAGAAGAAAAAATTAAGGTAGATGAATATGGCATACTTCCATCGAAACACAATTCTAAAATCTTTCTTAATCTCTTCACTTTCAAATTTTCTGCTCATGACAGACGATTTTAGTAAACCCTTAGTCCTGTTACATCATTTTTAGGTCGTTTTTGTTCTTGTAAGCAATTTTCTTCAGCTTACGGAAAGGCTGTTGTAATGAGGGGGCTAATGAAAGCTTTATCCAATCCTTTGGTTCAAAAGTCTTTCAGTGTTCAGAAATCATTAAATTTATAACTCTCCTCACAAAAGACTCTTTCCGACACTAAAAGTAAATTCCTCCAGTGGTTATGTGCTATGGTTGATTGAAAATTTGACTGTGGGAAGAAGACAAGACTGTCGTAAAGAAAAACGAATAGTACAAGCTGAGTGTTACAACTGGAGAACCACAAGGCCCCGTGTTAAGTCTAGCGCGAAATCTAATGTATATGAATAACGGTGATTAAGGTTTTTGTTGCAACATTTGAAAACTACGACTATATAATATGCTTGGACATCATCACTTTCAACTGTATCATCAACATCATCACTCCCTTTTCCACCTAAGGATTGAGCGAGGTAGGATCAACAAAGAAAGAGATAGTACAAATATGGGAAAAGTATCAGCAGCATGCCATGTGGTAAGGGCTACTCAGTCATTTACGTATCAGTTAAGTCCATGGAATCCTTTCTTCAACTTGCAGGCCTGACCTTCTCCATATGTACCGATATGGAGTGTGTGTGTGTGTGTGTGTGTGTGTGTGTGTGTGTGTGTGCGCGTGTGTGTGTGTGTGTGTGTGTGTGTGTGTGTGTGTGTGTGTGTGTGTGTGTGTGTGTGTGTGTGTGTGTGTGTGTTTGCTTCCTTTTAGAATATGCTCCAAATATACTTATCATCCTTTCTTTTCATCCCTTCTTCCATCTCTTCCTAATTTCCCCTCTACCATTCTTCCCCGCATTCTTCGTCCCTCACTTCATCCCCCCTTTCCTCTTTTTCATTTTTCCATTTCTCTCTCTCTCTCTCTCTCTCTCTCTCTCTCTCTCTCTCTCTCTCTCCTTTATGTCACTTACGCCCCTATTCTCTCCCTTCTTTTTCATCTCCTATCTCGTTTGCTTCGTCCAAATTTCCCTTTATTTCTTACCCTCTCCCCTTCTTTCCATCCACCTCCTCTCCTCTCTCCACTTACGTCTCCAACACTGGTTGCTCATCATGGCGACATTCATTATCCGGGGGCCATAAATGACCTCCCACCATTAACATCAAAGCAAATCACCCTCCCATTATTTACACCAACTGCTCCAGCAGGTCACATCCCACAAATCATAGTTAATGGGCCGCTACCAGGAAAGAAAACAAAGTGGGCCGAAATTTTTAAAAAAGGGAGTCTTTATAAAAGCTTTGGAAACCAGGAAGCGAGATTATACGTAAATGTCTGATTCAGGGCGTTTACCCTCATGTCAGTGTTTTTGCTCTTTACATTTTTCGTCTTTTGGGGATGGATGAGGCAAATGTGAAAGTGAATGAACTTGCTTTTCATATTTTTCATCTTTGGAGGATCATTAATGAGGAAGTGGACAAGATGCATCCCCCCCCCCCGGAAGCCTTATTTTTGTGTGATATATACGAGAATTGGTCAGCAGTGGAAGGATGGATTTGGTAAAGATAGTGTTAGGTCGTTTTTATATACCTGGGGAATTAACTGAGTGTGCTGTCCTTTGGAAAGATAGCGGATCGTTTCATACTCATGTCATTTTGTAACAAGGCATTTTGAAACCACTTTTTTTTGTTTTTTGTTTTTTTAGCTCTGTCGTTTGATGCCAGCGTCATTTGGTAACTGAGACGTTTAGCACCGAACTTAAAACTAAGAACAGATTGGAATACTTTGAAGTAAAACACTAATATTTATTACCCCAGTATGCGACATAACTTTTCCGGGCTATATGTTTTGGGTACAAAATTTAACATTAGATATTAGATCAGAACCACTCTAGGAGGTAAGCCTAATATGGCTACATTCATTGCTAGTGGAGGGCTTACATCGCGGATTGAGCTGAAAAATAGAAAAATCCGAACTCTCATTCCACACCGTTCCCAGCTGTTGGAAATCCACGTTTGATTATTCAGTGGAGAAATTAGAGCAGAAAAATTATACATCAGACAATGGGATCATTACGAAACGGTAAACAAGGATACGTCGCATGTGTTGCTAGCTTATGATTGGATTTATGGTCCAAGTTAAGATGATGATTTTTTTTTTTTTTAACATTTGACAGTAGACTGCGAACTGTCCTTTTATTCATTGAGGAAGTACTCATGTTATCATTCTGTGTGTGTGTGTGTGTGTGTATTAACAAGAAATTACACTTTTTTTCTGTTGAACTTTGTTCCAGTTTACATCCAAACAATAAATTACCGAAATTAGTTCAGTTATCATTATGCATAATGCTTGTTGAAAAAAAAATTATATATATATATATATATATATTACATAATGTTCCCTTCAAAAAGAACCGAATATATATTATGTGAAGGGACGAAAGAAACATATTGCGACATAATGGGTACGAATAGACACACTTAAAATTTAGGTATGACAATATCAGGTCTTCCCAATCAACCATAAATGCATACAATTCAGTGATCTGATGGGATCAAGCCTAGCTATCATGCCCATTGTTCCGTAATATTTAGAGATTTGCTCGTATTTTCAGGAGAAAGGGAGCACTGCTTGATCCCTTCAAATCAAGTGGTATCCAGAAGCAGAATTAAATAGTCTGGAGGAATAATATCAATAAGCATCATCATCGTTGTCATCGTCATCTCAATCTGCTTTTTTTTTTTTTTTTAAGTTTGGATGAGGTGATTTAGGGTTAAGAAGCAAGTAAAGAGAAAAATACGGTAGAGAGAGAACTAATCAACAGCATGGCCACTAAAATGGACCAGGCACTTATCTGCTCCGTATTTAAGACTCTGGAATCCTAACTCTTTATGAACTCATTTTTATACACATTTTTTTTCCTCAGTGTGAGATGTTTCGGAAGTGCTCAAGGCTGAAATGTATGTGAAAACAATTTGCAGTAGAGGCTGTTTTACAATAATCACATTTCTGTATATACTGTGTGTGTGTGTGTGTGTGTGTGTGTGTGTGTGCTATTTTAGAGTGGAAACTGTTGACTTTAGAAGGCTTACTAGCACATTTTAATAACTAGTTTTCCTGATATGACACGTTAATATCCGTTTTCTTTCATTGTATTTCGGTATCTAATGGGAGTCAGTTGCAGGGAAAAAATATCGAGGCTCAATATACAAAACAGTTTTTTAGGGGAGAGTGACTGGAATGCCGTCCAGGCCTCCAAGAATAGAAATGCAATAAGCTATAAAGTAATGAAGGGATTATCCGTAAGGACTGGTCTGAAGGAGGTGGAATTTATCAGCTTGCTTTGATTTATCTCTTCTGTTTGGCCCAAAATTGCCCCCCTTCCTCCCTCCCTCCATCCTCCCTCCCTCCATCCTCCCACCTCTCTCTCTCTCTTTCTTGAAAAATGATTTTTAAGAATGGATTAACACCAGTATATATTATTGTCGCGAAGAGGTGCTATTTAAATGGCGTGGAGCAACAGCCTGTCTTTCCGTGTCACTCAAGAATGTGAAATAAGCTACAAAAAACGAAAATCTGAGTCAGTAAAGAGGGCTGTGCGTTTTTAGTGTGTGTGTGTGTGTGTTTTGTGGGGTTGGGGGAAGTTTTTAAATAAACCATCGCTACGCCCACACCTTCAAACCAACAGCGACCTTCTTCCCCCTGCATGACGATCCGCAAACACCCCATCCCATTCCACCAGCTCCTTCCAAACTCTCTCTCTCTCTCTCTCTCTCTCTCTCTCTCTCTCTCTCTCCTATGCTGAGAATGGGTTATAGAAGCCTGAGGAAAAGAGGTTACAATGAATTATACGGACGGGAAAGCATTTGTATTTTTACTCCATACACCGGGCGATCATATTCTACTGAAAATGAGTGATAGGAGCCTGGGTGCACGTCATACTGGTGGGATAGCTCTTGTATCTTATTTAACTAACGCCAGACTCGGGAACAGGAGTCTTAAAATTATATTTTTGATTTAATTCTCGTGAACATACGCACTTCCCCCAAAAAAGGGTGGCTTCTGGTAGAAATGATCCAAGGAGCATGAGAGAGAGAGAGAGAGAGAGAGAGAGAGAGAGAGAGAGAGAGAGACAAGGAAGGCACGGTTGTATAACGGGCAGTATTATTAATGAAGAATAGCGTTAGATATTCCTCCCGTCGATCGGCTACTTCTTTTTATTGCCGAGAGAGAGAGAGAGAGAGAGAGGTAGTAGGCTTTATCCCCTAAATTCTGGTGACGCATTTCATAACCTATTTCTCTCCTTCTCGGGATGACTCTATTTCTGTTTGGGGATTTTTTTTTTTCCTAACCTGATTTGTTAGATATAACTTTCACTGACCTCTAGTATAAAATTTCTTCCTTAAGATGAATAAGATGGTCTGGAAGTGGCAAGAACAAACCAACAGAATAATCCACGTGACCCGAAAGTTAGCTTCCTCGATCATATGATGTGTCTTTGTTTCATTCTTGTTGAGTTTAGATGATTATACTGAATTTAACAGAGCCTCCTTTGGCATGGGTGGTGATGAAGCCTAAATCTTATGTCTAGGCTGTAGCAGAGTCAGCAGAGTGGTGGTCTGCAGTCTCAACTGACCCAGGTTGGAATCCCGGCTGGTGATGGGAACAGTTTAAGGATTTGAATTTCGTTAACCTGGACTTAACTGATTTACCATATGACAAGCCAACATGTAAAAACACTCCCGCTAATATCAGTACACTAGTCCTGTATGAGTCACCCGTTGCATGTATTCAGTATGGGTGTTAACGCCGAAATGGTGACTTGTGGTGGTGAAGTACGTTGAAGGACTACTGGACCACAGGGAACAGGCTGGCCAGAGTGGGACACATTTTAAAAAGTTAATAAGAATCTTTAAAGTTGAATAAAATCGCCTGAAGATAGCAAAAGCAAAAGATAAATTACTCCTCTAAGGGGCAATGGTGTTGGGTATGGGAGAATCGGTTTTGTGATAACAGGGGCTGGATGGGGGCGTAATAATTGAGACACAGAGAGAGAGGAGGAGAGAGAAAATGGGATTGAAACACTCTTTTTACTTTAAATTGGTGCAATTTTTTCCCTTCTTCTTTTTTTTTTCTTTCTTTTTTTTTTTTTTACGTATCTTACAAATTAAGGCAGTCCTACAGTTTTACATCTTTTTCATACTACTTCTTTGTGACAGGCAACATATTCTAGTGTTGATCTATTGCTACATCTCAGCACTCTAGGTAGAAGGGTTTGTTATTTTAGGCCAAGTTAGAGCAGAGAATAGTACAGAGATAAGGAGAGGGGAGAGGCAGAAGGGTGAGAAGTGGAGGGAAAAATGGAGGCACTGAAAGAAATGAGGAGGGATTAGATGGGTACAGTTTGGGGGGGAGGGGTGGGGGGGGGAAGATGGAACAAAAATAAAGGCCATGTAAGGGAAAGTGTATACTAGAAGGGGTGGAAGATGAACACTGAGAGAAGTAAATGAGGAGGAAGAGGAATATTGAGGGGAGTAGAAGCGGAGGTAAAGCGACACGGAAGGGGAAAAGAGAGGAAGAAAGAGTGAAATTGAAGGGAGAAGCAGAGGAGGAAGATGGACACTGAAGGAGATGAGAAAGGGAGGAAGGACAATGAGGGAGTAGAAGGAGAGGAAAAGGGACACTGAGAGAGAAGAAGGAAAGGAAGAGGGACACTGAAGGGAAGGAGAAAGGGATAAAGAGGGATACTGAGGGGAATGGAGAGGAAGAGGGTCACTGAGGGAGCAGAACGAGCGGGCAAAGACGAGAGGGGAAAAGTAGGAGACGCTGTGAGGTGCAGACATGAGGAGGACAAAGTGTTGATGAGGACATAAGGAAATGAGGAGGCAAGGGGGGGAAATGAGACACTGGGGGAAGTCGAGAGGTATAGTTCCTCGTACCATTTGTTGCCCCATCTGAAGCGTAGGGGCCTAGGGTTAGGCTACTTCGTCTAGGGAAAGTTAGAGGGTCACTGGAGATATCGCGAGGCGGACAACTGATGGAAGATGGATCGGGGGACGGCGAGGGAAGCAGAAGAAAACATAATAGAGAACGGAGGAATGTAGGAAGGAACACTTGGAAACTTGAAGGGGTGAAATATCTATTTATCTTTACCTATATCTATCTATCAGTATCTATATCTATCTATCAGTATCTATATCTGTCTATCTATATCTATATTTATCTATTTATCTATCTATCTATCTATATGCACACACACACACACAGATAGAGAGAGAGAGAGAGAGAGAGATTAGAAGAGAAATGGATGGAGGGAGAAAGGGAAAGAAAGAGAGAGGGATAGAGCGAGAAAGAGAAGAGAATTCAGAAAAGAAGTGGAATATTAGTGGTATTGGCTAATGACTATAGGACATTAATGAACGCACAGCAGGTGTGCTGCCTAGACAGAGACACAAGTATCTTCCACAAGTTTGAGAGAGACAGCGCAAAATCGAACCAGTTGAAACACGCACTGGTAGAGATAAGATTTGCTTTGTATTTTCCCAGTTATGTAGGTGGAGTGGAGGGAGGGAGAGGGGGAAACCGAGGATGAGGTGGAAGGATGGGGTTGAGACGTATATGAGGGAAAGGGGAGTGAGTTGGGGGGAGGACAGTCAAATGGTGGGAGCCAGAGCGACTTGGAGGCGTTTTGTCTGCGGGCACCTTTTCGGGATTAGGGCGTCGGGCTATAGATAGACAGATAAATAGATAAATTTTCTTCAGACAGAACTCGGCAAATAGTTGTTTCTTTGACTGTGCAACGAAGGTTAATTTGTAACTACCATGACATTCCAACTGTTTCGGCTAAACAGGCCTCCAGGCAACGTCTCTTAAGCCCCGCCCTCTTCCTGGAATCGTGGCCCCGCCCCTCCTCACCCACACTCCAGTTGATGGATGAGGAGGGGCACGACTTTTTTTTTTTTTTTTCATGATAATGGAGGAAGGTAAAAAAAAAAAAAAATAAGTCCATGTGCCTAAAGGCATCCTCCATTCATAAAATACTTATAACAGTTGGATTTAAAATTGAGAGATTAATGTATGTGGGAAGCAACTCCCAGGAAGTGAATTCCAGAGAGTAGTAGTTCTGTGGATAAATGAATTTTGATAAGCAGAGGTTCGGCATTGTGGGGGAGAGAGTGTGAGTTTATGGGCGCTTCCAGCTGCCCGAGTATTTCGGGAGAAAACGTGAAGGGGAGGCACAATTGAAGCCAGTTCATTAGGGCATTTACGGTAAAATATCGATAAAATAGTGCTAAAGAAGCAACATCTCTACATACTGATAACGGAGGAAGGTCCTGCGTTATGGCAGGCGACAAGTTGCCTGGTGGCAAGTTTCATTCAGTTTAGGCACGACTTGAAGCCAAAAATACAATGGAGGTTACATGTACACTTGCTCCAAAAAGTATCGGTGCAGAATATGTGTTAAATATTATGACACACGGAACAAAGGAAACTGGAAATTGCGGTTCTGTCCTCCCACACGCAAGCATCCCAGACGATAGATGACTGATATATCAGTCACCGCTTGTGTCCTTCATAATGCGTAGGGAATGGCCGTAAATGTTATAATATATGCAGGTATTAACGGGCTGTCACTGCCACATGGTTGAATCATTTCGGATGGTATCGGACCCACAGTGGACCGATACTTTCTGCAGCGAGTGTACATCCTCCAGTCTGACGTCACCTTGACTGAGAAAATTCTTACTCACGTAAGAACAACAAAATGTAAAACAGGTCATTAGATTGAAGGGATGAAAGATTTCAGTGCATGGGCATCTTTATTTATTTTTTATGTACTGTTTTATTTTATTAGCTTATTTGTTTACTTATTATCGCCCGCCTTCTGAAGTTGGAGCGATAACGTTTTGTCTGCCTGTGTGTGTGTGTGTGTGTGTGTGTGTGTGTGTGTGTGTGTGTGTGTGTGTGTGTGTGTGTGTGTGTTCCCATTATACCTCAAGAACAGCTTAAACTTTCAGGTTATCAAGATATCGCCAAAATCATGGCCGTTCGATAATGGGCACTTGCGGTCAAGGTCAAAGTCACCAATATGGCTGCCAAAAGTCAACTAGTTTTTATCAGCCTCCTTTAGCATCATGATACATCATGGACGGCTTGTGCTATGAACATGAATCCTTCAGGGTATCAAGATATGGCCTATATCTTGCACTTGGCCAACAGCATATTCTGGCGCAAGATTAGCATTCTGCTCCCGAATGTTTTTCTTTCTTTATTTATTTTCTTTCCTTTTGCTAGATAATTCTATTCAGTTGGTACATATTTTTGACCTCTGAAAATTGTGTGATATCAGTAGCTTAAACAAAAAAGCATCAGTGGCCAAACAACGAATTTTGTTGAAATGAAGTTGGTAATTAATGAAGCATAATTCCAAAATTGCACATTTAGTGTCCGTATAAATTTTGAAATAATTACGAGAGAATGCCACATAATTTAAATAAAATGTGCCTCCAAAATTAACGAACCCCAAAAGCCTGCTGTTTAATAAATTAACTACCCCAAAGCAATGGCATAATGTTGAGATAATTCTTATCACCACAATTTGTTTCATTTACCTCTAGAAAGATTTTTCAAACTAATGAGAATAGATCTGCCTTCATTAAGCCTTTCACCAAGAGACGTTCAGTAGATAATAGTCTTCATTAAGCTTTTCATCAACAGAGGTCCAGTAGATAACGGCCTTCATGAAGCATTCCACCAGTAGATGACTATTAGATAACAGCCTTCATTAAGCATTCCACTAAAAGATGTCCAGTAGATTACAGTGTAAAGCCTTTACTGAGCCTTCCACCAATAGAGGTCCAATAAGTAACGGCCTGTATTAAGATTTTGACCAACAGATGTCCTTTCTAAGCTAAATAATATCGTGTGGAGGTAGTAGTGACAAGTTACATAAAGTCTGGTCCATTTAGGTTACCACCGATTCATTTAGGATTTATTTATTTATTTTATAAGAACCTCCAGGACCTCATGACCATGTCATTTCCACGATGCATTTTATTGAATCATGGCGGAAGGCTTTTATTCGCACTATATAGTTATAAGATTCACTTGAAATATCTTGAAATTAAATTCGGTATCATGGTACCACCATTTTTTGTGGAGAAATTTTAAAATGATTTGAATGGTACATGTTACCAAAATTCTTTGTTCAAATGAAAAATAAAAATGGATTTGGTGCACCATCTGACCATAATTTTCTGTGGAAATTTCTCTCAGTGATTTAAATGTAAGTTAGTACCATCATCTTTTGTTGGAATTTCTAACAATGTGAAACTCTTACTTGCTACCATCATTTTTGGTGGAAGTTTTTAATATTGACCACTTTGTTACTATCTACCATCAGTGTTTGTTGAAAAATCTATTATTGATGAAATGTTAGTTGCTACTATCAGCTTTTGCTGTAATTTTATATATGGATTGATTTCTAACTGGTTACCCTCATTTTTCGTGCAAGTTTTTAAAAATTGTTTAAAATAATGTTATTTGGTACCGTCAGTTTTGTGATAGGTGGTGGCGACCATCATCCACTCACTTGATGTAGTGCTGCCTACTTCTTCCTTAGCCTTTATCATTCTTTTTCTGTGCCTGTCCTCCTCTCTTCCTATTTCTCCCATCTTTCCTGTCACTTCTTATTGCTTTTCTTTCCTTTACAGGTGGCTTTACATTGAGTGACAAGCCAAATGGTTTCCTGTAAGCCAAAAAACCATTTACAACGCTGGGTGGTAACCATATAACCAAATCATACGTGCTTCCTACGTGTCAGCAAGTGGGTTGGTGGAGGGTTAGTGCCCCTCCCCGTAAAACAAATAACTCAAGTCAAATGGCCACCCCTTACGGGATATGGCGTCTGGCAATAGACAGATAGATAGTTCTGTGAAGTTCCATTATTGTCATATTCCTTCTTGCTACGAAAAAATTTTTTGTGGATATTTTTAATACTGATCAGGCTGTTGCTTTCTACCACCTCATTTTGCTGAAAATTCTAATATTGATCAAAATACTACTTGTTGCAATTAATATTTGTTGAAGTTTGAAATAGGGTAAAATGCTTCTTGCTACTATCATCTTTATGAAAAAAAAAAAAAAAAATCAAGTGAAGGCGTCCATGGGGTGGAATGCTGCATCATGCCTGAAGGCCAGAGGGAGAGTACTATAATATGATTAAAGATTTGTGGTTTTCTCTTTTGCTTTCAGGCACGATTCATCTTTCCACTCCATAGACACTTTCACTCGATATTTTTATATGGTGGACGTAAGGAACAAAATAGTACGTACAATGGGCATCAGAAGTCCTGTCATCATTCCTGCCATTCTCTTCACAGACTTTGAATATCACTGTGGTACACCTGCAGTAAACGACACTTATGACACTGACTGGAGAAAATGAAGCCGTCAGTGACAGCTGCTGCAGATTCACCACACATATTTTTATAGCACATGGAGAGAAAATCAGGGTAGGCAACAGAACTTCTGATGTTAACACTATGTATCTTTATTATTATTATTATTATTATTATTACACTCGCTCTCACAATGCAAGAGTAGGTGGAAGAATGTTTTACTCGTAATGTATCTGTTTGTTTGTATGTGTGTTAACTAAATAACTCCAAATGTTCCGTATCTAGAATAATAGGTCGAAGGTCACCTGTTAAAGTTAACTTAAACAGTTTTTATCTGATTTAACACAGACTCTGTGGTAGAGTTGAGAGTTAGGCAAGGTTAAAGTCACAGAACAAGATAGAAGGTTTGGACTTGCAAGCGAAGTAGTTTTTATTCGACATAAACCTAACTCGGTGAAAAGGTTGAAGGTCAGTGAAAGGTGAAATATTTAGGTTTTTAGAGTAGTAGGTCAAACGTCAGGGGCACAGGGTAGAGTTAAATGAGCAGAGCTTAAATGAACTGTGAGGCCCGGGTGTTGCACTGTCCATGTGGTCATTCTTGCTCTTATTATTATTATTATCATTATTATTATTATTAATATTTGAGTGTAAAGTGGAGAGATTGTAAGAAAATGTTCTGGAAAGAGATAAAGAGAGTTAGACAGGGTGTAAAATGAGTTAGTCGAGAAGTGAAATATAAAAATGGTAGGTTACAGGTGGAGAAGGAAGAAGAAGTCAGCAGATGGAGAGAACACTTTAACCCATACCGTGCTGGGGGGGGGGGGAGAAAAATAAAGACTGATATCCCTCTATGTTGGCCAATTTTTGTTTTTTTTTTTCGGGTAATTGGGCTTAAACATCAATATAAGATCCCTGGCAGTATTAAAAGTAGTCATCTAAGCCAGATAGTTGGCTGAATGGAGTCAGGTTGGTGCCATTCTACTCTGAAATCTTCGAGGTTACTGAGAGCGCAGAGCAGATGTGAGCTTGTGAACCGATTTTGGAATTTTTTTTTTTGTGGGTAAGCGGGTAATACATCAATATGAAATCCCTAACATTTATATAAATAATCATCAAAGCCAGAAAGTAGGTTGAATCACGTCAGGTTGGTGCCACTTGACCTTTGAAATCTTCTAGATTACAGACAGAGCAGAGCAGCTGTGAGCCTGCTAAGACTCACTCGCCTCCTGTGATCCTAAATCAGTGTTCTAAGCGTAGCGGAGAAATGTCTGAAGTTAGCGAGATACCATATTACCTTCCATTTTACTTTGGTTGCATGAAATGACTTCTCAGTGCTGCAGGATGTAGCTCTACATCACTGGCGTTTTTGAAGGAGACGTAGATCTACGTCGCTAGCACAGTACGGGCTAATTGCTGAACACAGAGAATGAAAGTGATGCGAGTATAAGTGGCTGGAGAATGGCTGGGAGAAGGAGAGATGTGAGAAGAGAGGAAGAAATCATTACCATGGAATTTGTGGAAGGAATGAAGAATGTCAAAATGGGGAAAGCCCCAGAAATTGATGGAGTGTGTGGTGAAGCATGGGGGAGAGATACTAGTGGAATGGATGTGGAAGATGTGCAGACTGGCCTGGGAGGAAGGTAAAGTCCCAGAGGATTGAAAGTCAGGTATAATTATTCCCCTGTTCAAAGGTCAAGGGGAAAAAGAAGTGTATGACAATCATATGGTCATTTGTCTTCTTAGTGTAACAGGAAAAGTATAATATGGTAGGATACTTATTGACCAAGTTTGGGAAATAACAGAAGAAATAGTGGGAGAAGAACAGAGAGGTTTTAGGAAGGGAAGAGGTTGTGTAGATCAGGTATTCATTCTTAGATCTTTAGTGGAAAAGACCATAGTGAAGGGAAAGAAGTTGTATGTGACCTTCATGGATTTAGAGAAAGCATAGACAGGATGGATAGACACGGATTTTGGAAAGTATTAAGAATACATGGAATAAATGGGACATTGCTGAATGCCGTGAAGAATATGTATGAGGATGCTAAGCTGCAGTGTAGTGCGTGTAGGAAATGAGTGAATTTTTCTATTTGAAGGTTGGATTGAAACAGGGATGTCATGTGTGCATGGTTGTTCAGTCTGTATATAGATAGGGTTATAAAAGAGATACAATGTAGGGTAGTGGATTTTGGAGGAGCCCTAATGAGAGAGGCAGTGTGTGGAAACTCCCTCTACTGTTGTTTGCAGATAATACTGTGTTGTTAAGTGAAGACGAAGGGGAGCTGCAAGGCTTGGTGGATGAGTTTGGGAGAGTGTGTTAGAAACGGAAACTAAAGATGGATGTAGGGAGGAGTAAAGTTATTGTCATCGAGAGAAATGAAGTCACTGACTGTACCGTGAGGCTGGATGAGGAGGAAATGGAAAATGCGAGTGCATTTAAGTACTTGGGCAGTGTGATGAGTAAGGATGGAAGTTAGAGGGTGAGGTGCTTGAAAGGGTACAACAGGGAATAAAGGTTGCTGGTTCCTTGAAAGTAGTGATAAGAAACAGGGAACTTAGCATGGAAGTGAAAAATTTACTGCATGACAGCATTGTGATTCCAACTCTAATGTGTGATCACGGGTCGAGAGTGAGAGCACTGCGAGTGAGTTGTTTGAGAGGAGTACGTGGAGACACATGGAGAGACAGACTGACAAATGAGGAAGTGAAGGAGCATTGTGGTGTAGATGTGGGTGTGATAGGAAGCGTTAGGAGAAACACATAGAGGTGGTTTCGACATGTGGAGAGGATGGAGAGCGGGAGATTCACGAGGAAAGTGTATGTGAGTGAGGTGGGGGGGAGGGGAGAGGGAGAGGGTGGCCAAGAATGAGGTGGAGGAATGGAGTGGAGAGGTATATGAGAGAGGGGGTTGTAAGCTGGGAGCAGGGCAGTGAAATGAGGGGGACAGGGCAACATGGAGGCGATTTGTTTCTGGCCACCCCTTATAGGACTAAGGCGTCCGACAGTAAACAGATTATCATTATTATTATTATTATTATTATTATTATTATTATTATCATTATTATTATTGTTATTATTATTATTATTATTATTATTATTATTATTATTATTATTATATCCGTATAAATGAGGAGGGGTAGTTTGGGATCGTTTGGGCAGGTTGATAGGATGGAGGATGGCAGCTCGTGCAGACGGTGTGAAGTGTGGACGTCGGGGGTTAGACTGAGAGAGAGACCTAAAAAGAGCCTGGGACGCGGTCATAGAGTGTGACCTAAGGGATACAGGGCGGACTAAGTAGGGTGCCAGAGACCGAGCAGCTTGGGAAGCTGCCATTAAGTGACCAAGGTCGACGAATGCAAGCATAATGGAACCGTTATAAGCGGTGAGATGCCACACGATTAATATTGTTGTTGTTGTTGTTGTTGTTCAGTGTGAGAAGAAAGTAGAGGACGCAAAGAGGGAGAAAGAAGGAGAGAGGGATTAGCTTGGTGTATAGGAAGAGGCTATTGAAAGGCAGGGGGAAAGAAAGGAGGAGAGAAAGGGAGAGAAGGAGAGACAGTGAAGAAGAGGAAGAGGGAGGGCGAAAGAGAGATGGAGAGAAAGCGACCGAGAGAGGAATCTGGTTACTGCGTAGGAGGGGAAAGAGGAAGGGAGGGAGTGAGGGAGGTTGAGGAAATAGGGGGAGGGGGGAGAAAAGGAATAGGTTCTGGTGGGTGTGGAGGAAACAGAAAGTGTGTGTGTGTGTGTGTGTGTGTGTGTGTGTGTGTGTGTGTGTGTGTGTGTGAGAGAGAGAGAGAGAGAGAGAGAGAGAGAGACTGGATACAAGAGAAGTCACTGAGTCATGAAGATTATAATATAGATGGCAGGTGTGCCGTACAAGGGGCAGGAGGGGGTGGAAACTAAGGTACGAGGTTTACAAAACAAACACAAACTCAGTTATATGAAAATAAAAAATTCTGAAAATGAACAAGTGAGAGAATGGAAGAAAATACAAGAATAAAACAAAGCAGTTATCTAGCAAAATGAGAACCGAGACATACCAGAACATATAAACCAAACACTTAGTAAATTAAAACAAGAAACAAAAGAAATTTCATGAAAATATCCACAACAGTATTACAAGAAACACTTACCCCCAAAACAAAAATCATACAGTGATCAAAAAATACTGTACTCGAAAAAAAAAATTACATGCTCTAATGCGACATGACATAAAAGCAAAAACGCCTGTGTAAGGAAAAAAAAAAAAAAAAAAAACAGACGTACCATAAACATAGCCAACTTCCACAGATTCACGATTCAAAAATCTTTCTTAACCTCTTCACTTTCTAATTTTGTGTTAATGAGGGATGATTGTAATAAATCCTTAGTCCTGTTGAGTAGTTTTTCGTTTGCTCTTGTTCTTGAAAACAATTTTCTACAGCTTATGGGAAGACTCTTGTAATGATGGGGCTAATGAAAGCTTTATCTAGTCCTTTAGTTCAAAAGTCTTTCGATGCAAGAAATCATTAAATTTATAACTCTCCTCACAAAAGACTCTTTCTGACGCTGAAAGTAAATTCCTCCAGTGCTTATGTGCTAAGGTTGATTGATGATTTGACTGTGGGACGAAGGCAAAGAATTGTCATAAAGAAAAAAAAACATATAGTATAAACTGTGTGTTACAGCTGGAGTGCCACGGGGTTCAGTGTAAAGTCTAACGCGAAATCTAATTTATATGAATAAAACTGATTGAGGTTTTTGTTGCAACATTTGTAATGCTGTATATAAATATTTGGACATAATCATTATCATCAAATTGGACTGTATCATCAGCATTATTGGCCTCTTTTCCACCTAAGGATTGGGCGAGGGAGGATCACGAAACAAAGAAAGAGACAGTACAAAGGTGGGAAAAGTATCAGAAGAATGACGTGTGGTAAGAGCTACGCACTCATTTTCATATCAGTCAGGTCCATGGAATCCTCTCTTCATCTTGGAGGTGTGACCATCACATGTAAAGTTTTTTTTTTTTTTTTTTTTTTTTTTTTTTTTTTTTTTTTTTTTTATGTTAGGAAGAAGGAACCAAAGGCCACGAGCCCGCAAAGACTGTTCCTTCCAAGGGAAGAACAAAATACAAGAGAGAGCCAAATACACGATCCGATCATTTCGAGATGCCTGGACACACTGCGTTTGAAAGACTGGAGATCATAGGAAGCAGGAAATACAGACAGAGGGAGACAGTTCCAGAGATGATCTGTTGCATAAATGAAGGACTGGGAGTAACGGTTAATTCTTGCATTAGAGAGATGGACAGAGAAGGGATGAGAAATTGCTGCTTGACGGGTGCTACTCGACCGTCGTAGAGGTGGAGGAATTCATGCATACAGTTCAGAGGAGCAGCGACCATTGACGTAGCGATAGAAAAGAGATAAAGATACAACAGTGCGGTGAAGAGACAGAGGTTGAAAGAAGCCAGTAAGAGGAGGAGAGTTAATGAGACGGAAAGCCTTTGACTCCACCCTATTGAGAAGAGCTGTATTTGGAGAACCTCCCCACACATACGAGTTGTACTCCCCATAGGGGCGGATAAAACCCATGTATAGCGTCAACAATTGTGCAGGGGTAAAAAAGGAATGGAGTCGGCTTAGCACACCTAATCTCTTGGAAGCAGATTTTACAAGAGATGTAATATGATCTTTCCAAGATAAGTCCCGAGTGAATGAGACCCCAAGCCTGTTCAAGGATGATGCAGGACTAAGTTGACTATTATTAAACATTAGTGGGTACACCTGTGGAAGATTTTGTCGGGTTGATAGGTGTAAGAACTGATTCTTTGATGCATTAAAAACAAGATTATTTTTCCCCAGTCAGAGATAAGAGCCAAGTCAGACATTAGGTGTGCCATAGCCTCATCCCTTGTTTGTTGAAGTAACTGCTGAGTTGGACGTTGTGGGAACCGAATGGAAAGGTGAATGGTGGAGTCATCAGCATACGAGTAGATAGGGTTTGATGTACAGCTTAGAAGGTCATTGATGAATAAAAGGAAGAGAGCTGGTGATAGGACAGAGCCCTGAGGAACACCACTGTTGTTAGATCTAGGAGAAGAACGATGGCCGTCTACAACAGCGGTAATAGAACGACCAGAAAGGAAGCTATAGATGAAGGCACAGATAGAAGGTTAGAAACCATAAGAGGGCAGTTTGGAAATTAAAGATATATGCCAGACTCGATCGAAAGCTTTTGAGATGTCAAGTGCAATGGCAAAGCTTTCGCCAAAGTCCCGAAAGCGGGAGGACCAGCACTCTGAAAGGTAGGTGAGAAGATCGCCAGTGGAGCTTCCCTGACGGAACCCATACTGACGATCAGAAAGAAGGTTGTGATAGGAAAGATGCTTTAAAAATTTTTTATTAAGAATTGACTAGAAAACTTTTGAGAAACAGGATGTTAAAGCAATTGGACGATAGTTAGAGGGTTGGGAATGGTCACCCTTCCTTGGGTCTGGCTGAATGAGAGCAAACTTCCAGCAAGAAGGAAAGGTACTAGTTGATAGACAAAAACGAAAGAGTTTGCCTAGGCAGGGTGTAAGCACAGAAGCACAGTTCTTGAGAACACCAGGCCCATATGCCTTGTTAATATTGAGGCCTGTGATGGCAGAAAATACATCAGCTGAAGAAATTTTAATGTCAGCCATGAGGAAGTCGGAGGGGGGAAGTGAAGGAGGAACAGCACCGGAATTGTCTAAGGTGGAATTGGAGGAGAAAGTCTGAGCGAAGAGATCTGCTTTATCAGTAGAAGAAATAGCTACAGAACTATCAGAGAAGAAAAGAGGAGGGAAGGATGATGAGGTAAAGTTGTTAGAAAGGTTTTTGGCAAGGTGCCACGGAAGCAATAATCATTTCAGGGAAAATCAAAGAAGTGTGTGTGTGTGTGTGTGTGTGTGTGTGTGTGTGTGTGTGTGTGTGTGTGTGTGTGTGTGTGTGTGTGTGTGTGCTTTCCTATTAGAATATGCTCCAAATATATTTATCATCCTTCCTTTTCATCCCTTCTTCCATCTCTTCCTACTGTCCTCTCTACCATTCTTCCCCGCATTCTTCCTCCTTCACTTCATCCTCCCTTTCCTCTTTTTCTGTTTTCCATTTCTCTCTCTCCTGTTTTCTTCCCTTACGCCTCTTTTCTCTCCCCTTCTCTTTCCTTTTCAGTCTTCTTTTCTTCGTACAACCGTCCCTTTTTCCTTACCCTTTCTCCTTCTTTCCATCCACCTCTTCTCCTCTCTTCGCTTATATCCTCAACACTGTTTGCTCATCAAGGCGACATTCATTACCCCGGGGCCCTAAATGACCTCCCACCATTAACATCAAAGCAAATCATCCTCCCATTATTTTACACCAACTACTCCACCAGGCCACATCCCACAAATCATAGTTAATGGGCCGCTGCCAGGAAAAAAAAAAAAAAAAAAAAAAAAAAAAGGGAACAGATTTTTTTTTATTTTTTAATTGAGCCATTATAAAGCCTTTGGAAACTGGGAAGCGATTTTACTGTATACATAACTGTCTGATTCAGGGCGTTCACCCCATGCCAGCGTTTTTGCTCTTTACATTTTTCGTCTCTTAGGGATGGATGCGGCAATTGTGACTGTGAATGAACTTGCTCTTCACATTTTTCATCTTTTGGGGATGGATGACGTTATTGCGGAAGCGGACGAGATGCATTTTTTCCCCTGGAAGCCATATTTTTGTGTGAGATATACGAGAATTGGTCAGCAGTGGAAGGATGGATTTGTAACAGATCATATAACTGAGGACTTAATTCCGTTTGCTATGCTTTGTAAAGGTAGTAGGTCGTTTCATACTAATGTCATTTCGTAACAAAGCATTTTGAAACCATGTCTTTTTGTAACTGTGTCGTTTGATACCAACGCTATTTCGTAACTGAGACGTTACGAACCTTAAACTAAGTATAAATAGGGCTCTATATATCTATTTATCTTCCCCCAAAGAAAGGGATTTTACCCGAAACAGGACGACATATTCCCAGTTTACTCATCCACGCACACACATGTATTCGTATTTTAGCCTCAGGTTGAAAAGGGACAGATCCTCACTGCACCACACAGCACGAGGGTCAACTGCGCAGTGCAATCAGCGACATCCACACCAGGGTCCGACAGCAGAGCTGTTTACCCCTGCCACATCACAATGGACCTATCCCCTTACCCACACCTGATCTGAAATCACCTGATAAGCTGATCAGATCAATTTCTCACCAAGCTTTCCTATCACGCGCTGCCTCTCTTCCTTACCCAACAGAAATCCCTCTCGCATCTAACGCTTTCTTCACATTGTCCATCCATCGTATTCGAATAAATAGGAATTCTTTGAAATAAAACACCAATATTTATTACCCCAGTTTGTGACGTAACTTTTGCGGCCTATATATTTTGGGTACAAAATTTAGCATTATTAATGATAGTAGACCACAACCACTCTAGGGACTGAGCCTAGTATGTCATTATTCTTTTCTAGTGGAGGGCTGACACCGCAGACTGAGCTTAAAAATAGAAAAAAGCTGATCTCTCATTCTACATCCTTCCCAGTTGTTGGAAATCCACGGTAGCTTATTCAGTTGCGAAATTAGAGTAGAAAAAATATACATCAGACAATGCAGAGGAGGAGCTTCAGAATCTGGGATAATTACGAAGCGGGGAATAAGGCTATGTCACGTTTGTTGCGAGCTTATGATCGGATTTATGGTCCGAGTTAAGATGATGAAATGTGTTTTTTACATTATATAGTAGATTGCGAACTGTCTTTTCATTGAATGAGGAAACACGCTATCATTTTGTGTGTGTGTGTGTGTGTGTGTGTGTGTGTGTGTGTGTGTGTGTGTGTGTCTGTGTGTGTGTGTTAACAAGAAATTTCACTTATTATTGGTGAATCTTGTTTCAGTTTACTTACAAAGAAATAAATTACCGATATTAGTTCAGTTATCATGAGAGATAATGCTTGTTGCACAAATATCACATAGTGTTTCCTTCAACAAGAATTGAATATTTATTATGTAAAGGGACAAAGCAAACATATTACGAAATAATGGGTAGGAATAGACGCACATAAAGGTGTGGCAATAGCTGGTCTTCCCAATCACCATAAATGCAGACAATTCAGTGATCTGACGGAATCAAACCACGCAATCATGGCCATTCATCCGTAACATTTAGAGATTTGCTCGTACTTTCAGGAGCAAGAGAGTACTCCTTAATCCCTTCACATTAAGTGGTGTCCAGATGCAGAATATAATCGTCTGGAGGAATAATATCAATAACCATCATCATCGTCGTCGTCATCATCATCATAATCATTATCATCATCATCATCATCGTTGTTACAGTCGTCATCACATCATAGTCATCTCAGTTTGCCTGCTTCTCTCTCTCTCTCTCTCTTTTAACTTACAGAGGAGGTGAGGTAGGGTTAAGAAAGCAAGGAAAGAGATAAATAAGGTAGAGAGAGAACTAATCAAAAGCATGACCACAGAAATGGACCAGGCACTCATTTGCTCTGCATTTAAGCCTCTGGAATCCTAACTCATTGTGAACTCTTTTTGATATATATATATATATATATATATATATATATATATATATATTAGCTACAGATGCTTCGGAAATGCTCAAGGATGAAATGTATATCAAAAGGGTTTGCAGTAGAGGCTGTTTTATAACAATCATTTCTCTGTATATACCTTGTGTGTGTGTGTGTGTGTGTGTGTGTGTGTGTGTGTGTGTGTGTGTGTGTGTGTGTGTGTGTGTGTGTTAACAAGAAATCTTGATTCTGTTTACATATAAAACAATAAAATACCAATACTACTTATCATTATACATTGTGCTTCTTGGAAATATAATACATAGTGCTTTCAGCACCAGGAATATTTTTTATGTGAAGGAACGAAACAAACATATTACGAAATACTTGGTACGAACAGACACACTTAAATCTGTGGCAATAGCAGGTCTTCCCAATCACCTTAAATGCAGACAATTCAGTGATCTGGCTGGATCAAACCTCACTACCATGCCCATTCATCAGTATCATTTAGAGATTTGCTTGTATTTGCAGGAGTAAGAGGGCACTCCTTGATCCCTTCACATTAAATGGTATCCATAAGCAGAATATAATGGTCTGGAGGTATAATATCAGTAATCATCATCGTCATCGTCGTTATCATAATCATCGTCATTATCGTTGTCATCGACATCTCAATCTTTTTTTTTTTTTTACTTTTGGATGAGGTTAGGTAGGGTTCAGAAGCAGGTAAAGAGAAAAATACGGTAGAGAGGGAACTAATCAACAGCATGACCACTGATATGGACCAGACACTCATTTGCTCTGCATTTAAGCCTCTGGAATCCTAACTCTTTATGAACTCATCTTTATATACTTTTTTTTTTTTTTTTTTTTTTTTTTCAGTGTGAGATGCTTCGGAAGTGGTCAAAGCTGAACTGTATATGAAAAGATTTTGCAGTAAAGGCTGTTTTACAATAATCACATTTCTGTATGTACTGTACTATGTGTGTGTGTGTGTGTGTGTGTGTGTGTGTGTGTGTGTGTGTGTTATACTGAAGTGGAACTTGTTGACTTTAGAAGGCTTACTAGCACGTTTTAATTAATAGACTTCCTGATATGACACGTTAATATCCGTTTGTATTTTATTCTATAATTGTATTTCGGTATCTAATGGGAGTCAGTTGCAGGGAAAAAATATCGAGGCTCAATATACAAAACAGATCTTTAGGGGAGAGTGACTGGAATGCCGTCCAGGCCTCCAAGAATACAAATGTAGGAAGCTATATGGTAATGAAGGAATTAGACGTAAGGACTGGTCTGAAGGAGGTGGGACTTTATCAGCTTGCTTTGAAGTACTTCTGTTTTTATGTGCGACATTCAGTACCGGTAAGACGCCTATGCTCTGTTTACTTTAAGTTGGCCCAAAATTGCTCTCTCTCTCTCTCTCTCTCTCCCTCTCTCTCTCTCTCTCTCTCTCTCTCTCTCTCTCTCTCTCTCTCTCTCTCTCTCTCTCTCTTCAAAGTTCAGTTTTAAGAACAGATTAACACTAGTATATAATGCTAGATGCAAAGAGGTGCTACTGAAAGGACGCAGAACCACAGCCTTATCTTTTTGTCATTCAGTAATGTGAAATAAGCTACAGAACGACGAAAAAGGACGAAAATCTGGGTCAGTTGAACGTGCAATGACCATAGTAAAGAGCGGCTGTTTGTGCTTAGTGTGTTATTGTTTTTGTGGAGTCAGGGTGGGGGGTTGAAGTAAACCATCGCTACGCCCACACCTTCAAACTTACAGCGTCCTTTTCCCCCCGTGTCCGACGATCCAGCACCATCCGATCCCATTCCAACTACCTCTCTCTCTCTCTCTCTCTCTCTCTCTCTCTCTCTCTTTTATACTGAAAATAAGTTATAGAAACCTGAGGAAAAGAAGTTACAATGAATCATACGGACGGGAAAGCATTTGTATCTGTACTCCATACACCGGACGATTTCATTCATCTGAAAATGAGACATAGGAGTCTGGGTGCACGTCATACAGGTGGGATAGCTCTTGTATCTTTATTAACTAACGCCAGACTAGGGGACAGGAGTCTTAAAGTTATATTTTTAGTTTAATTCTCGTGAAAATACGCACTTCTCCCAAACAATGGTGGCTCCTGGTAGAAATGATCCAAGGAGCATGAGAGAGAGAGAGAGAGAGAGAGAGAGAGAGAGAGAGAGAGAGAGAGAGAGAGAGAGACCCACACGGTGAAAAAGACATTGAGAAGGAGAGAGAGAGAGAGAGAGAGAGAGAGAGAGAGAGAGAGAGAGAGAGAGGGAGGGAGGGAGAACAAGGAAGATATGGTTGTATAAAGGGCTGTATTTTTGATGAATAGCGTTAGATATTCATTCCGGCGATAGGCTGTTAATTTTTAACGCCTTTGTATGGCCAGAGAGAGAGAGAGAGAGAGAGAGAGAGTCCGACACTGTGAATGAGACACTGACAAGGCGAGACAGACAAAGATTGTCAGAGTGAGGGTGTGTCGTAGAGGCCTCTTCCTCAAAATATCGGGTGACACATTTTATTGGTTTGTTCTGGCTATATCGGAGAGAGAGAGAGAGAGAGAGAGAGAGAGAGAGAGAGAGAGAGAGAGAGAGAGAGAGAGAGAGAGAGTTGCCTTTATCCTCTATATTCAAGTGATGGATTTCTTTGCCTTGTTCTCTCCTTCTCCGGGCGATTTTATTTCTGGTTGGGGAGTTTTTCTAGCTGGATTTGTTAGATATGAGCGTCCACTGATCTCTCTAGTATAAAAGGCCTTCTTTAAAGAGTCCCATAACCTATATATATTTCATGCAAAACTAAAAGACTACATACTAAACAAAACTTAGTTGTATGGCCTCACAAACTAATACAAGAACATCTCTGCCTCAAAGTACTATTGCCTAACCATATAATGCATGTAGAGTATGTACCGTATCATTATATTTACTGTTAGCATGTAGGAACAATGTAAGAAGAATAACTACTTTTTGTGGAATAAAGGTTTTTAATATAATTTAATTCAATGTAACTTAACTCTCTCTCTGTCTCTCTCTCTCTCTCTCTCTCTCTCTCTCTCTCTCTCTCTCTCTCTTACATCGTCATTTCTCCCTTACTCAGTATATCATCCTTATTAATTTTCTCATTTTTCATTACTAACCATTTCTCACTCGCTCCCTCTCTCTCTCTCCCTCTCTCTTGTCCTCTCTCTCCCTCTTTGTCCCAGTTTTATCACTTACCTCGTCTTTAATATATTGATGGAGATGATTAAGGTATTAGGTGTAAGAATGGTGATGATAGTGACAATGAGTGTGGTGGTGGTGGGAATGGTGGGAATGGTGGTGAATGCAGTGAAGGTGGTGATGATTGTTGTGATGGTGATAGTGATGATGATTATAGCAGCCGTGGTAATTGTGGCAGTGCTGGTGATTGTGATAGTGGTGGTGATTGTGGCAGCGGTGGTGATTGTGACGGCGGTGATGTTTGTCGTGGTGGTGATGGTGGAAGTGGTGGTGATTGTGGCAGATGTGGTGACTGTGATTGTGGTGGTGATTGTGATAGTGGTAGTGATTATGACAGGGGTAGTGATTGTGGAAATGGTTGTGAATGTAATAGTGGTAGTTAGAGGGAGGAAGAGAAGGGCGGAAGAGAGGTGAGAAGATGGGAAAGGACGAGAAAAGAGAAGAGGGAGGAGGGGGGACAGAAGGGGGACGCTGAAGAGAAGAGAATGGAGCAAAAGGGAGGTAGTAAAGAAGGGGGAGAGAGGAGAAGGAAAGAGAAGGAGAAAAGCGGAGAGAGATGGAGGAAGAGAAAGACAGAGAGGAAGGGAAAAGAGAGAAAGGGGGGGGGGGAGAGTGAGAGGGGGATGGAGTTGGAGGAGGTATGTGATGAAGGAGAGGTAAACAGTGAATGAATAATCAAACGAGGAGGAAACAGATATAATATTCTTCCTTAATTTCAAATACTCTTTAGGCATTAATCGTTGTAAAATACCTAGGCCCGTATTCCCGTCGGTTAAAGAAGCTTCTTAACATCATCAGCCACTGCAAGTCCACTGCTGAAGAAAGGCCTCACCCAACCTTCTTCACGAATTCCTTGAGTGAGCTAATCTCTGCCACGCGTTGCCTGCAAACTTCTCTGGCTTTTTCTATTACGCTTGCAATCTCTTGGGGTCCAGTCAGTCAGCCACTTGCTCCATTGCTTATCCCTGGTTCTTGATGCATTGCCTGCCCACCTTCATTTCTGCTTTCTTGTAACTTATATAATGTCTTTGACTTTAGTCTCCTCTCTCACCCAAGTTGATCTTTTCCTGTCTCTTAAAGATATTCCCAACATTGACTTTTCCATTGATCTTTGAGAACGGATTAGTTGATTTTTCATCGATTTGGTCCTTTCACAACTCTCGCAACCGTATGTCTTAGCCGGATTTATACATTCATTTTATACTTTTTGTTTCATACATATCGGCAAGCAACTTTCATGATGTCTCTATGTTTACCGAAAGTTTGCCAGCCAGTCATAATGCATCTTATTTCGCTATCATGGTCTTTCGTTTGTTTTAGTATTTGTCCCAAGTACTTGTACTCCTCAACTTCATCAAGAATTTCTTCATCTGTTCTAATGACACTCTTTGGCGTATTTGGACTGAACATTGGTTTTGGTGTGGTTCATCTTTAGCCCTACTTTGAGACCTTCTCTTTTCGGGTCATTTAACATTTCCTGCAATATCTCTTCTGTTTCTGAGATTAGGACAATGCCTTTTGCAAATCTTAAATGGTTTATATTTTCTCCATTTATGTTCTCTCCTTTGTTTTCCCAGTCTGCCTTTCTGGAAATACTTTCTAGGCATGCTGTAAATAATTTTGGTGAAATTGTATCGCCCTGATGCACGTCCTTCTCAGTCTTGTTTTTTTCCGAGTCTTTATGTAATTTAACTGTAGGAATTTGCTCTTTTTATATGTTTTCGGGCAATTTTACAATGCTGTCATTTACTCCTTGTTCTCACAATGAATTTATAATTTCTAGGTACTCCACTGGGTCGAAAGCCTGTTCAGAATGAATACAACCTAAGCAGAGTGGCTTACTACATTCTGTAGTTTTCTTAATTAGCTGATTCAGCGTGTGTAGATCAGTTGTTGAATAACCGCTTCAGAATCTTGCCTGTTCACAAGGTTGGTGTTCTTCCAAAATTGTTGTTATTCTATTATTAAGGACTTTAGTGAAGAGTTTGTAAATATCTGATATATAATAAGTTAATGTGTCGATAGTGACTAATCTCAGCACCAAAGGGTAGAGAGGGAGTCCCTCCATAGCAAACAAGCGAGTCAGTCTTTTCCATGCTTTTGCTAGGTGTACAACAATATCTTCAGGTTCGTATTTGTCTGATTCCACCCATGTCGCCTGTAGCCAATTGCATCATCCACCCCTGCCAAGCCTTTTTCAAAGGATATAAGAAAAGGGCTCAGTGATAGTGTCATAAGGCATGCCTTGGATGCAGCAGTGCCTAGTTTATCTAGTAGTGAAGTTATCACGTTGAGAGCAAAGCCATAGCGCCACAGGCAGATGCACAAACACGTCCTGCTTTCACGCTGAAAACTAGTTCTCTTCCTCACGTCATTACTCCTCAACACAATGACCTACAGACCTGGAAAAGCTTTCATTTACTAGAGGAAGAGTTGGTGAGCAACAAGGTCTTTAATTTTTTCCTCTAAGTGCTATACGATCCGAGATAATAATGTCTGAAAACAAGCAGTTTCCAGGAAATTGCTTGTAGTGAGGTAACAACTACATTAAAAATAGCTCTGGATTTGGGAGTTAAGCTATGACAAGACGGACCATAACCTCATCTGTTTAATGATGTATTTTTACATTTCCTTCTTGATACCAACAGAGTAATTTATTCAGTGTAGGAAAGACCCCTCATACTGAAAGGGGTAATGAAATGCTGTGTCTAACCCATCCGACCCAGTTAATATCTCGTAAGCTGTGTGAAACTGTCTGAAAACGCAAGTTTAACCCCTCTATGGCCATGGATCCAGAATTTTATGTGTATCCCAGGCCGATGCTGAGGCCATTTTCTGAAGTTTCGAAAATTGATTTTTTTTCTTGCCATATTGATGAGAAAGTTTAGATGCACCTAACAGTGCAAATCCCAACTTCCTAGACCCATTCCGTTGCTTGGAATGGAGCGCGAAAGCTGCAGAAATATCGGCAACTGATATTCGCCGCCGAGAGGTGCTGCTGCACTGCAATATCACACGTGTTGTTATCATTTTTTTACCCCCCAAAACAATGTGAATGGTGCTGAAAAGTTGCACATAGATATGAGGATATCGAATGACTTCAGTACATAATGTTAGGATTGGCTAAAAAATATATATATATATATATTTTTTTTTCATCTATTTGATATAAAATATGGTTATGGTAGTGTCGAGTTATTTTTTATGTCATTGTTGTGCCCATGCTTGGAAATGGGAGGGAAAGGGTTGAATTTTCAGTCCTAAATGAGAAAATTGCCCGTTCCCCAAGGCTAGGCTCTCCCGCGGGAGATAAAAGTGGAAGGTCATATCCGAGTAGCAACAGGATGTTTAGTTGAAACTTGCTGCTCCCACACCACATGCATGGCCAAAATTAGAATCGTAATGCACTTTCAAAACTACGAATAAGTCTAATTTTTACGAATACAGAGACAAAGCAGAACTAAATACGTTTACAGCAGGGGAAATGTATTTTTTCCCGTAATACACGCTCACTTTTATAATTTTACCTTGTTATTTTCGCAATATATGTTGCTGCCTGTCTGTCGTGAGTGTAGGAAAGTATATTTTCTGCCTGGGTAAGGAAAAAGGGTACAGTTGGATGTTTCCCAACACTTTACACAGTCAGAATTGCTAGACGACCTGCCATTCCCACCTCGCATGAGCTGATTAGCAGGAAGGGAAGGACGTTCTTTTCGCTCGCGAAAGCATTACGTGAACACAGAAAACTATCCTGTTATGCCTGTAAAAGGGAAAGAATATATAAAATGATTCAAAACAGTGCAACAAACCTAAGCAAATAGGTAAAGATACCAAACAAAAAGGATTTTTTTTTTAATGTTCATGTCTTTTTTGTTTATGCACGTGTTTATTTATAATCGTAAACAGGGTGGCTGTGTGTTTTGCAAGGGAGGAAAAAGATGATATTTTCTGTCTGGGTCGAGATAATGGGTGTAACTATGTGTGTTTAGGCATGGCCATGAGCAAAAAATCGTACATCCACTTGTCACAGCAGCGGGTGGCAAACTGACAGTGACAGATCATGAGGTGTGAGAGCATGAAGGTCAGTCTCATGTCCCAAATGTTCGTTCACTTCTCGAAAGTTATCACAGTTTTCTACAAGTTGCTCTGCATCGAATAATCCAAACCAGTACAACAAACCTGAGCAAATAGGTAAAAATACCAAGATAAAAAGGTATTTTTCATTTATTATCATGTCTTTTTTGTTTTGTGCCTGTAGTAATTCATAATCGTAAACAGGTGGTTGTGTGCGATTTGCAAGAGAGGACAAAGATGATATTTTCTGCCTTGGTCGAGGTAATGGGTGTAGTTGTGCTTGTTTAGGCTTGGCCAGGAGTGAAAATAATAGAACAACCACTCATCATAGCAGCAGGTTTAATCACGCTTGTTCTAATGCTGTCCGCAACAAGGAGAGGGCCTACAAAAGGTACCGGAGCCAACCCACCCCTGAATCACATCATCTTTACGTTTCTGCCCGGAATCGTGCTAAGTCTGTTCTTGTTCTACTAAAAATAATTTCATCCATACTAAATGCTCTCAACTCTCCAACTCGAATTCTTCCCGCTCCTTCTGGCACCTTGCCAAAAATCTTTCTATCAACTTTACCTCATCAACCTTCCCTTCTCTTTTCTACTCTGATGGTTTCTTCTACTGATAAAGCAGATCTCTTCGCACAGACTTTCTCCTCCAATTCCTCCTTAGACGATTCCGATGCTGTTCCTCCATCATTTCCCCCCTCTGACTTCCTCATGGCTGACATTAAAATTTCTTCAGTTGATGTATTTTCTGCCATCACTGGCCTCAGTACTAACAAGGCATATGGGCCTGATGGAGTCCCTGCTGTTGTTCTCAAGAACTGTGCTTCTGTGCTTACACCCTGCCTAGGCAAACTCTTTCGCCTTTGTCTGTCAACTTGTACCTTTCCTTCTTGCTGGAAGTTTGCTCTCATTCAGCCAGTCCCAAAGAAGGGTGACCACTCCCAACCCTCCAACTATCGTCCAATTGCTTTAACGTCCTGTATTTCAAAAGTTTTCGAGTCAATTCTCAATAGAAAAATTTTAAGGCATCTTTCCTATCACAACCTTCTTTCTGATCGTCAGTATGGGTTCCGTCAGGGACGCTCCACTGGCGATCTTCTCACCTACCTTTCAGACTCCTGGTCATCCTCCTTTCGGGACTTTGGCGAAAGCTTTGCCATTGCACTTGACATCTCAAAAGCTTTCGATCGAGTCTGGCATAAATCTTTAATTTCCAAACTGCCTTCCTACGGTTTCTATCCTTCTATCTGTGCCTTCATCGCTAGCTTCCTTTCTGGTTGTTCTATAGCCGTTGTTGTAGACGGCCGTTGTTCTTCTCCTAGATCTATCAACAGTGGTGTTCCTCAGGGCTCTGTCCTATCACCAACTCTCTTCCTTTTATTCATCAATGATCTTCTAAGCTGTACATCTAACCCTATCCACTCATACGCTGATGACTCCACCCTTCACCTTTCCATTCGGTTCCTGCAACGCCCATCTCAACAGTTACTTCAACAAACAAGGGATGAGGCTATGGCACACCTAATGTCTGACTTGGCTCGTATCTCTGACTGTGGTAAAAATAATATGGTTGTTTTTAATGCATCTAAGACTCAGTTCTTACACCTATCAACCCGACAAAATCTTCCACAGGTATACCCACTAATGTTTAATAATATTCAGCTTAATCCTGCATCATCCTTGAACATTCTTGAGGTTTCATTTACTCGGGACTTATCTTGGAAAGATCATATTATATCTCTTGTAAAATCTGCTTCCAAGAGATTGGGTGTGCTAAGCTGACTCCACTCTTTCTTTACCCCTGCACAATTGTTGACTCTATACAGGGGTTTTATCTGCCCCTGTGTGGAGTACAACTCTCATGTGTGGGGAGGCTCCCCACATACAGCTCTTCTCAATAGGGTGGAGTCAAAGGCTTTTCGTCTCATTAACTCTCCTCCTCTTACTGACTCCCTTCAACCTCTGTCTCTTCACCGCACGGTTGCATCTTTATCTCTTTTCTATCGCTACTTTAATGGTCACTGCTCCTCTGAACTGTCTGCTTGCATTCCTCCACCTCTACGACGGGCGTGTAGCACCCGTCTGGCAGCAAACTCTCATCCCTTTTCTGTCCAACTCTCTAATGCAAGAGTTAACCGTTACTCCCAGTCTTTCATTTATGCAACAGGTCAGCTCTGGAACTGTCTCCCTCTGTCTGTATTTTCTGCTGCCTATGATCTCCAGTCTTTCAAACGCAGTGTGTCCAGGCATCTCAAAATGATCGGATCTTGAATTTGACTCTCTATTGTATTTTGTTTTTCTCTTGGAGGGAACTGTTACTGTGGGCTCATGGCCTTTGGTTCCTTCTTCTTCGCATAAAAAGAAAAAAAAAAAGGCTTTGAACTGCTTGATGAGGTGTATGGGAATGTAGTGTCAGTCTGAAGACGTTCAGAATGTTTGTTCACTTCCCCAAAATTTTTGCTGTTTTTTATAGGCGGTGCTTAAATGACGCCTGCAGTCATTTATCGGCTAAACGTCATTTGATGCCTGCAGCCATTGAGGGGTTAAAACAAAACACAGCTTTGGCCAAAAATATTGATCCACTCGATAGAGTAAGAGTTATGAAAAACTTGCACAATATTGTGAAAAGTTCGGTGTGCCCCAAAGGTCGCATCACCGAATATCCAAAGTCATCGCTCACTGTCTCGTTATTCATTGTAATAAATCAGAGGCTGAAATTAAATGCTTTCTTCACCCCTTCCATCTGGTGACTTTTTTTTTTCAGTTCATTCGTGCTGTCTCCAATTCTATTCAGCTTTGGAGAGAATTTAGGTACAAGGGATAGTAGATATTGCTTTTCGCTTACCCCATCGCTATCCAAGAAGTTATACAAAATCGTCTTCTGATGCTGCAGTAATATGTCAATAAACCATTTTACCGAAATACACGGGATTTTAAGGAAAACATTAACATATCAGCTGGAGTGAAAGGTGGTATGTGCAATATTAATTTCACTAATGGCTGTCATACTAATAGCACTTCATTATAAGGATAATGCTGTTATAAGTCTCTCTGCAAAATGTGAGATTTTTAAAGTGGATAATGTTTATTACACAACCTTCCAGGGTAATATAAAACTGAACAAGAAGCGGCGCCAAGGCACAGCAAACGCGTCCCAGGCAGTCATTTTAGTGCTGACGTATAAACACAATATATCTCGTCAAAGATGTCACATATTATATCTGGAGTAAACCGAGTGAAATTGACGATTTTATGCCCATTTGAAATTCTAGGCCAGACCCAGCTGACATTGAACCCCTTACCGCTAAGTGGGGGGTGACCCCGCTCATGTAATGAGGCTTGTTATAGGAGGCAGATTTGAAAGATGCACCTTTAGGTTTAGGTTTCATGTCGACATGACGAATTTGAAAGGAGTCATGGCAACTTTTTTGTTTACATTTTTGGGGGTTACAGCCTGGCCTAGGCCAAATTTGGCCCAAAATTTTATCAGGTGATCAGAAGATCATAACCAATCATCCCTGTAATTTTAGTCAAAATCGTACTAGTAGTTTTTGCGTAAAGTTGTTAACAGACAGACAGACAGGCAGACAGACAGACAGACAAACCAAGTGAAAACAATACCCGTCCCTGAGCCCTTACGGGGCGGGGACGGGTAAAAATTAGCAGCCAAATTACCATATGATTGTCTGTCAGGATAGATTAATGTCTCCATCAAGTACTTCCATCACACCACTGCCATTGCCAACAATGAACAAATTACCACCATTATCGCGATGAGCACTGCCCAACATTCCCTTCCGACACCACCATCACCACCACAAACAACACTCCCTTCCACCACCACAAGCACCACCAACGTCCCCTTTCGCCGCCGCCACCTCCACTACCACCAAAACCACAACCATCCCCTTTCGCCGCCACCACCACCACCACAATCAACATTCCCTCCAGATCCATTACCACCACAACCAACATTCCCTTCCATCACCACCATCAACATTCACCACCACCACAACCAGCATTTTCTTCAACCACCATCACAGTCACAAACAACATTCCTTTCCACCACCAGTACCACAATAAACACTACTACCATAACCAACATTTCCATCCACCACCACCAAAGCCAACAGCTTATTCAACCATCAGCACCACCACAAACACTATTATCTTCCTCCAACAACACCATCAAAAAACACTACTCCTTCTACCACCACCACAACTACAACCATTATTTCCTTCAATTAACACCAGAACCACAACCACAGTTATTATTTCCTTCAATCAACACCATCACCACAAACAACCACCACAACCAGCCACCATCAGCATTCACCACCACAACCAGCCACCATCAACATTCACCACCACGACCAGCCACCATCAACATTCACCACCACCACCACCGTCGTCAAACTCCCGGGTCAAGAAAAATCCTGTGGTACTTTTCCCTGGCCGTAAAAGTGGCGGTCTGTCTGCCGCCTCGCAGCACTGAGCCTGATTACCTCACCACCACCACCACCACCACTATCACCGCAGCTGCAGCCCTTACCACCATTATCACCATCACCACCACACACTATCAGCATTATCACCACATCGCTATTACCAGAACACCACTGCATCTTTATCACAACTACTACACCATTACCACTGGTACTACTACCACCACACCATCACCACCACTACTACCGCACATCACCATCACTGCTACCACCACACCACTCCTACAATTACCAATACTACCACCAACACCACTAAAACCACTAGTATCCACAGCACTACCACCACTACTACTAGCACTGCGACCATCACCACAACACTATTGCAGCTACCACCCATACCACTGTCACAACTACCACCACTGCTCTGACACTCTACTCCCCCCTACCACTACTATTGCAACCATCGCCACCTCATTTCTGATATTCTACATCATAATTACTATAACAGCCTCAACCTTATAATCCCATCAAGATTGCAATCACTACTACTACCACCAGCACTTCTCCAACATCCTGTACCCCCTCCACCACAACTATCACAACCACACCTACATGTCCGACACCTCACAACCATCATCAACATCGAACCACCATATATTCATTCAAGAGTTGCTTTAATTCAGTCCTAAGTTTTATCAGTACCATCATAACCACCACCATCACAATCATCACAACCACAGCCACCACCTCAGCCACAACCAAACACCGCAGCCTCGCTCATTGACTGTATTCCATCACCGCAACCCTACCGCCTATAAACTGTCGGTAAACACACACACACACACACACACACACACACACACACACACACACTGTTGTGCGTAGAAGTATTCGTTTTAGACTGGTGCTTCCTCGAGCTGAGTTTAATTAGACCTGCTTCACCAATACCGCTGTAATTAGCACCGCAGCTACCTCCATCACCACTACTACCACCGCAGCTACCACAATCACCACTAATACCACCATAGCTATACTAACACCATAGCTATCACCATTACTACTACCACTACTACCACAACCACCACCATCACCACTCCTACCACCACAGTAGCCATCATATCTATCACCATCACCCCTACTGCTACCACAGCTACCACCATCACTGCTACTACCATCACAGCTACCTCTATCGCTACTACTATCTCTGGAGCTGCAGATATTAGTACCACACTGCGACCACAACAAAAATCATCACTTTCACTACCACAGTCTACAACTACAAGTATCATTGCCACCACCACCACCACTACCACAATCCACAACTACAACTATCACTGCCACACTCACCACCACCACCAATACCACAATCCACAACACCACCACCACAACCCCATTCACCACCACTACCACCACATCTCTAACACTTTATCCTCCCTGCACCACCACCACCATCAACACAACTACAGCATCTCTATGACCCCTCTCCGCCATCACCATCACCACCACCACCACCACTACAACCATCAATGTCTTAGCCTCCAAAGCTGGCGGGAGTAGGGCCTGGGAATGAACCTTCATGAGTCGTCGTAATTGCATGACCGCCTAGGGACCGCCACTAAACCAGATTTATTCCAACCTTCCTCCAATTCATCAACCTGGCTACAACACGTAATTAACCTGATTTACTGCCCTATCTGAATCTATTCCCTAGCTCTTTATTCCACTCTGTAAATCAGGTATAATTGTTCCTTTATACAAAGGAAAAGGGGAGAGAGAAGTATGTGGTAACCATAGGGGTATTTGCTTTCTTAGTGTGATTGGTAAAATATATGGTAGAATACTCATTGATAGAGTTAGGCATATGACAGAGGAGCTAGTTGGACAAGAACAAGGGGGATTTAGGAAGGGAAAAGGGTGTGTAGATCAGATATTTGTTCTAAGATGTTTAGTGGAGAAGTATCTAGAGAAGGGAAAGAAAGTGTATGCTGCCTTCATGGACTTGGAGAAAGCTTATGACAGAATAGATAGGCAAGGTATGTGGGAGGTATTGAGAATATACAGAGTGGAGGGGAAATTGCTGAGTGCTGTGAAGAGTATGTACGAAGGAGCTAGGGCTACGGTGCGAGTGGATGGTGAGCTGAGTGAGTTCTTTGATCTCAGTGTGGGACTGAAACAGGGTTGTATGATGTCTCCATGGCTGTTTAATATATACATGGATGGGGTTGTAAAGGAGGTGCAAGGTAGGGCAGTGGATGTGGGGGTGGCTCTAATGAATGAGGGTGAGATTTGGAAGATTCCGGTGTTGCTGTTTGCTGATGATACAGTATTGTTGAGTGAAGATGAATGGGAGTTGCAAGGTTTGGTGAATGAATTTGGGACAGTGTGTAGGAGGAGGAAGCTGAAAGTTAGTGTAAACAAAAGTAAAGTTATGGTGTTTGAGAGGAATGAAGTCACAGAATGTACAGTGAGGTTGGATGGTGAGGATATGGAGAATATGAGTGCATTCAAGTACTTGGGTAGTGTGATGAGTAAGAAGGGAACTTTGGGGGATGAAGTGCATGAAAGGGTACAACAGGGAAGGAAGGTTGTTGGTTCACTGAAAGAAGTGATGAGAAATAGGGAGGTGAGTATGGAAGTTAAGAAGTCACTGCATGATAATAGTGTGATCCCTACCCTGACGTATGGAAGCGAGACGTGGACCTTGCAAGAGGGGAACAAGTCAAGTGAGAGCAGTGCAAATGAGTTACTTGAGAGGAGCATGTGGAGTGACATGGAGGGACAGGTTGACGAATGAAGAAGTGAAGGAACGTTGTGGGGTGGATGTGGATGTGGTTGAGAAGATTAGGAGAAATACACTGTGGTGGTTTGGGCATGTGGAGAGAATGGAGAATGAACGACTGACTAAAAGGGTGTATGTAGGTGAGGTGGGGGGAGGGAGAGGGAGGGGTAGACCGAGGATGAGGTGGAGGGATGGAGTTGAGAGGTATATGAGGGAGGGGGGAGTAAGTTGGGGGGAGAGTAGTCAAATGGTGGGTGACAGAGCGACTTGGAGGCGTTTTGTCTGCGGCCACCCTTTGCGGGATTAGGGCGTCGGGCTATAGATAGATAGATAGATAGATTTCACTCCCACTTTCTCTCCTTACTCCTCTTCATTTCTATTCCCTCTGTGTGCCCACTCTGAGACTCTGGTGCTGTTTCAGAGCCTGGCTGAGCTGCCAGCGGCGGGAAGTGTTGCAGTGTTTGAGGTGGGGGGCAAACTGGAGGCCAACACCACCCAGATGCACCTGTCACGGTTCATTACTCATGCCAGGCAGGTACGTCACTCATGACAGGCAGGTACGTCACTCAGGCCAGGCAGGTATACCACTCAGGTTACGCAGGTACATCACTCAGGCCAGGCAGCTAGTCACTCAAGCCAGGCAGCTACGTCGCTCAGGCCAGGCAGATACATCACTCAGGCCAGACAGGTACGTAACTTAGGTCAAACAGGTAAGTCATATAGGTCCAGCAGATACGTCAGTTATGCCAGGCAGGTACGTCAAATAGGCCAAGCAGGTATTGTATGTTACTTAGGCCAGACTAACGTCACCCAAGCCAGAAGTACGTCACGCAGGTTAGTCACATTTAGAGGAATGATGAGGTTATTGACAGTGGTGAATTATTACGTGGGGGCAGCTTGATATAATCAACAGGTGAGGCGGGAGGCACAGTAGTTTAGTGTTAGCATGTGAAAGTGAAAAGGTCTCTGTCAAGGGAGTAGTCTCTAGGGTCCCATACACACTCAGATAGACCTGTTCAGCCGCTTGTACAAAGTACATTCAGGTGGCCCATTGTCTACTGCACACACTCAGTGCTGCCTTAAGGTTACATATCAGTTCTGGTGCCGATGGTCATGGCTGATCCTATGACAACAGAGGAACTCGGCTTACCTGCAACTGCAGTTGCAACAAATGCAAGTACTTGAGCCATCCAGACCATGAGTTGGTCAGTGGTACCACTATTACCTCTCTCTGAGGCACTAACATTCATTCTTAGGTTAATAAATCGTCTGCTGTTAGATGGGACAGATGACTAAGGTTATCTTGACCATGAGACGGTTAAAAAAGGAAAGAAACTGAAAGTAAATGCACTGGAGGGAAAAAAAGATGGAAATGTATGAAAGCTGACATAAGCAATGAAAAAATGCATTGGTATGGGGAAAAAACTGTATTACGACACACTAAGGATTACACTCACAAGGTGAAAACTTCATGCCAATATATGAGGCGCTGAGTTCTTTACCGGGCTAAGCGCCAAAATGGCCGCCAAGCACCTACATGCACCAACAAGTAGCTGAACCATCCCTCTATAAGTTGGAAGTAAAAAAGTGCTAAGAAACAACCTACAAAGGGTCAAAATCCTGGTTAAGTAGACATGTGTGTTGCACCGTTGTGCCACGCAGCGAAAAAAAAGTCTGGTTTCACATTTGTGCTCAAGGCGGGCAACTGGGTCCAGAATTCTGCCAGCTGTATGGTCGCTTTTCCTATGAGTTCAGCCTTTCCTATGTTCCTTATGTCGACTCCTCGTGGTGTTGAAGCGAATGTGAAAGCATTACCAGGCTCTATCCCAGCCCCTTTCCTTACCTCCCTTGAAGCTGGCCAATCAGATAGTCGGGTTGCACTGCAGCTAGCCAATAAGCTGACACCTGACA
This sequence comes from Coenobita brevimanus, assembly GCF_032717465.1. NCBI lineage: Eukaryota > Metazoa > Arthropoda > Malacostraca > Decapoda > Coenobitidae > Coenobita > Coenobita brevimanus. The sequence continues at coordinate 6,728,822 of NC_137013.1, forward strand.
CTACTCCCACCAGCAGCTGTAGTGCATAGTAACTTGCTGCTTTCTCACATGGAGAGACAGGCCGACGAATGAGGATATAAAGGAGCGTTGTGGTGTGGATGTGGATGTGATAGGAAGCGTTATGAGGAACACACTGAGGTGGTTTGGCCATGTGGAGAGGATGGAGGGTGAAAGACTGACGAAGAGAGTGTATGTGAGTGAGGTGGAGGGGGAAGAGGGAGGGAGGCCGAGGATGAGATGGAGGGATGGGGTGGAGAGGTATATGAGAGAGGGGGGTGTGAGTTGGGAGCAGGGCAGTGAAATGGCGGGGGACAGGGCGACTTGGAGGCGATTTGTTTGTGGCCACCCCAAACGGGATTGAGGCGTCTGGCAATAGATAGATAGATAGATATTTTTTAACCATTATTACTATTATTATTACTGCCATTGTGTTTGTGAAGTTACTGGTACTCGTGGCAGTTTTTTTTATTTTTTTATTTAGGTTACGGGTTCATTTTTTTATCATTAAGGTTACAGGGGTTTTCTAATAATGTCATCCTACACTGAATGATGTATTATTTTTATATTATTATCAGCAATAAAAAAAAAATATATATATGTTTTCCTTGATGTTTGTGATGTGGTTCGTGTTTATTGGTGGTTCGTGTTTATTGGTGGTTAAAAACTCCAAGAAAAACATGCACAAAGTATCCGACCTTTCATCTGCTATTATTGTGAAAATAATAATACTTATGTCATAGAACTTAGATTTTATTCCACAGTATGACACTCCTGGGACATTATGCTAATATATTATTGACATCTTATGATGTATTTCTGTAGTTATTAGTAGGATAAAAATATTTCCTTGGCTGATGGGTCCAGCAGTGGGGGAGCAAAATTTTGCTTCTTCACACGATATCATCATGATTTATGACAGATAGAGCAAAACAGAGGTTATTGCAATAAAGAAAATACCATACGCTACATTAAAAAAAACACACACATCAAAATAACACAAGCGTTTACCGAGATATCAAAGTTTTGAAGTCGCCAGACTTTAAACGAATTTTCTGGCGTTTTGTACTTTTGACGCTTAGCCCGGTAATGAACTCAGTGCCTCATATCACATCAACAGAGAAGGAATCGCGAAATTAATAACAGGGGAACTGATTAAACTTATTTCTGTTTACTTTTATATGGATGCTAACTACACCAGACCTAAAATACATTTCCATAAGCATGGTTTATATACATATGCAACGACTTAGCTTGCTCACGTGTTGCTGGATTTAAGTCATCAATATTCTCTCCCCTCTGATCTCTGATTAATTATATCTGTCCTGTTTAGTTATATCGTGATTCTACTGTTTATATAATATTCTTTTACTTTCATGCCTCTGAAATGGAACACATTATCTGTAGTTCTTAATTTTTTTTTTTTTAAATACTCATTCTAGGATATATTTTTGTTCATCATCACCTTTGGTTCTCCTCTCCAGTCATTGGTTCGCTTGGTGAAAAAGTGTACACCTTGTCAATGCTTAATGACCTAGGGTAGCTTGCACAATACCCTGCTCATACCCCTGACTCCTTTGGAGAGTGTTCAGACACAAGTGACCTTAATCTTATGACTAATCCTTCTGCCTACTCTGTTAATATTTTCTCTCCATCAGGCTTTCAATCACAGTGTTATTTAAAAGAAAAAAAAACTTGTCTTATTGCTCCATTATGGCCTTTGAACCTTTCAAGATGCGGCATCTGTGACATTTTGATGTTACAGGTTGGAAGACCCTCAGAAAATACTTTGCATATTTTCTCTGAAATTATTATTACTTCCATGACCGAGAGATATCTGAGTGTGCTTCAGGAATTAATGAGATTATTCTCTCAGACACGAAAGCATAAATTCGATTGTCTTACTGTCACTCGTGTAAAAGGCCTTAGTTTAATCACATCTGCTCTAATGCTGTTCACAAGCAGGTGGCTTACCAAAGGTATGGGCTCCAACTTACCCCTGAATTTCGTTACTGCCCATAATCACGGTAAATCTGCTCTTCGTCTTGCTAAAAGCAATTTTATTCTCTTCTAGTGCTCTGAAAATTCATGACGCTCCTTCTGACATCTTGACAAAAATCTTTCTGATAAAATTACCTCATATTCCTTCTCTCCTCTTTTCTGTTTTTTTGGTTCTGTACCTGTTTGTTATACTGAAACTGGAAAACTCTTTGCCCAAGAGTTCTCCTCTAAATCCACTTTGGATGATTTCATTGCAATCCTTTCATCTCCATTCCCATCTGACTTGCTCATGACTGTCATCAATGAGTAAGATTTTTGCAATGATGTCTATTCTGTCCTCACAGGCCTCAGCAATTACAAGGCGTTCGAACCTGATCGGTTTCCTCCTATTGTTCTCAAAAACCATGCTTCTGTACTGAAACTTTAGCTAGGTAAATTCTGTTGCCTTTTCCTGTCTACAGTACATGTTCATTTCCTTCCTTCCTGTCAGAAAGTCTTCCAACCTGCCCTGAAGAAGGGTCACCATTCCCAACCCTCTGACTATTGCAATACCTGTTAAAAAGCTTATATTTATAAAGTTTTTGAATTTATCATTAACGGGAATATTTCGGAGCATCTTTCCTCTCACAGCTTTCCTTCCGACTGATAGTTTAATGAAATTTTAATTTTCCATTCTGATTCTTGATCATCCTCATACTGAGAATTTGATGAAACCTTTACCGTCGCACTTGACATCCCAGACTTTTGACAGAGTTTGGCATAAATCCTTAATTTACAAACAGCTCTCGTTCCTGGCTTGTTTCCCTTTCTGGTCGCTCTGTTGCTGCTACTCGGGACAGTTACTGATCCTCTTCTAAAGTTGTTAATAATGGTGTTCCTCACGGTTTTGTCCTGTCACGAACTCTTTTGTCCTGTCACCAACTCTGTTCTTGCTATTTAATGTACTTCTGATCTACACACCTAGTCCTACACACTCGTAGGGTGATGACTCCATTCTTCTCATTTCCACCAGCTTTAATCATTCAGTGGCCTCAGCAATCGAGAGACGAAGCATGGCACACGTTATTTCTGACTTGGCTATATTTTCTGATTGGGGTAAAAGAAGCGAGTTGGAGATGGACATAGATTATCGTACTGAATTCCCAAATGCACTGTGATATCAAAAATATTTTTTGACATACTTGCAAGTTTTTTCGTGACACAGGGTATCCCCAAATCTGCTTATAGTTGTAGAAGTTTATTAAAAATACAAATGAATACATATACCTGAGAAATTTTATATAATGAAGAGTAGAAATGAAAGTTTTTTCAGCTTATTTAGTTCACTTCTACATGGGCATCACTCACTGCACAAAGCACATCAAGATGGTATTCGATTTCCAGCCATGTTCATTGCAACATAGCTTCATCAGTGGCGGCAATAGCATCAGTGATTCATTGTTTCAGGTTGTTGATGTCCCATACCTTTGTTCAGCGCACAACATCTTTAACATGGCCTCATAGGGAGAATTCCCAGGGAGTGATATCTGGGAAAGAAGTGGCCAGAGAATTGGGCCGTCCCTTTCAATCTACTGGTCTGGAAAGGTTTGGTTTAGTAACTCAGACACACAGTACTTAGTGAGGTGGCACACCATCCTATTGGAAGATAATAGTTGGCTGAAGGTCTTGTACCAATGGTACCACATATTCGGTCAAAGGGTCTAGATATATATCTGCAGGAATTGTTTTCTCTACGAAAAATGGCCCAGTGATTCAAATGTGCATGATACCACACCACACATTCACCTTTGAACTATCCAGTTGAAGCTTCCTAGTTTCATGAGGGTTTTCTGATTCCCAATTCACTAAAACAAACATGTGTCAGGAAGTCTGCATCTTCAGAAAGTCGATAAACTATGTTAACTGCAAACCCTTTCCTTCTTGACTTATCATTTGGTTCAAATGATGGCAACAAGTGCATTTTTATGCATATAGTTGCAATTCTTGTATAGGACTTTGTGCACTGTTGAACGTGGTAGTTGTAACCGTCTGGCAGCAATACAGATGGATTTTATCGAGCTACAAAAAAATGATTGATGTTCTTATCAGATGTTTTTGGTGGAGCAGTCCTTTATCTATGCAATACTGTCCCTGTCTACATATATATATTTCTTGAACTACATGCAAATAGACGGACATGATGGTGGAGGTTTTCCATACGTAGTCTAGTAATATCGTGGAGTCTGCGTATTGGATTTTGTTTCAATAAACCAAAAAACACACTGTGAGGGATAGCCATTTTGATTTATTATAAACTTTTTACATCACTGGGTTACCTAAAATCGACAAATAGAATATAAATACTTTGATAATCATTTAGTATTTTGTGACAAATTTTGATAAATTCTCTCAGCAAACTGTATTTTAAGTAATTTTTATATAATTGTAAACAGAGTTTATGGAGTACTGTTAATATAGTTTTAAATAACACTACCTCCTCCCAGACTAACTTAACATGCTGCCATCATAGCTACTAATGTACTTTGTAAATATGCATTATTGTACATATGTGAACACTTGCAAGAAAAATTAAGGCAATAAAAAAGCAAGTGGTGTATCAAGTTTATTCGACCTTTTATGGTATGGTTAGTATTTTTTAGAACATAATATGGAACTGGACAAAAAGTCTCTTGATATTACATTTCAACCGTTATTTAAGTTTTGAAACCCAGTGGAGTATGGCATAAACTCAATGTATTTTTAGACCATAATATGGAACTGGGCAACAAGTCTCTTGATATACAGGAAAACCGACATTTCAACTCTTATTGAAGTTTTGAAACCCAGTGGGGTATGGCATAAACTCAATGGGTACAAAACCCTCATTTCAACTAGATCAGAATTCACTGATAAGGACAACAAAACAAGGACTTCCAGCACTATGCTTTATTATTGGATTACTGTAATTTTCTACAACAACAGTAAATTGTAAAGCCGATAGTTTCAGTCCCACGTCGTACTTACTGCCATGTGTGACTAACCCTAAAAGCCTCATTTTGGATGAACTTTATGATCCTCCACAATGCTAGTTTCACGTAGTACTTGCAGTGTTTTTTGCTACTGCCAAGATATTTTATACGGCTTAGGGTAGATACCTGGTTATGCATCAGTACACTAGGCCTCCAGGTCACCTATTATCTCTTAGCTACTTCTATCAATTTTTTTGGCTCTAACTTTTTTTCTTTTTTTTTAATCACAGTTTCATCTCACAGCTAGTTTTAGCTCTTAGTTACTTTTCTGTTTTTTTTTTTTTTTTATATAATAGTTTTATCTCGCATATAGTTTTAGATCTTAGTTTCTTTTATCTCAGCTATTTTTATATCTTAGTTACATTTATCTCACTCAGGTTTATGCTTTATATAACAATACCACTTCTTACCAGATCCATTAACTCACCACGTGCCGGCTATTTTTAGCCCTATGGGTTGCCCCAGTGCTGGCCAATTTTCGACTTTTTTTTTTTTTTGGCTGAGATGATAGATTTTGATGTGGGAACAACAAATTTCGCCATAAAATGCTCACTGAGGTTCGGAAATGGGTTTTATTGAGTCCTGCAAACTCGTGTACAGGTATAGCTGCTCTCTCATGCTCACCACATACATCAGAGAAAGCCGTTTTCTATGTAAGGTATACTTGGGTATTTATGCTGGGAAGGTATAGCAATGTTCCGTACACTTTTCTGATTACTTATTAGTTATTACTTCAGCATCTACCACAATTTGCATGTCTTTCTCACTGTGAATGCATTATCTTACACTTACCTGAAGAAAGGTACAACCTGACTTTATTATGTACAGTCCTGGCACTCACAAGAAGTTATTTACAACTTGACTACACTATATAGTCCTCACACTTACAAGAAAATATTTACACTTACATTTACGTGAAAATATTTACAAAATGCCTTCACTTTGTAGAGCACTGGGTGAGGCACACAGGCAGAATGAGGCAGAGAGAACGTGAGGGGGGGAGCGAGTGAGTGTATGACCTTGACAGCCTGAGGGATGGTAGAGGAACAATTACCATACATGCCTGCCTATGCGGTCACAGTGAATATTTTTATTTTAAACCGTTTTAAAACGGCACTGGCACTGGCCGCAGAATTATGTCACACCATTTTAAAATGGCACTGGCAAGCGGCGGGTTAATACCATGTTTTATACCAGTACCGTCTAGTTGTACGCACTCTTTAACAGTTTCATACATTTTTATCAAAGCCCTTATTCAAAACTGTTCAGTTACCGAAAGTCCTCGTAACTTAGGTCTATAGTCGAGAAAAAACACCATTAAAAGCTCTGTTGCTACCAATGGAACAGGTTTGTCAGCTACTCTCAGTTTAATAATTTTATGTACAGTTTTCAGAACACATCGAAGACTTAGGAAGAGGGCTGCCTGTGTCCGGTAAAGGGATGCCCATGTTAGGAAGAGAGCTGCTTGTGTTATGAAGAGGGCTGTCTCTGTTAGGAAGAAAGCTGCCTGTGTTAGGGAGAGGGCTGGCTGTGTTAGGAATAAGGCTGAGTGTGTAAGGATGAGGACTGGCTGTGTTAGGACAAGGGCTGACTGTTTTATGAAGAGGGCTGCTAGTATTAACAAAGGGACTGCAGATAGTTTATAATTAGAACCCTGCTGTCTAAGCCATTTTTAGTATAGTTAATGGTTATTCCATTTACTTATGACATTATTTCAAAAGAGATCCAATTACTGAGTCTTTTGCACTGTTATCGTAGCAGTTCTAAGATCCAATCTTATTTTATAATCATTCTTGCCAAAATTTATCAGTTTTCAAATCAGGTAGACACTAACCCCGTATCAAAGCTTATCTCCAGCTCTGAATGTGGCCCAGATACTAATTAATTTGAAAGTTGGATTGATTTTGTTAGTGAGTGGTAGTGGGGCTCAGTTTTCCATGGACAAGGAAAATAAGAGAAAAAAACAAAGTTCCAGTTTATATTTTCTGCATATATATGAAAATTGATACATGATAACTTCATTTCTTCATAATTAGCATTAATTACTCCTAAATATTCCAAGTAGCTCTGCAGATATCGTAATAAAGCTCCTTTAGCGACTTAATATGCGCAATACACTTAGGTATCCCATTGTTTCTTACTGATACCAAAGAACTATGATACAGTACAAGTTCCAGGCGCAATGCTAATGGGTGTGAGGTGGCGCAGTGAGTAGAGAGGCAGCAAGCCAATCTATTGGACCCGGGTTCGATTCACGGGATGATATAGGAATAATTAAAAAATATGGTGGTGTCCTTAGTGGTTTGCCACTGAACCTGGGTTTGACTCCCGGCTGAAATAGAGGTATATTTGTGACAGTTTGGCAATCACGTAGTGATCTGCCTGTGGTGGGGTATGGCAGCGGTCACGTAGTGACCTGCCTGAGGGAGGGGGGAATGTACAAGCAGGTAGATACTAATTTTCACACAGACACCAACTTGCACAAGACAGACAGACAGACACACACACACACACACACACTTACGCTAAACATGCACCCACACACACACTATACATGCACACACACATTTACGCTAGACAGGCACACACACTTCACACACAGACACCCTGGAACACATACCCTCACACTTACACTAGACAGGAACACACACACACACACACACACACACACACACACACATGCACAAAGAACATATGGATAAGGAAAGTTGTGGAATGGAAGGGGGTTTTATATTGAAGTCCAAAAAACATATACAGGATTTTTGGACTTCTAAATAAAACCCCCTTCCTTTCCCCGACCTACACTTATGCATATGTTCCCTGTGTGTGTGTGTGTGTGTGTGTGTGTGTGTGTGTGTGTGATGTAATTATGTGTGTTTTTTTTTTTTTTTAATGCGAGGAAGAAGGAACCAAAGGCCATGAGCCCGCAGTAACAGTTCCCTCCAAGAGAAAAACAAAACACAACATAGAGCCAAATTCAAGATCCGATCATTTTGAGATGCCTGGACACACTGCGTTTGAAAGACTGGAGATCATAGGCAGCAGGAAATACAGACAGAGGGAGACAGTTCCAGAGCTGACCTGTTGCATAAATGAAAGACTGGGAGTAACGGTTAACTCTTGCATTAGAGAGTTGGACAGAAAAAGGATGAGAGTTTGCTGCCAGACGGGTGCTACGCGCCCGTCGTAGAGGTGGAGGAATGCAAGCAGACAGTTCAGAGGAGCAGTGACCATTAAAGTAGCGATAGAAAAGAGATAAAGATGCAACAGTGCGGCGAAGAGACAGAGGTTGAAGGGAGTCAGTAAGAGGAGGAGAGTTAATGAGACGAAAAGCCTTTGACTCCACCCTATTGAGAAGAGCTGTATGTGGGGAGCCTCCCCACACATGAGAGTTGTACTCCACACAGGGGCGGATAAAACCCCTGTATATAGTCAACAATTGCGCAGGGGTAAAGAAAGAGCGGAGTCGGCTTAGCACACCCAATCTCTTGGAAGCAGATTTTACAAGAGATGTAATATGATCTTTCCAAGATAAGTCCCGAGTAAATGAAACCCCAAGCATGTTCAAGGATGATGCAGGATTAAGCTGAATATTATTAAACATTAGTGGGTATACCTGTGGAAGATTTTGTCGGGTTGATAGGTGTAAGAACTGAGTCTTAGATGCATTAAAGACAACCATATTATTTTTACCCCAGTCAGAGATACGAGCCAAGTCAGACATTAGGTGTGCCATAGCCTCATCCCTTGTTTGTTGAAGTAACTGTTGAGATGGGCGTTGCGGGAACCGAATGGAAAGGTGAAGGGTGGAGTCATCAGCGTATGAGTGGATATGGTTAGATGTACAGCTTAGAAGATCATTGATGAATAAAAGGAAGAGAGTTGGTGATAGGACAGAGCCCTGAGGAACACCACTGTTGATAGATCTAGGAGAAGAACGATGGCCGTCTACAACAGCGGCTATAGAACGACCAGAAAGGAAGCTAGCGATGAAGGCACAGATAGAAGGATAGAAACCGTAGGAGGGCAGTTTGGAAATTAAAGATTTATGCCAGACTCGATCGAAAGCCTTTGAGATGTCAAGTGCAATGGCAAAGCTTTCGCCAAAGTCCCTAACCCCTTAACCGCGGGGCGTCACTTTCGTGACGCTTGGGAGCAAGGGATCATACCGCGGGGCGTCGCTTTTGTGATTCTGTGTTATTTTGAATTCACCCGGGCTTTCCAGTGGGGGCTTGTATCATCTATCAGTACTGACAATGTCCAACACTAGTCAGCACTCCTAATCTCATCTGTACTCCCATCCATTGTTGACAATTTAGCCATTTCTCCCCGTTCTTGACTCCCCTCCCCACCCCCCCTCCATTACCCTATGCTCTCGCCTGCCCGGCCATGCTACGCTAAGTAAATCTTCCCTGGAATTTTTCACTGATTTCATCCATTGAAATAAGCCCTATGTCGTATTCTTATACCAAATAATATATACAAGTAAGAAATCAGGTAAGTGAGAGTGCCATACACCTGGAATTGGCTAATTATCACCTGACAACACCTCACGTGCACTCGTTCGCTAATTTTTCGCTGTTTTTTTCCCCTTGAAATATGCCGTATAATCTATTTTCGTAATAAATATACATGTAAGGAGAGAAGGGAGAAGCCTAAATGATATTTACATTCACCTGGAACTACCTAATTTATAATGTATTGTCTAGATTTCCTACCAAACATATCAGTGCTACACAAAGCTGTTTCAAGATTTAACATTGGTAGCTCTGATTATATATCTCCTAAGTAGGTCTCTAATCTATTTTCGTAATAAATATACATGTAAGGAGGGAAGGGAGAATATTTACATTCACCTGGAACTACCAGATTTATAATGTATTGTCTAGATTTCCTGCCAATCATATCAGTGCTAGACTTAGCTGTTTCAAGAAGTAATATTGGTAACTCTGAATAACCCCTAAAGCAGGCCTCTAGGCTGCCCCTGCGTTATCAGTGTAGTCTCATCTTCCGAAGTGAGAGGACGTACGTTTCATCTTGCTGACTTCAAGGCCTTTTTTTCACCCCCATGCAAATGGCTCTGTGACCTTTACCCCCTACTAAACCTCGTGTGGAAAGAGGTAAAGGGCTGACAATTGATAAAAGAGTGACTATGATCTTTCTATTGAGTAAAACAGTGCAAGTGGAATTGTAAATAATGTGTAAATAATGTGTAAACAGCAAGTGAAAGTAATGAATGTAAATATACGTGAACAATGGAAAATAGTTTTATAAGTTATTTCAAGTGACAGTGCACAACACAGTGTAAATAAAATAGAAATGTAAATAACGTAAATAAAATAGAGAACGTAAATAGAAATGTAAATGAGTAGTATTATAAGATTACGAGTATATACCCTAGGAGTAATGAAAGTGAAAGTTTCACTCTAGCATGTCTGAATGCTATGAGTTATGAGAGTGAAGATGAAAGTGACATTCACTCTCAGTGCCAGTATACAGGACGAGAAAGTGAATGCTACGTATTTTACTGAAAGAAATTGAATCCCTACAGTGACAATAAACTAATACTACTGAAGGAAACTTATGGATAAAGACTGTAGATATATATAAGTGTTATATAGTAATAGAAATATAAAGTGTGAGGGGTTTTATGAATAATAAATGACAGGGTACCATGAGCGAACTAGTGCCAGTGCGACGATCAGACGCGCTGGTAATTTCCATTGCTTTCACAGTGTTTTTTTTTTTTTTAGTATGGATCCCAAACTACTTGAAAATTGTAGAATAGTGTTTATAGTGTTTGTATCTGGCTGTGGTAATCATATTACGGGTTGTCGGGAAGTGTAAAGTGGAGACTTCGTTACCCTACTTCAGAGGTCTCCACAAGTCCTACGGTAACCGACGAAGGCTCAACAATCATTCCAGGAGAAAGCTGAAGGTATGTGCCATAAGCATATGTAATTTTATTATTCCAGGACTAATAACTGATTTTTGGCAAATATTTTTTGAGAGTCTGTCGGAGCCCAAATAACCCCGCGGCACACGCAAGTTATTGGTAAACAAGCCCGCGGTGTAGGGGCTAAAGGAGGATGACCAGGAGTCTGAAAGGTAGGTGAGAAGATCGCCAGTGGAGCGTCCCTGACGGAACCCATACTGACGATCGGAAAGAAGGTTGTGATAGGAAAGATGCCTTAAAATTTTTCTATTAAGAATTGACTCGAAAACTTTTGAAATACAGGACGTTAAAGCAATTGGACGATAGTTGGAGGGTTGGGAGTGGTCACCCTTCTTTGGGACTGGCTGGATGAGAGCAAACTTCCAGCAAGAAGGAAAGGTACAAGTTGACAGACAAAGACGAAAGAGTTTGCCTAGGCAGGGTGTAAGCACAGAAGCACAGTTCTTGAGAACAACAGGAGGGACCCCATCAGGCCCATATGCCTTGTTAGTACTGAGGCCAGTGATGGCAGAAAATACATCAACTGAAGAAATTTTAATGTCAGCCATGAAGAAGTCAGAGGGGGGAAGTGATGGAGGAACAGCACCGGAATCGTCTAAGGTAGAATTGGAGGAGAAAGTCTGTGCGAAGAGATCTGCTTTATCAGTAGAAGAAATAGCTACAGAACCATCAGAGTAGAAAAAGAGGAGGGAAGGATGATGAGGTAAAGTTGTTAGAAAGATTTTTGGCAAGATGCCAGAAGGAGCAGGAAGAATTCGAGTTGGAGAGTTGAGAGCATTTAGTATGGATGAAATTATTTTTAGTAGAGCGAAGAACAGACTTAGCACGATTCCGGGCAGAAACGTAAAGATGATGTGATTCAGGGGTGGGTTGGCTCCGGTACCTTTTGTAGGCCCTCTCCTTGTTGCGGACAGCATTAGAACAAGCGTGATTAAACCAAGGCTTTCTTGCGTTAGTCAAAGGATATGAGAAAGAAATGTATGCTTCCATGCCCGAGAGAATAACCTCCGTAATGCGCAAGGCACACTCAGATGGCTCACGGCCATGGAAGCAATAATCATTCCAGGGAAAATCAAAGAAGTACTGCCTGAGGGCCTCCCAGTCTGCGGCTCCAAAATGCCACAGACGACGTTTCCCTGGAGGGTCCACAGGCCGTACCGGAGTGATAGGACAGGTTAAGGTAATAAGGTTGTGATCGGAGGAGCCCAACGGAGAGAAAAGATTAACAGAGTAAGCAGAAGGATTAGTTGTGAGGAAGAGGTCAAGTAAGTTGGAGCTCTCTCCAAGGCGGTCAGGGATACGGGTAGGGTGCTGTACAAGCTGCTCTAGGTCATTAAGGATAGAAAAGATGTAGGCTTGTTCACCAGGTGGATCCGTGAAAGGAGAGGAGAGCCAAAGGTGGTGGTGAACATTGAAATCTCCAAGAATGGAGATTTCAGAGAAAGGAGAAATGGATAGAATGTGTTCCATCGTAGAAGTAAGATAGTCGAAGAATTTTTGATAGTCAGTAGAATTAGGGGATAAGTAAACAGCACAGATATATTTAGTCAGAGAATGACAGGAAAGCCGAAGCCAGAGTGTGGAGAATTCAGAAGAATCAAGTTCAGGAACACGAGAGCAAGATAAGTCGTTGCGTATATATACACAACAGCCACCATTGGCTTTGAAATGAGTATAGAGAAAGTAGGAGGATACAGAAAAGGGTTTGCTGTCAGTTGCCTCAGACAGCTGAGTCTCCGTTAGAAAAAGAAAGTGAGGTTTTGAGGAGGAGAGGTGGTGCTCAACAGAGCGAAAGTTAGAGGAAAGGCCGCGAATGTTGCAGAAATGAAGAAGAAGAGAGTCAGACAGTGGTTCCAGGCACCTTGAGTCGTCATCGGGAGAGGGGCAGATGGTGGGGGCATTTATGGTCCCCCCTCCTGGGGACTCCGAGGCTTGATATAACGACGCCATTTTAGGTAAATTTTGAATAGGAAGTGTAGTGTGTACTGTGCATGTAGTTTGGTGAAGATAGTTAGAGAAATTTGTACTTGAGAGCATGCTGGCCTACTCTCTGTGTAACTGAGACACTGAAAAAGTTCAGCAAAGGGGGATGGTCAGGAACTAGTCCTGAGGGCTGATGAAACGGGAGCTCCAGCACTCCCTGTCATCAGCTTTCCATCCACCTCGGGAGTACTGCCCTGCTCGACTGGTGCTACAGTATATATATACCTTATATATACCTTATATATGTAACTGTGTGTGTGTTTGTGTCTTCAGCAAGTGTTTGTGCCTGTATTGTGTTAGTGTGTGTCTTGTGTAACAGTGGGTGAGCCTTATGTAACAGTGTTTGTGTGAGTAAGGGTGTGTGTGTTTTCAGCAGGCGTGTGTCTGTGTGGAGTAGTGTGTGTGCCTGTCATGTAAAGCTGTACCTGTCTGGTGTTAGTGTATGTGTTGTATAGTTGTGTGTGTGTGAGGATCTACTTTTACATTCCCCCTCCCCCAGGTGGGCCACTACGTGACTGTCTCCTCAGACCCCACCACAAGCAGATCACTACGTGACTGCCAAACTGCCACAAATATGCCTCTATGTCAGCCGCGAGTCAAGCCCAGGCCTAATGGCAGGCCACTACAGACACTGCCATGTTTTTCAAATATTCCTCTATCGGCCCGGGGAATGGAACCCAGGTCCAGTACACTGGAACTTTCCTACCCTGCAGTACCTCACTGGTCCACCGTGAACACACTAATGTTGCGCCTGAAATTTGTACTGTATTTTAGTTATTTTGCTATCAGTAAGAATCAAAGGAATACTGAGGTGTAATGTTTATAATGTGTCTAAAGAAGTGTTGTTAAATCCAGAGCCACTTAGAGTATACACAGGGAGCAAATAAAAACTGGAACAATATTTTTATTTACCTTTTTAATAAAGAATTTACAATACTTTTATTACCTCCCTGTGTTATTTTCATTTACCGTGTCTCTCAGACTTCTATGACCCACGCAGCTGTGCTAAATAGCCTGACATCAGCTGAAAAGAATATGCAAGAGTTGTGCTGGTCGGCTGTACTAAACAGCGTGACATCAGTTGAAAAGAATACGGAAGAGTTGTGCTGGTCATGCAGGGGTTAATGACCTTATGAACTCTCTCAGGCTCCTATGATTTGCTTTTAAGTGAATAAAATCGTCTGGTTCAACTGGAATGACACTAGAATTGTGCCAAGCATCAGGGGGCTGACAAATGTTTAAGACAACCCTCTAAAGCTCGGGTGTACTCTATGTCCAGCTGACGGTAGGGGGGGAGGGACTATGTTATTCGGCTGAGAGTGAGTCAGAGGAGCCTGAAAGAAATAATACAATACTGTACTCACTTTAGTTTGGTGGAAAAAGCATTTGTCATATCTGCATCTTGATTTCTGACCTGTAGCAATGTATTAACACTAGCATACGACGCTAGTTAAGGAGGAATGATACGGAAAGGACACAGGACCGTAATACTGTCTGATTCTATCACCGAGCTATGGGAAATAAGCTACACTAAAGGTGAAAAATCCTGCTCAGTTTGTCTAGAGTTATGACTCAGCATTCAAGATGGAGAGATGGCAATTCTAGGGGAAGTTAGAGAAAAAAGAGTAGTTTTGTCTGATTGAGCAAATCCCTTTGCAGCAATGCAGAGGTAGCGCCATCTTGTGATTGGAATGTGAGAATTACGAGGACACATATCTGTAATTTATCAAACTGGAGGGATTAGGTATGCATTTCACTGATCCCTTCCATAATATAAAGCTACCCATGGCTACATGAAGTCGTGTAGAGGTAGTAACATTAAAATATAAAACGCCTGCATGATATAAAAACATTCGGGCACCTCCGCGACTCGATCCGGGGTGCCTACAACACAGCGAACTCAATCTGCTGACATCATTTCTTACTCCTACTCTTTCCTAGGCTTAAGACGATTTCAAAAAGCTGAAGAAAACCCTCTCAGGACAATAGGAAAAAATAGTCATTATTAACATCCAGACTTAGAAAGAATTATTATTGTTTCTTTTTTTGTTCAAACTAGTGTCACTCCCTAACCAACCCCACTCCAACCCTGTGCACCAACCCAATCCCGATCCTACCCCACTAAACCTCATTCAATCCCACTCCTACCACACTGCACCCCACTCAACCTCATTCCTACCCCCTACACCCAACAACACCGTTCCTACCCCACTCCACTCCACCCAAAATCATTCCAACCCTCTGCACCCCAAGTACTGTAATCCCGATCATACCCCATTCCACCCCACTCAGTTCTGCTCCTACTGAACCACACCTTGCCAAACCTCGCTTCTGCTCAATGAAATCCACCCAACCTCGGCCCTACCGCACTGATGTCCACCAAACAACTTTCCTACCCTGCAGTACCTCACTGCACCCCTTACAACCAAGATCCTACCCCACTGCAACCCACCCAACCTCGACCCTACCACACTGCAGTCCACCCAACCCTGATCCTACTCCTTTGCACCAAACCCAACCACGGACCTCCCCAACTGCACCCTAGCCAACCAAGATCCTACAACGTTGCACCCCACCCAGCCCAGATCCTATCCCACTGCACCCACTCAACAGCAATCCTACCCCACTACACCCAACCCAAGTCCGATCTTACCACACTGCACCCTAGTCAGTCCCAATCCTAGCCCATTGCACCCCATCCAACCTCAATCCTACCCGACTGCATCCCACCAAACCCGATCCTACCCCACTGCACGCCTTTCCACCCCTATCCTTCCCCACTTCACCCCACCCAACCCCGATCCTACCACTCTGCATACGACCCAACTTCGAATATACGCCGTTGCACTACACCCACCAACGATCCTACCCCACTGGATCCCATCCAACCTCGATCCTACCCAAATGAACCCCACCCAACCCCGATAATACTCCATGGCATCCTATCCAACCACAGTCCTACACCACTGCACCGCAAAACCAGAGTCCTACCCAACTTCACCTCACTCTATCCAATATACAGTAACCGGCGGAACACCTGAAGCCCAGCGATGACTGGGAAGTATCGTTTATTTGTGGGTACCAACGCCGAATAGAACACTCCAACACTTCCAACAACGCATGATGGCCGAGTGGGAACTATTCAGAAGAAATTAAAGAACTGTAGTTATACTGTACAGATGTGTTACCTCTGTCTCTGACAGGCTGCAGGGGGTTATCGCTAATTACGAGAGGAACGATCCATTACAAACATTTCTCTGCACACACTGTCCGGTAATTCATAGGTTTTGATAAAATACACATTTGGTTGTTACATTATGTAGAAACATCTTTTCTTTACACTAGAGGACTGTTACCAGTGCATTTTTAGAGTAGAGTTTCTATAATATTTTATGGAAAGTTACTCCATTAATAACTACTCACACCCTTATTATCCATTTAATCTCCATATCCTATACACAACTGTAGATAACATCAACTCCATTCCAGCTTTATACGAAATATGGAAGAGTACTGGACGAGAAATATGGAGAGTTCGCCATGAAACGACTCTGAAATACAGGATAAAACCTTTCTGTAGGAGTGGGAAAAATACTTGTAGCAAGGAACCGAGCTCTGCCACCTGGGTATTTGAGTCATAGCATATGAGGCAGACAGACAGCTAGACAAAGAGAAGGGGGTATGGGGAGAGAGAATAAGAGGATTCTGGGAGGGAGAACGAGAGAGAGGGAGGGAAGGAGGGAGGAAGTATTGTAGGAGAGAGGAAGAGAGAGAGAGCGAGGGAGAGAGGGAAGGAGGGGGATAAAAGGAGGGGAAGAAGGAGAGACCAGTTCTCTTCACACTTTAAAGTAATATCAGAGCAAATAAACTTCGGCTGAATGGATGGATTAATAATATTCATAGAAAGTAAATAAATAGCAAGAAGTACGAGAGGGGAAGTTGAGGTGCGGAACATAGGATATCGTACATCTGGTCATGGAGTCAGTGTTACCAGATGGAATCTGGGAGAGACAAATCTGAAGCGTGTAAGAATACTTGTGGCCAATAGTACAGTACATAGGATCGGCTCAGGCATCACAAATAAGCACTGGCTTCTTAAATTCACTGTCTTCATTTTCCAAATAAATACACTTAATGCTTTCGAACTTCACTTCAATATTCTCACAAGTACTGGAGCTATACAAACTTTACTAACTGCAATTAAACTTAATGCTTGACAACATTTCACTATTTTCACAAATTCCGATGATATACAAACTTCAGTAACTATTCGCTATTTGCCGCCAAAATTTCACTGTTTTCACAAGTACCGAAAATATACAAACTACACTGACATTGCTCTGACTCTGCACTACACTCAAACTGAACTGAACACCGACTGAACTTCATACAGTCGCTTCCCCATCCTTATATAACCTTCCTTGCTTCTCCAACATTCTAGGACATGTTGGTCCTGTACCTGCCCCTAGCAGCAACAGTTACCAACTCGGAGACAACCAAAACATTCCAGAGCTCTCCCACATTGCACAACACTCTAAATTATTTAGCATACAATCATAAATCATATTACACAATTTAACAAACAATCACGTAAATGAATCATTATTGAGAAAGAACATAAAAATTAATGCACAACTTACAACATAAGTAGCACTTGATATTTCAAAAGCATTTGACAGAGTATGGCACCAGGCCTTATTGTCTATGTCACAATATGGCCTTGCATCACTGGTTCCTTTACTTTCTTCTTACCTTTATAGTAGAAAAATACGGGTCATGATAGATGGAATTTATTCTCAGTTTCATTTCATAAATGTTGGCGCACCTCAGGGATCAATTTTGGCGCTAACTCTCTTTCTCATTCATATAAATGACCTATCTGTCACGCACAGCCCAATACACTCTTATGCTGATGACTCGACCCTTCATAGTTCTTTCACATTTAATACCTCCTTTACACAATTTGATATATCAAATTCCCAAATAAACACAGCAGTTTCTCTGAACCAGGATCTTTCTAAAATTAATCAATGGGGACAAAAAAATCTGTTCTCATTTAATGCTCAGAAATCTAAATACATTAATTTCTCCAATACAAGGAATCCCTCAGACTCTTACATAATTTTAAATGATGTCAGTATTCCCATATCTACTACAATTGATATCCTAGGTGTTACTCTAAACCCCAACCTAAGCTGGACAGCTTATGTTAAATCTCTTGCTAAAAATGCCTCTAAAAAACTGGGACTTATGTACAGAGTTCGTGAGTTCTTCACTGACGAGCAGATGGCCACAATATACAAAAGTCATGTGCGTTCTCAGATCGAATACTGTTCACCACTGTGCAGTGGATGTGGAGCAGTTGCATTGAGGCAGTTGGACATAATTCAAAATAAAGTCATTAGATTAATCAATAATCCTGCCATAACGCAGGACCTTCCTCTGTTATCAGTACGTTGAGATGTTGCTTCTTCAGCACTATTTTATCGATATTTTTACCGTAAGTGCTCTAACGAACTGGCTTCAATTGTGCCTCCCCTTCACATTTTCTCGCAAAATACTCGGGCAGCTGGGAGCGCCCATGAATTCACACTTTCTCCCCCACAATGCAGAATCTCTGCTTATCAAAATTCATTTATCCCCAGAACTACTACTCTCTGGAATTCACTTCCTGGGAGTTGCTTTCCACATACATTTAATCCTCTCGATTTTAAATCCAATTGTTATAAGTATTTTATGAATGGAGGATGCCTTTAGGCACATGGACTTATTTTTTCCCTTTGTTTTTCCTTCCTCCATTCACTATATATATATATATATATATATATATATATATATATATATATATATAAACTACTCTCACAAACAGCAGGCAAATTGGCAACTCTGACTCATACCGGAACTTGCCTACAGTAAACATTGGGAAACGTTGAGAAGCTGCTCGACTACCTAGCCGGGAAATCTTACTTCTTAACACTACCCCTTCCTTAATCCTTTGTCGTCCCGACAAAACTACACAATGTAACCAAACATAAACCTTAATCCTAATGAAACATCTAACTATACACAAAATAATCTTTCCCCTTATCAGGTCTTCTTCTATTCCTCTTCTGATGGTGTCCTTGCTCCTCCACACAGTCCACTTCTCCAGAAAGGTCTTGGTCCTCTTCCCAATTCACTTCTTCCCTCAGGAAACTGTCACCATCCTCTTGCACTTCAGCTCCATGGTCCTCCTAAACATCCTCAGCTGCAGGAGAGCACAATTCCTCGGAGACGTCCCAGCTGAACTGTCCTGGCCCATGGTACTGACACAGACGGTTCATGTGTACCACCTTTCAGCGAGACTTCCTGGCTCCCTGAATCCGATGTGTTATGTCTGATAGGTGGTCCGACAAAGTGTAAGGCCTATGACATGGACTCTGCAGCTTCAGTGACTCCCTTCTTTCGCTGAGGATTGTATAACCAGACTTGGCCACTATCTTTGAAGCTCACCTCACTTGCCTTGGCATACTTCATCACCTGAAAACTTGAGGGCTACTCGCATTTGATGAGGTACCTCAGACAGCCTTCCTGAAGGTGCTTCGCATAGCCACTGGTATCTGTAGGCAGCTCTTCACCAGGTGGTCTTCCCATTAACAAGTCAATAGGTAAGCATAACTCGTGGCCCAACATCAGTTTTGCAGGGATGTAGTTGGTAGACTCATGGGATGCAGACCGATTTGCCATCAGCAATGCAAGTAATTCCTGGTCCCATTCTGTTTGTCCATCTATGCAGTACTTGGCCAGTTCTTATCCTAGGGTTCAGTTGAATTTCTCCACCATCCCATCTGACTGTGGCCTTAGTGGGGTCGTCCTGGTCTTCAATATAACTTGCAGCACTCATGGAATACACCAGACTCGAAGTTTATACCCAGATCTGAATGTAGTTCTTGTGGCACCCCAAAATGACAGAAAAAATGGTCAACCAACACCTGGGCAACAGTCGCAGCCTCTTGATCGGGGACGGTAAAGGCTTCTGGCCAACTTGTGAAGTAGTTCATGGTGACACATATGTACCGGTTCCCTCTTTCAGTGAAAGGCAGAGGTCCAGCAATGTCCACCGCGACTCTTTCCATCGGTGCATCCACTTGGTACAGCTGGAGAGGGGCGCAACCACATTTCTTACATCCCTTCTTGGCACAATACACATCACAGGCCCAACACCACTCTTCAACATCCTGACACATGCCAATCCAGTAGAATCTCTGTTGCAGCTGGCTTAGAGTTTTCTTCACTCTCAGGTGCCCACTAGTGATCTGGTTATGGGACTCGTCCAAGATCTCGGACCTCATCCTCTTCGGAACCACCAGCTGCCAATACTTGCTGAGGCCATCAGGTGTCTCCCACTGACACTTCAGTAGTCCGTTGTTCAAACAAAGTAGGTCCCACTGACTCCAGTAGCCCTTGGTCACAGAGCTTAACCTGGAAACTTCTTCCCAAGATGGTCGCACTGTACTTTGCTGCAGCCACTCTAGCACTGGTTGTAAATCTGCATCATCCATCTGCATCCTTTTTAGGTCTTCTCTATCTGACGCTGGCCCTGTCACTGCAGTATGGCTGCATATCTTACTATGATCTTCCTTTTTACTACACTGCCAGCACTCCGGATCACAAGGCCAGTGACTCAGGCTGTCAGCATTGCCAAGTACCCACCCAGGACGGTGCTGTACCTCATAATTGTACTGGTCTAGCTTCCCGAGCCAGCGTGCCAGTTGTCCTTCCGGATTCTTTAGCATTTTCAGCCACTTGTGGTCTGTCCTGATAAATGAAGTTTGACCCACACAGGTAGGGATGGAAGAAATCAAGGCTCTTCATCACTGCCAAGAGCTCCTTATGGGCCACAGAGTAGTTCTGCTCCAGTGGGCTGAGCTTCTTGCTGTAATATGCTACCACATACTCTTTTTCATTCTTCTTCTGCGACAGGAATCCACCAATACCATGGTCACTAGCGTCACAGTTCAAGTTAAATGGCTGACTCTGATCAGGGTACGACAATACTGGAGAGCTTGCCAACGCATGCTGAAGTTCATTGAAGGCTCTCTGAGTCTCTGCTGTACATGCAAACTTCTGCACCTCCTCCCCCTCGCACGGTTGGAGGGTGACTAACGGGATTCAAAGCTTCTATGGTTCATCGAGCTCCAGTTCGAGACCAAATACTCGTTTTTATCACGCTGAGTAAAATTTTTCTTTAATATCATTCCAACACTATTTTTTTTTTTCACCTTGTTCTAAAATTGAAATCTCTCCCTCCTACATGAATTGCAACAATGGACTAGAATATGATGCTAGTCACGAAGTTATGCTATTGAATGGATATAGAGCAGTTTTTATATTTTTAAAATCTAGTTATGTTGTAGTCATTGACCTATGTGAATCAAGTTACAAAAAAAAAAAAAGAAAACGAAAATCAGAATCACGTTATGGTGAAAACAATAGGCTTATGCTGACCTCATCTTCACCTTGCTTTACCTCCTGGATATAAAACTTTCAGCAGTGGCATGATTTCTTCAAGTTACTCACTTCCATCCTAACTTCATTATTAATATCCAGCCCGTTTCTCCAATGTCATATTTCCGTCATTCTTGTTGCTTCAAGACGATTTTATTCAGCTTAGGACAGCCCCCCGAGTAGTGAAATGGTTTATAAAGGCTGTATGTAACCTGTTCAGTTTCGAAAAATCCACTAAGGAATAAAAAAAGTCCCACGAGAATCATTTAAGATGAAAAATATGTCTCGAGATGAAGAAAAAAAAAGTATAGAAACAGAATTAAGCTTCACAAAGTCATCGAAGATTGGAACGTATTATTAAGATCAGTATGTTTTATCCTCAGAAAATACTGTTGCAGATCTTGGTGTTAAAAAAATCTATAAAGTGACGAATTACGAATCACAGTTTACATTTTATTCAAAGATGTTGCACCCAAATCTTCAGACCCCGCCTAACTTTTTTTCTTTTTTCAGTCTTCATTTCATTTATGTAGTTTAATATCAAAATTGCTAGAGCGAGGGGATTATATTGGAGTTAGGAATAATCTCTCGTACAGGAAGGGTTAATAAAGAAATATTTTATATGCTCAATTCAAGCCGCCTCTACAAAGCTGACTAAAATCTACTGAAGTAAGCAAAAATAAAATACAAAAATAAAATAAAAAATAAAATACGGCACGTTTTGGAAGTAAGGCGCTTACTAAAACCACCAATTTTTATTTCACAATGTCCATGGTAAGAGAATATAAGTTATCGCTACCGTGCTCTCTTTACTCTAACTTGGCTTAAAAATTGCCATCTCTATTTTAACCGCTGATCTGTAACAAGAGATTAACACGAATATGATGGTAGTGACGAAGAAGTGCTATAGAAAGGATGAAGAGCCGTAGTATTGTCACTGCCACTGTGCTACGTGAAATAAGCTGCAAATGGGCGAAAATCTGGGTCAGGTTAGAATAAAAACAGTACTGACTCTTTACTGGATATTAATATCATTTATATGTATTTCTCAAGCCTATCAGTACTACAGAGGGTAATGGAACAAGGTAACCGTTTATTTGTAGACAATATCAGGTTAGAACAGAATGTGCATAGTTGCAATATCATCATCATCATCATCAGTCAGCATGATCATCATAGTCATCATTATCACCATCACCATCATCGTCATCATCGTCATTATCATCATTGTCAGCATTATTACTACTACTACTAACTACTACTAACTACTACTACTACTACTGCCACTACTACTACTACTATCCAGTTATGAGCACAACAACAACAACTACTACTAGAACTTTTTTTTTTTTCATAAAATCATCTCCATCCATTGGGGAATTATACTGTGAAGATCAAAACCAACCTTCCTAATACAGTCCACCATTTGGAGTTGTAATTTGAAGGTTAACACTAACCCTCATATTACAATCCGTTGGCCCCAATCACGCCAACGGCTGTGGTTACCAACCATCTACAGTACTATTACTATTGTTATTTCATTTTTTATTTATTGATATTACAGCGTAAATAAACACATTAAACTATTGGAGTCGCCGGTCTATGCGACTCTCGACCACTGTAGCTTTGTAATCCATACCCGCCAGAGAGACAGGCCTGAGGGCTGATGATCTTGTGCCCCTGAGACATAGCAGAGTAGACCTCACGAGGTAGAATGACAGTCGACATTTCATCCAGGCCATAACAGAACTCAGCAGTTGACTTTTGTTCTCAGAAAGAACCTCTGCCAGTCTCGAGTACAATCTCACCGCCTCTGGACCCATCCCACCTGATGCTGTGAACACAAGAGGAGTGAATCGACTGTGGTCTACATGTTGGATCCTTTCTTGACAATTTCTATTTTTTTCTTGTTCATTTCCTTTTGTGTGCAGCATCGAGAGACAGTTCGCGATGATGTGCTGCCATTGGATCGAATATCCTGATGTTGAAAAACGCCCTTTACCAACGTGTCCAGAAACCTCGAGCACTGACATCCACTCTTGCATCATTTGATGTGTTTGCTGTTCTGTGGGTGAAGTGTTCGCCGTCCAGGGGTAGCAGAGCTGGCTCAATCGTGACATCATGGCATATTTCCTGCAGCATTTTGGTAGTGAGGTCGCGTACTTCATCGTCTCGGATGCAAACAAAGCCTCCCTTCTTGCATACCATTGCATGGTTTGCATCAAAGGCAGTGCCACAGGCACAGTGTTGAGGTAGGTTCTCTATTGGCCACCCATATCTCAAGGCTATGGCGTAAATAAATTCTTGTTTGTTAAAGTGGAAGTCTTTTGCCTTGAGAGGCTGGGTTGTGAGCCAGTTCGATGCCCAAGCCTCCTGTGCAATTTCAACTCTTCTGCACTGGTCTGATGTTAGATGTTCGATTATCAGCTTCAGCTGGTCCTTTTGTTTTGCTTCACGCTCCTTGCTTATCTGTGTCTTTATGTCTTTCTGCCTTTGGTGGTCAATTTCACTCGTCTCAACCTGGGCACGAATCTACTGTGATAAGGATTCGATGAGCCTGAGTAAATTTCTGTGTTCGTAGCTTGCCACGGCTGCTGGATTTATAATGCCAAGGCCTCCCACCCTGGGTGGTAGTGCTAGAAGGTCCCTCTCTTCTGGTGTGGGGATGTGGCCATTGGTTAGAGATGGGAGGAATGAATCCCTGATAGCATCTTCCAGTGGTTGTAGCAGAAACTCGATGTCTGGTATGGTCCTCATCACGAAGGTCTCCTTGTGCTTTAAACCATAGGTAAATGCACTGTATGCTACATGGGGTTCTGTTTTTACGTGGCTGGATAGTGTATGAATTTCTTCTACCCATGTCTTTACCTTATCACTCACACATTTGTCTTTGAATTCCTTAGTTCCAGTCACAGCACCTACATGCCTTTGACCTTCCTTGGTCACTATCACGTTTGTGCCTCTAAATGCTTCATGTGCATCTTGATAGTAAGCTGGTTTCACAATCAAGATGGACTTACTTGCATTAGGGTAATAACCTATTTCAGGGTCATGAGATGTTACAAGGTCCCACCATTTCATAACATCCTCCACCTTGGCAGTACCCGTGAGATCATCTGCATAGGCTACCTGTTTTACATTGGTGGGCTCATATTTTATCTGTTGTTGCAGCACTGTCATTGCCAGGGCGTACATAGCCATGCCAGCGGGGTCCCCCTGGGTAGTTCCTTCTGTGGACTGGATTACACCGACATCGTGAAAAGCTGTCTTACCCACAACGTAGAGGTCTGCTGGTTCTTTGTAGGTGTTTTCCACGTATTGGGCAAATGCTGTGCATTTAACCTTGATGTTGTGCAGCACTGCTTCCCGGCTGATGGAATTAAATGCATTTGAGGCATCAGCTAATAATACTGCCTGACAGTCCTCTTCCTCATATATTTTCCTCATGGAGTGAACTGCTGCCTCACCTCCTGCCAGCTGGCCTGCACACACTTGGAGGTTGCCAACTGCCTGCTTCACATCATGTTTCACCACCTCCATGGTGCATTTTCCTATAAGCCATCTTAAGACTTCACCGATCCCAATGGGCCTGCATCCAGGATTCTTATCATGGGGGATTAGTCTGCAAGCCGTCAGTGCTTCGATGTTACTGCACTGACTTGAAGCCAGCTTCCTCGCCAGTGAGGCAATGGTGTTACACAGGTCTGTTGCTGCCTCCCCAAACTTGATGTTTCTGAGGATTACTCGCCAAGATTTTGCATCCAGGCCTGACGGTTCTGCCCCTCCCTGTGTGTGCACTGCCTTCCGCCACACCATATTTCCAGTTATCCTGTCATATATGATGGGATTGGGAGGAGTGTAGTTGCCGTCAAGCTTTGACTGGGCACTTGCTTGTCGTACAGTCAGGTGTTTTTAATTTTAGTTGTTGCATTGTTTCATCTGTCAGGTCAAGTACTTCGTGTGGTGTTTCATCTGACAGGGATCTTGTAGCCATCGAGACCTGCCCCTGTCTCATCTTGCTGCCAAAAATCCTTGCCACATCGTTGGTATTCTGATTTCTTCTGCCTCGGTTGTTTATTCTCATTTGCAAGACCCTTGCTTTCTGAAGTAGGTTGTCGATTTCACCTCTTTTCCATGTTTCAACCCGCCTTTGGATGCCTTAATATTTTCTCTTGGGAGGGTCTTGTTGAGGAAGAGATGTGGTATCAGTGCAAGGACCTTAAGAGAGAATGAGGCAATGGGTGAGTTATTGTTGTAACTGGCTATCAGGCGAGTGATTTCCTTGATCATGTTAGTTGTGGCATTCCATTTGGAAGGTTCGAAAAGGTTACTTGACGACCATCCAACTATTTCATTATATGTGATGTTCACCCAGGTTACTGCATTTTTTCAGGATTTGCCCATCCAGTATGTGGGACGACCTTCTCGCACAGACCTGTGAGGCTGTTCTGCTTCCTCGTTGTTTGTGTCACAACCGTTCTGAGGACGTATAATACCTGGATGATTCCCTCTTTCATGCACTCCTCTATGGTGGTCTTCAGCCTGAGTTTCATTTCTGTCATAAACTTCCTGATGTTCCTCACCCCCAGCTTCACTACTGTTCACTTCCCCATGGTGGTTTAAGCCACCCAGCACAACTATATCTCTCGCATTATGGCGTCCATCCCTATCCCTCGCTTCACCACGGGGTCTTTCACCACCACGTATGTCCGAGTGATCGTGCATATTGTCAATGACCGCCACATCAATTTCCATGTCACCAATCTGTCGCCTGCCATATTGGAAGTGGTCCTGTGCCGCTTCTGGTGGGCTGTGATTGCCTAACACATTCATACAGAGGGGTCCCATCCTACAGTATGTACACGGCGACCAGTTTGTTGCACATGAGCACCTGATACATTTATGCTGCCTACTGGAACACTGACAACAATACCATGGCGTGGCCTTGGTGTTAATAAAGTTTTTACACTGTGGTACAGTATTAATAATAATAATTATGGCTACTTTTTGTAGTAATTTTAAATGAAAATTAAATGTAATGTTACTAGAACTACTGTTTTATTATACGATTCTTATATTTAGATTTGATATATAAATGAAGAATGTACTTGTTTTACTTCTATTTTTGCAGATAATATGATGAAGTTCTGAAGCAATTTGCTCGTTTTTCTCTAGTTTTGCATATCAGTTAATATCTAACTGTTTGTCTAATACTAATAGTCAACTGAACTGATACTGTTATGTATTTAAAGTTTGATATGAAGTAAAACAACGCTTCTTTGTTTAAGGGTTAAGTAGGTGGCCAATTGGTGTGGTGCAATAATGTGGAGCCTTGTTTATTAGTAATGGGTCTTCAGGCGTTGCGGTGTAGGAGTGAGGGTGGTGTGTGGCGTAGCGACAGTGTGTGTGTGTGTGTGTGTGTGTGTGTGTGTGTGTGTGTGTGTGTGTGTGTTGTTTAGTGATATTGGGTCTTCAGACGTTATGGTATAGGGATGAGAGTGGTGTGGTGTGTGTGTGTGTGTGTGTGTTTTGTGTGTGTGTTTTGTGTGTGTGTGTTTTGTGTGTGTGTTTTGTGTGTGTGTGTGTGTGTGTTTTGTGTGTGTGTTTTGTGTGTGTGTGTGTGTGTGAGTGTGTGTGTGTGTGTGTGTGTGTGTGTGTGTGTGTGTGTGTGTGTGTTGGTGCTGTGACATGTGATGTGTGATGTGTGGTTGTGGTGTGTTGTGAGGGTAAGATAGAGGCATCTTGGTTTACTAAGGCACATTGGCATTAACAAGATTTGTTTATTATTTGTTTTGATTACAAGATTGTGATAGAGAATCTTGAGGGGGGATGAGTAAGTAGTTCAAGCTTTTAATTTTATGGAGTTTACATTAGCCCTATTATATTGATATTATATTAACATTACCTTTATTATTACTGTATTGAATAATACTACTGTATTTAAAACTAGGGTACTATGTTTAAATATGTTATTTAATTGAAGTTATATTTATCATTTTTATATATTAAAACTTAAGTTTTAATTATTATTATGCTATTTCTTATTACAATATTGACTTATCCACAGTGATTGGCTATATATTTATATGATGAGATTCTATGTATATTATGTTTTATTGTAATCTAAGAACAGTCATTGTGTGTATGTCTGTATGTATGATGTGTTTACATTACAGTGTCATCTTAGGTGTAAGATTCCCTACCTAAATGTTTTTGTATGCCACACTTCTATACCACCTGGCTATGCTGGTGGTGTGTATGTAGGAGATTGTTGTATAGTTAATGGTAGTTGTTGTTATATTTAGTGTTTGAACAGTGTGTATAAATCGTATTATTAGGTGATGTGTATGCTAGTGATCAGTGGGTGATATTCAGTGTGTGATAACAGCTGATGTGTTAGGGAAATGGAGTTAATGCTCCAAGGATAATGGAGTGAGCAAGAGGTATGTGACAGGCATCTCAAGTCTCTCTGTTAAAGATAATAATTGAAAAATAAGCTCCAGAGAGGTACATATTTTGTAATTGGGGGTGGGGGAGACTTATATTGTGGGTGTGTGGGGCAGCGCACATGTGGTGGCGGGTCCCGGGTGGCTGATGATATAATGTATGGTGTTGACAGCAGTCCTGATAACCTCCCAGGTCAACACCTCGCTCGCCAACCGTCCCTACACTAACACACTCACACTCTCTCTCTCTCTCTCTCTCTCTCTCTCTCTCTCTCTCTCACACACACACACACACACACACACACACACACACACACACACACACACACACACACTTCCCCTCACACCATAATTTTAACAATTTTTCACATTTTCCAAGCTTTATATAGCTGATATTTAAGAATTTCTTTCACATATGAATCGATGTCCACTACTACTACTATTACTACTATTACCACTACTACTGTTACTACTACTACTATTACTACTACTACTATTACTACTACTACTACTACTATTACTACTACTATTACTATTACTACTACTACTACTACTTCTATTCCTTTTTTTTTTTTTTTTTTATAATCACCTCCATCCATTGGTGAATTATATTGTGAAGATCAAAACTAACCTTCCTAATACAGTTCACCATTTGGAGTTGTAATGTGAAGGTTAACACTAACCCTCATATTACAATCCGTTGGCCCCAAGCACGCCAACGGCTGTGGTTACCAACCATCTACAGTACTATTACTATTGTTATTTCATTTTTTTTTTATTGATATTACAGTGTAAATAAAGACATTAAACTATTGGAGTCACTGGTCTATGCGACTCTCGACCACTGTAGCTTCGTAATCCATACCCGCCAGAGGGACAGGCCTGAGGGCTGATGATCTTGTGCCCCTGAGACATGGCAGAGCAGACCTCACGAGGGAGAATGAGAGTCGACATCTCATCCAGGCCATAACAGAACTCTGCGGTTGGCGTTTCTTCTCAGAAAGAACCTCTGCCAGTCGCGAATAGAATCTCACTGCCTCTGGACCCATCCCACCTGATGTCGTGAACACAAGGGGAGTGAATCGACCTTGGTCCACATGTTGGATCCTTTCTTGATAATTTCTATTTTTTTCTTGCTCATTCCTCTTGTGTGCAGCTTCGAGAGACAGTTCACGATGACATGCTGCCATAGGATCGAATATCCTGATGTCGTAGAACGCCCTCTGCCCACGTGTCCAGAAACCTCGAGCACTGACATCCACTCTTGCATCATTTGATGTGTTTGCTGTTCTGTGGGTGAAGTGCTCGCCGTTCAGGGGTAGCAGAGCTGGCTCAATCGTGACATCATGGCATATTTCCTGCAGCATTTTGGCAGTGAGGTCGCGTACTTCATCGTGTCGGATGCAAACAAAACCTCCCTTCTTGCATACCACTGCATGGTTTGCATCAAAGGCAGTGCCACAAGCACAGTGTTGGGGTAGGTTCTCTATTGGCCACCCATATCACAAGGCTATGGCATCAATAAATTCTTGTTTGTTGAAGTGGAAGCCCTTTGCCTTGAGAGGCTGGGTTGTGAGCCAGTTCGATGCCCCAACCTGCTGTGCAATTTCAACTCTTCTGACTGGTCTGGTGTTAGATGTTCGATTATGTGCTGCAGTTGGTATTTTTGTCTTGCTTCACGCTCCTTGCTTATCTGTGTCTTTATGTCTTTCTGCCTTTGGTGGTCAATTTCACTCGTCTCAACCTGGGCACGAATCTACTGTGACAAGGATTCGGTGAGCCTGAGTAAATTTCTGTGTTCATAGCTTGCCACGGCTACTGGATTTATAATGCCAAGGCCTCCCATCCTGGGTGGTAGTGCTAGAAGGTCCCTCTCTTCTGGTGTGGGGATGTGGCCATTGGTTAGAGATGGGAGGAATGAATCCCTGATTGCATCCTCCAGAGGTTGTAGCAGCAACTCGATGTCTGGTATGGTCCTCATCACGAATGTCCACTTGTGCTTTACACCATAGGTAAATGCACTGTATGCTGCATGGGGTTCTGTTTTTACGTGGCTGGATAGTGTATGAATTTCTTCTACCCATGTCTTTACCTTGTCACTTACATATTTGTCTTTGAATTCCTTGGTTCCAGTCACAGCCCCTAGATGCCTCTGACCTTCCTTAGTCACTATCAAGTTTGTGCCTCTAAATGCTTCTTGTGCATCTTGATAGTAAGCTGGTTTCACGATCAAGATGGACTTACTGGCATTAGGGTAGTAACCTATTTCAGGGCCATGAGATGTTACAAGGTCCTACCATTTCCTCACATCCTCAACCTTGCCAGCACCCGTGAGATCATCTGCATAGGCTACCTGTTTTACATTGGTGGTCTCGTATTTGATCTCTTGTTGCAGCACTGTCATCGCCAGGGCGTACATAGCTATGGCAACGGGGTCCCCTGGGTAGTTCCCCTGGGTAGTTCCTTCTGTGAACTGGATGACACCGACGTCGTGAGCCGCTGTCTTACCCACAATGTAGAGGTCTGCTGGTTCTTTGTAGGTGTTTTCCACATATTGGGCAAATGCTGGACATTTAACCTTGATATTGTGCAGCATTGCCTCCCGGTTGATGGAATTAAATGCATTTGAGGCATCAACTAATAATACTGCCTCACAGTCCTCTTCCTCATATATTTTCCTCATGGAGTGAACTGCTGCCTCACCTCCTGCCAGCTGGCCTGCACACACCTGGAGGTTGCCAACTGCCTGCTTCACATCATGTTTCACCACCTCCATGGTGCATATTCCTATAATCCGTCTTAAGACTTCATCCACCCCGATGGGCCTGCATCCAGGATTCTTATCAAGGGGAATTAGTCTGCAAGCCGTCAGTGCTTCGATGTTACTGCACTGACTTGAAGCCAGCTTCCTCGCCAGTGAGGCAATGGTGTTTCATAGGTCTGTTGCTGCCTCTGCAAACTTGATGTTACTGAGGATTACTCGCCAAGATTTTGCATCCAGGCCTGACGGTTCTGCCCCTCCCTGTGTGTGCACTGCCTTCCGCCACACCATATCTCCAGTTATCCTGTCATATATGATGGGATTGGGAGGAGTGTAGTTGCCGTCAAGCTTTGACTGGGCACTTGCTTGTCGTGCAGTCGGGTGTTTTTCTTTTAGTTGTTGCATTGTTTCATCTGTCAGGTCAAGTACTTCGTGTGGTGTTTCATCTGACAGGGATCTTGTAGCCATCGAGACCTTCCCCTGTCTCATCTTGCTGCCAAAAATCCTTGCCACATCGTTGGTATTCTGATTTCTTCTGCCTCGGTTGTTTATTCTCATTTGCAAGACCCTTGCTTCCTGAAGTAGGTTGTCGATTTCACCTCTTTTCCATGTTTCAACCCGCCTTTGGATGGCCTTAATATTTTCTGCAAAGCTAGCTCTCGGGCGGGTCTTGCTGAGGAAGAGATGTGGTATTAGTGCAAGGACCTTAAGAGAGAATGAGGCAATGGGTGAGTTATTGTTGTAGTTGGCTATCAGGCGAGTGATTTCCTTGATCATGTCAGTTGTAGCATTGCATTTGGGAGGTTCAAAAAGGTTACTTGAGGACCATCCAACTATTTCATTATATGCAGTGTTCACCCAGGTTACTGCATTTTCTCAGGATTTGCCCATCCAGTATGTGGGACGACCTTCTCGCACAGACCTGTGAGGCTGTTCTGCTTCCTCGTTGTTTGTGTCACAACCGTTCTGAGGACGTATAATACCTGGATGATTCCCTCTTTCATGCACTCCTCTATGGTGGTCTTCAGCCTGAGTTTCATTTCTATTGTAAACCTCCTGATGTTCCTCACCCCCAGCTTCACTACTATTCACTTCCCCATGGTGATTTAACCCACCCAGCGCTTCCATATCTCTCGCATCTTGGCGTCCATCCCTATCCCTCGCTTCACCACGGGGTCTTTCACCACCACGCATGTCCGTGTGATCGTGCATATTGTCAGTGACCGCCCTATCAATTTCCATGTCACCAATCTGTCGCCCGCCATGTTGGAAGCGGTCAAGTGCCGCTTCTGGTGGGCTGTGATTCCCTAACACATTCATACAGAAAGGTCCCATCCTGCAGTATGTACACGGTGACCTATTTGTTGCACATGAGCACCTGATACACTTATGCTGCCTACTGGAGCACTAACAACAATACTGTGGCGTGGCCATGGTGTTAAAGTTTTTATACTGTGGTACAGTATTAATAATAATAATTATGGCTACTTTTTGTAGTACTTTTAAATGAGAATTAAATATAATGTTACTAGAACTACTATTTTACTATACGAATTTTAAATTAAGGTCTGATATAAGTGAAGAATGTGCTTGTTTTACTTCTGTGTTTGTAGATAATATGATTAAGTTATGAAGCAGTTTGCTCATTTTTCTCTAGTTTTGCATATCAGTTAATATCTAATTGTTCTGTTTTATACTAATAATCGACTGAACTGATAACGATATGTATTTAAAGTTTGATATGAAGTAAAACAACGCTTCTTTGTTCCAGGGTTAAGTAGGTGGCCAATTGGTGTGGTGCAATAATGTGGAGCCTTGTTTATTGGTAATGGGTCTTCAGGCGTTAAGGTGTAGGGGTGAGGGTGGTGTGTGGCGTAGCGGCTGTGTGTGTGTGTGTGTGTGTGTGTGTGTGTGTGTGTGTGTGTGTAGTTTAGTGATATTGGGTCTTCGGACGCTATGGTATAGGGGTGAGTGTGGTGTGGTGTGTGGCGTTGGGACAGTGTGTGTGCGTGTGTGTGTGTTTGTGTTGTGACATGTGATGTGTGATGTGTGGTTGTGGTGTGTTGTGAGGGTAAGATAGAGGCACCTTGGCTTACTAAGGCACATTGGCAGTAACAAGGTTTGTTTAGTATTTCTTTTGAATATAAAAGAGAATTTTGAGAGGGTTGAGTAAATAGTTCTAGTGTGTAATTTTATGGAGTTTACATTAGTCCTATTATACAGATATTATATTAAAAATACTCTTATTACTATTGTATTTAATAATAATAGTGTGCTTAAAACTAGGGTACTATGTTTAAATTTGTTATTTAACTGAAGTTATATTTTTTGATTTTATATATTAAAATTAAAGTTTTAATTACTACTGTACTGTTTATTATTATATTATAGACTTATCTACTGTGATTGGTTATATATTTATATGATGAGATTCTATTATAATATGTTTTATAGTTATTTAAGAACAGTCATTGTGTGTGTGTCTGTATGTGTGATGTGTTTACATTACAGTGTCATCTAAGGTGTGTGTAAGATTCCCTACCTAAATATTTTTGTATGTCACACTTCTATACCACCTGGCTATGCTGGTGGTGTGTATGTAGGTGATTGTTGTATAGTTCGTGGTAGTTGTTGTTATATTTAGTGTTTGATACAGTGTTTATAAAGAATTATTAGGTGGTGTGTATGCTAGTGATCAGTGGGTGATATTCAGTGTGTGGTAACAGCTGATATGTTAGGGAAATGGAGTTAATGCTCCAAGGATAATGGAGTGAGCAAGAGGTGTGTGACAGGCATCCCACGTCTCATTGTTCTTTGTGGACAAAGTTAATAATTGAAAAATGGGCTTCAGAGAGGCACTTATTTTGTAAGTGAGGGTGGCGATACCTATATTCTGGGTGTGTGGGGCAGCGCACATGTGGTGGCGGGTCCCGGGTGGCTGATGATATAATGTATGGTGTTGACACCAGTCCAGATAACCCTCTCAGGTCAGCACCTCGCTCGCTAACGGTCCCTGCACACACACACACACACACACCCTTACTCCCCCTCACACCGTAGTTATCACAATTTTTCACATTTTACAAGCAATATATGCTGATATTTAAGATTTTCTTTCACATATGCATCAGTGTCCACTTAATGCTGGAGTGGGTATCAATTTCTAAGAGCCCACAATCATTTTTACTATGATTTCGAGACGATAACACGGAGCGCCTGGCACACGTCCTCTCACTCCGCCACCCAGAATACTACTACTACTACTACTACTACTTCTATTACTACTACTACTACTACCACTACTACTACCACTACTACTACTACTACTACTGTTATTACTACTATCCAGTTATGAGCATGCACTGTGTCATTAGTTTCAGTTACCCTTGTTCAAATGCCGTATCAAACAAGCTCATTTTGGCGACGATGTTACATTGGCTTCTTCATACGAGTATATACACAGGGTGATAGACATTAACATAAAAAAAAAAAAAAAAAACTCCTGTGATGCCCTGCATACTAAGTCAAAAGGGCACCACTGTTTTATACCAAGAAAGTGAGAATATGAGGAATAAATCGCTACAGAGAAGACGCTACGAGATCTCCATGTGTCCGAAATCTCACTGTCTGACAGCTAGGACTGATGTAAATGTTGCCCAGGTCTTGGCGAGGAGGGAGGAGAGGTTGGAGGGGAAGGAGGTGGTTAGGTTGGAGAGAAGGAAGCAGGAGAGCTTGGAGAGGAGAGAGCAGGAGAGGTTGGAGAGGAAGGAGCAGGAGAGTGTGGAGAGGAGGGAGCACGAGAGGTTGGAGAGGAAGGAGCAGGAGAGGCTGTGGAGAGAGTGTGTCTTGGCCAATACCACACCAGCGGCCACACCAGCCATACCATTCACACTTAGGATGCGCTTCACCACCTGGAATTACAATAAAAAGTATCATCATCGTCATCGTAACCGTAATCGTCACCGTAATAATAAACATGCAAAATAAATCGCTAAAGAAAAGATATTACGAAGCTTCTTATACCACTTACCCAATCCTGTCAGTAAGAAGGCAAGATCGTGCTGAGATCATCAAACTTCTTGCATAGGAGGAAGGACCGGGAATTAACCAGGTCTCCCATCTGTAATAGGAAATCCATCCATCCATCAAGCAACCATTCAATCAATCAGTCAGCCAATCAGTCAGTCATTGAAACAGTCCAAGAGCAAAGGATATCAATATAAAGCCAAGTTACAGTGAAAGTACTATAGAAACCACCACCTCAGAGTGGAGAGTAAAAAGTGAAGAGAGTAAAGAGTGGAGAGTAAAGGGAAGACAGTAAAGTAATGAGAGTAAGAAAACAAGTAAAGCTAAGAGAGTAGGGTAAACAGAGTAAAGTGAAGAGACGAGCGAAAAGTGTAAAGCGTAAAGTATAAGAGACAATTAAAAAGCAATAGATATCAATATAAAGCCAAGTTACAGTAAAAATACTATAGAAACCACCCACCTTAATCTAGTTATCCAGGTCGACTATAGCCTCAGCATCTGGGTTGCGATTGGTTGAGTAGGCTGGTAGGACGGTCGAGAAGTCGTCATAATAGTCCAGTAATTCGTCCAGTTCCACACAGT
>NC_137013.1:6769068-6829744 GCF_032717465.1 Coenobita brevimanus
GACACCACTATTAACACTCAGACATCACCATCACCACTCAGACACCACCATCACCACCACTCAGACGCCACCGTCACCACCACTCAGACACTATCATCACAACTCAGTCATCACCTTCACAACCTAAACACCATCATCACCACCGAGATACCAGCACCACCATTATCACCCAGACACCACCAAAACCATCCAAGTACCACCACCGCCACCATCTCCAGAAGTCACTACCCAGACAGACACAACTACCACAAAGACACTTGTCACATCATCACCAACACACCACCATCACCCATGCCCTATCGCCACCCATGCACCACCAGTCACGTATAGATTTCTACCAAGTTGCCTATGCATACGTCAAAAATTTTCATGCTGATTACTGTTTGGCAGAGATCAATCATCTGACGGGGTTTAAAGGAGCTGTTTGGGCCGAATCAAACTTTTATGTTTTTTATTATTATTTTTTTTACGATAAGACATCCGGGTTGCTTTATTCAAGCTGTGTGGTGAAAGGCATACTTTACGTGACTCTTCACAGTACAGATCTTTCATTTCAAACACTTGAAGGCTGTGGTCCACAACAATCTTTTTGGCAGGCATACTTGATCGCATGCCGTAGTTTTTTTTTTTTTTTTTTTTACTTTTTATTCTTAGTGGTATTAATAAAAAAACAAAATGTTCTTAGGTACTGTGACCATGTGGATCGGATGGAGAGCGAGTGACAGGATGGAAAAGTTATGACAGTGAGATGATTGGAAGGAGACGGAAATGGAGGCTAAAACGAAATGGATAGCTGGATGCGACGAGCAATGGGAAACGAAGTCTATGCTGAGTGGGGACAGAACCGTGTGGAGGTCCTTTTCTCGCAACCTCTCCATATAGGAGATGGCGTTACACAGACAGGTTATTCGTTGCTAATATAGAGATAACTCTGAAATGATGGCCACATACTGAGTGAATAACATGAAGATCTCCAGCCCTTCGATACAGTAACATCTTTCATAGTTCACTCCTGTTACCACCAAATCGATTTTATTCAGCTTAGGGGAGACATTTCCAACCTGGGTGGTTATATATTGCTTATATAAACTTCTTCACTATCAGCGTGCCCTCCTAAGTTGAATGAGAATCACCCAGTGGTAGCAAGAACAAAATATAAAAGAAGCCATCATACAAAAGGATTTAAGACGAAGTGAAGAAAAAATTTTGAAGGAGGTGCTAGGGGAGACTTCTAGCAATGCAAGACTAACTCTCTTTAAAACCCCCACATTTTGTAATCCCATTGTCTTTTGTTTCAGATCACAAATACTCCCTGTGCATCTTTCCGATATCGTCACTTTTACCCTTCATATTCACTTAAACAATTTCGTCTCACGCCAAGTCATCATAGTCATCCTCATTGCCATCAATATCATCATTAAATTTCTGCCATCATACACGAGGTGAACAGGGTCCAGAAAGAGCAAAACATGAATGCAAAGACGGGAAAACTAACGACAAACTATTCATCGACAACAGAGCCCGACTCCATTCACTCATCATTCAGGCATAATCATCTCCCCACTGTCGAAATAGGGTTGACAGAATCCAGAAACAGAAAAAGCTAATGGAGTTAAAAGCCTCCTCTATGCGGAGAGAGAGAGAAAAAAAAGGTGAAAGTCCCAAAAAAAAAAAAAAAAAAAAAAACGTACCATAGTGTAAGGGTGGAGTGTAATAAAATCGAAATGTTTAGAAGGGTGCTGTTTATCACGACTTTCTCTCTCTCTCTCTCTCTCTCTCTCCTTGCTAGCATTAAAGGTTTCGTACCATATTTCTCAGCAGTTAATTTTTTAAGATTGCACTTTAAAATCATCTTGTATGTTACTAATGCAGTGTCGATAGAAAGCTGACAAGAGAGTACTTAGGTAAAGTCGTCAGCATAAATTCGCTGCAAGTCTACTCGTGTGATGTGAGTCCTTTTGTCTGGCAACAGTGTAAGGGGACTAGTTGCCACGTAGACTTTTATACACTTTAACGACGTGTTTTTTAAAAGTGGTACTAAAGGCTGGCTAGAGTACAATATTATATATACCGTATTTAACTACAGTAGTATATAAAAAAAAGTGCAAGAACTGACAAAATGTTATGAAACAACGTACGAGCGTAATAGTCTGACATTCCTCATAACCTTGTCTAACTCCCTTCCCCTCTCTCCTCCTTTCTCCTCCTGATGTCCCCCCACCCCTCCTTCCCCCTCCTACTCCCCACTCACCTTCATGCCTCTCCATTTTCTCCTCTCCTCACTCACGTTCATGCCTCTCCACGTTCTCCTCTCCCCACTCTCTCTACCTTCATTCATTTATCCACGGCACTAACCCGACTGGTGCATCACAACTCTCTCTTGACTGTTTACTAAACCAATATTGTCCTGTTCTCAGCTGCTCGAAATGCTTTAATAAAATGTATCCAAGGCTAATTGCCATTATTCCATCCTGTTCTAATCCCATTTTCACCCTCCCCGTCTGATTCCCACTCTTTTTATTCCAGTTGTCACTCTTTTCTCCACCCCTTGTCACTACCAACAGCCGCTAAATACAGAACC
Source organism: Coenobita brevimanus (assembly GCF_032717465.1). Lineage (NCBI taxonomy): Eukaryota > Metazoa > Arthropoda > Malacostraca > Decapoda > Coenobitidae > Coenobita > Coenobita brevimanus. Next base: position 6,771,650 of record NC_137013.1, read on the forward strand.
GTTTGAGGTCTCGTTCTTGTGATGTATTCCTTACTGTGTGTGTGTGTGTGTGTGTGTGTGTGTGTGTGTGTGTTGTTACAAAACAGAGAGAGATAATGAACACTTCAAGTGAGAATACTAAAATCACTACTGTCCCGCAAAGTTCCAGGTTCAAAACAAAAGAGTTAGGTAAAATTACAAGTTAAAGTTTAATGCTCAAACTAACAACTAAACATTCAGGACTCATAAGGATAATGTAATGGCAAAAAACAGGTTAAATATATGGTTAACTGCAATAGCCTCTATTTACACGTAATTAGCAAGAGTAAATTTATCTAAGTCAGCCCTGATAAAACCGGATAATGCTCAGTTAATGCAAGATATATTATTTCAGATACAAAATATTATTAATAATGGCTGACATCAAAAACTCCACATGAATCACAGAAACCTTACCAGGCCTACGAATTAACACCTCATGCTATACAGTATAAGAAAAAAATGTAATAACACTTATACTCAAATTACACAGCAGCTAGATGGTTGGAGACTTCCTGAGCACTCACAATAATAAGAACTGTACAGGGGAGGACAGAGATGTGAACAAAATGAGGAGTAGATCTAAGTGGCAATTAATGCAGAGACTGAGCTCATTATATAGGGGCCGGCAGAGCTTGATACAACTTGTAAGAAGGACGCGCAAATGAAGCCATAGGGGACAAAGAGTTGACACTCCTGCTCTGAACAACAGAAAGAACGACTTACTCTACTATAAGGGAGGAGAAGGGGGGAGTGAGGTAGAACACGGAAGCTTAGTCACTATGGAAGCCACGAGGCGAATCGTGATCAAACATGCAGCATACTGTACGTTAGAATTATACAAAGGATGATGAAATCATAGGCTATGTAACACCTCCCCACAAAAAAAAAAGAAATTTACAAAGGAAATTTCTTATTACTCTAAAACAATCTGTCTAAAGTCTAGATAAGCAATCTGCAATAACATTTTCTTTCCCCTTGACATGTTGTATGTCTAATGAATACTCTTGAAGAAGTAGACTCCATCTTGTCAATCTCTGATTTTTATCTTTAAACTTACTAAGGAATTTCAGTGGGTAATGATCGGTATAAATGACTATGGGGTCAAAACCAGAACACAAATAAAATGAAAAATGCTGTAAACCCAAAATCAAGGCCAAAAGTTCTTTCTCAATAGTTGAGTAGTTCTTTTGAGGTGGAGTGAACTTCTTACTGTAATAAGATACAGGGTGTTCAATACCCTGATCATCCTCTTGCAGCAAAACAGCCCCGGCTCCTGTATCACTTGCGTCAACAGCCATCTTAAAAGGCTTAGCAAAATTTGGAGTAGCGAGCACTGGCTGACTTAATAGGATAGCTTTAAGTTTGCTGAAAGAGGATTCACAGTTATCGGTCCAGACAAATTTAACTCCCTTTTTCAGTAGGTCTGTAAGTGGTGATACAAGAATTGAAAAGTTAAGAACAAATCTCCTGTAATAACCTACCATTCCCAAAAATCTTTGTAGCTCTTTCCTACTTTTAGGTCTGGGAAGATCACTTATAACCTGAACCTTAGCTCCTGGTGGTGCATCACCAATTACATACCCAAGGTACTGAACTTTAGCTTGACCAAACTCACACTTTGATAAATTAGCTACAAGATTAGCCTGAACCAAATGCTCAAGAAATTTACTGACATGGCATAGGTGATCTTTCCAGTTGTCACTGAAGATTAATACATCATCAATATAAACAACACACCCTGCCAAACCCTCTGTTACAACATTCATGAGCTTCTGAAATGTTGCTGGTGCATTCTTCATACCATATGGCATTACAGAACATACAAAAGTCTTTCCTAGTGTTGCAAAACATGAGATCTCCCTAGCACGTTCAGGCATAGGTACTTGCCAGTATCCCTTTAACAAATCAAGCTTACTTATGTACCTAGCCTTTCCGATCTTGTCTATGCAATCTTCCACGCGAGGGAGTGGGTAAGTGTCTGTTTTGGTTATCCGATTAACACGTCTGTAGTCGATGCAAAGCCGCTGTGACCCACCTGGCTTAGGGATTAGAGTGACAGGAGAACTCCACTCGCTCTGACAGGGCTCAATCATCTTGTGGTCCAACAGGTAGCCAAGCTCCTTCTGGATGAGAGGAACTTTCACTGGGTTCACACGGTAAGGAGGCAGTTTAATTGGCTTTGCGTCTCCAACATCGACATCATGCATCAACACAGTGGTTCTTCCTGGAGTGGCACGGAACACTTGCGGGTACTCCTGCAGTAATGCCGAAAACTCCTGCCTTTCCTCGGGAGCTAGATAAGAAAGCTTAGTCTGGAGATCATTCATGATATCAGGATTCTTCCCCAAACTATCACTCAGGCTCATGCTGCATGGGAGAACTTCACTTGCAGACTCGGGTGGAACAGCTACAGTGCAGACTGGGTTATTTTCGTCCCGCCTGTGATATAACTTTAGCATGTTGATATGACAAAGTTGCTTGTTCTTTCTACGATCTGGTGTGGCGATGACATAGTTGACATCACTGAGTTTCTTCTCCACGAAATAAGGACCACTAAACTTGGCTTGAAGAGGTTGCCCATGCACCAGTAGCAGAATCAAAACCTGATCTCCTGGCTGAAAGTGGCGTAACCTGGACTTCTTATCATACCAAGTCTTCATCTTCTCCTGAGCAGCTCCTAAATTCTCTCTCGCCAGCTGTAAAGCAGTGGACAGCCGTTCTTTGAACTTCATCACATACTCCAGCAGGTTGACGTCATCTTCCTCCAACAGCCAGCATTCCTTGAGTAGCTTAAGGGGTCCTCTTACTTCATGGCCAAACAGTAGTTCAAAGGGTGAGAAGCCCAGTGATTCATTTGGAGATTCTCTTGTGGCAAATACAACGAATGGAAGACCTTTATCCTAATCTTTCTGATGTCCCAAACAGTATTTCTTGAGCATCGATTTGAGTGTTTGATGATATCTCTCCAACACTCCTTGGGTCTGGGGATGGTAAGCTGAAGACGTGATCTGGGTGATGCCCAACTCTTTCAGAGACTGCTTGAAAACATTTGACATGAAATTACTTCCCCGGTCTGACTGTACCTCCTTGGGCAGACCAAACTTTGTGAAGAACCCTAGCATTTCCTTAACCACGTTCTTTGCTGAGATATTTCTAAGTGGAATGGCTTCAGGATAACGAGTAGCCATATCAATCAGGGTCAACACATAAGAAAATCCTGGAGAAGTCTTAGGAAGAGGGCCCACAATATCCACCAACACACGGGTGAATGGCGCCTAAAAAGGAGGAATGGGAACTAGAGGTGCAACCTTTTCGGTCTGATTACACTTCCTCACAACTTGACAGGTGTGACAAGACTTACAATACCAGGAAACATCTCTGAAGATACCTGGCCAGTAGAAGTGTTTCAAAATGCGTGCCACAGTCTTCCTCACTCCAAGGTGTCCTGCCAAACTGGAATCATGAGCCACTCTAATGATATCCTGCCTACAAACACGAGGGATGACAACTTGATGTACAACCTCCCATTCACAGTCGGCTGATGCTGTTGGGGTCTCCACTTTCTCATAAGTACTCCTGACTTTATATAATAACAAGTAGAAGCACCAGCTGACTCTTCCTCACTGCAAGCAGAGTTAGCTAGACCTTTCAACTCAGGGTCAGCAACCTGCAACTCAACCAACTCTTGAGGAGACAAATTATCAACACTACAGGGTACTGCCTCATCTAGTGAGTGGTCCAAATTAGCAAGAAAAGTGTCAGCTAGGATAACATCATCATCATCATTATCCTCTAAGTCACCAGTAACTTTAGACTTAGCCCTAGTGACAGCACATGCAGAGAACACATCAGGGACATCACAATCCTGGGCCGCAGTCACTGGTTCACTAGACAACTGAGGAGCTGGACACACTTGACTTCCACCAATATCATTTCCAAGTAAGAAAGCTACACCTGACATTGGAAGTGTCTCAACCAACCCAACCATAACGGAACCATTAACAAAACCAGACTCTAAATTCACTCTGCACAGAGGGACAGAGAAGTAATTATTCCCTACACCTTGTAAGATTACAGTTTTATCAGAGGAATTAACATTAGAGCCTAGAACACTGGTCAGCATAAGGGATTGGCAAGCACCTATATCACGATATATTTTAACTGATTTCCTCTTATTACTGTCCAGAGGACTGACAAAACCATCAGACAGGAAATAAGCACATGAACTCTTGAGAGTGTCACCCACGTTACTGCTCAAAAGAGGAGCTTCATCATGAGAATTTAATTTATCCCTCAAAGCAGGTTCAGTTAACTCGGTTAAAGAATTCTGGGAACTCTCAAGGGTGGACACTAGACCAATTGACTGAATATTTAAAGACTCCTTTTTGTTCACATCACGCTGTCTCCTGAAACATTTCTCCGTAGTATGACCAAGCTTACTACAATAAGTACATTTATTTTTCTGAAATCTAGAGGTGGAGCTGGTATTTACTTCCTGAGAAACATCATCTTTATTCTCTTTCCTGTTACCTGTACTCTGAGTAGAGGCAACGTACTTACTCTCAGCTTTCCTTTTTTCTTTAGAATATCTCTTGTGAGGGAGAACATATTCATCAGCTAAAACTGCAGCATCAGACAAATTATCTATTCTTTTCTCATCAAGATATAGGCTTACATCTTTATTAATACACCTTTTGAAGTCCTCCAGCAAAATCATCTGCTTAAATTTATCAAAATCAGAATTTACATTCTTAGAATTTAACCACTGCTCTAACAGATCTTCTTTGATTTTTGCATACTCAACATGGGATTGCTAATCTTGCTTATAAGTTGTCCTAAATTTTACTCTATAGGCTTCAGGAACAAGCTCATAGGCCTTAAGAATCAAGCTCTTAACTACATCATAATTATCAGATTGATCCTGAGGCAAAGATGCATAAGTTACTTGAGCTTTACCGGTGAGAACAGTCTGAAGGAGTACTGGCCAATACTTTTTGGGCCAATTAAAACCTGTAGCTACCCTCTCAAACAACTGAAAATACTTTAAATCAGATTCATTAAAAGGAGGGACAAGTTTAACATTTTTAGCCACATCATAATCATCAGAGCTAGATGATCCAGTTCCACCTTGTTTCATGCGATACTCATGGTCTGCCTGAATCCTAGCAAGTTCAACTTGTGCCTGAAACTCAGCCTCCTTAGCACGTGCCTGAAACTCAGCCTCCTTAGCACGAGCATCCTGCAGGGCTATTTCAATCTGCGTTTGCTCATCTGGAGGAGTTACATCAAACAAGCTTTTATTAATCTTGCCAACAATTTAATCTTTAGAATGATGAGAGTGAACAGCAATTCCCAATTGTTGAGCAACAAGCTAAAGTTCATTCTTTGTTCTGTTTTCTACATCACACACTGTTTGCACATTTGACAAAAAATCTTTGGCTTCATCAAGCGTAGTAATAGCAGACATCATGAATAAATCACAGTCACAAAATATCAAGCAATATCCTTATGATAATATCCTGAATATCCTGATAAGAGGTCGCCAAATTTATGTTACAAAACAGAGAGAGATAATGAACACTTCAAGTGAGAATACTAAAATCACTACTGTCCCGCAAAGTTCCAGGTTCAAAACAAAAGAGTTAGGTAAAATTACAAGTTAAAGTTTAATGCTCAAACTAACAACTAAACATTCAGGACTCATAAGGATAATGTAATGGCAAAAAACAGGTTAAATATATGGTTAACTGCAATAGCCTCTATTTACACGAAATTAGCAAGAGTAAATGTATCTAAGTCAGCCCTGATAAAATGAGAAAACTGGATAATGCTCAGTTAATGCAAGATATATTATTACAGATACAAAATATTATTAATAATGCCTGACATCAAAAACTCCACATGAATCACAAAAACCTTACCAGGCCTACGAATTAACACCTTATGCTATACAGTACAAGAAAAAGATGTAATAACACTTATCCTCAAATTACACAGCAGCTAAATGGTTGGAGACTTCCTGAGCACTCACAATAATAAGAACTGTACAGGGGAGGACAGAGATGTGAACAAAATGAGGAGTAGATCTAAGTGGCAATTAATGCAGAGACTGAGCTCATTATATAGGTGCCGGCAGAGCTTGATACAACTTGTAAGAAGGACGCGCAAATGAAGCCATAGGGTACAAAGAGTTGACACTCCTGCTCTGAACAACAGAAAGAACGACTTACTCTACTATAAGGGAGGAGAAGGGGTGAGTGAGGTAGAACACGGAAGCTTAGTCACTATGGAAGCCACGAGGCGAATCGTGATCAAACATGCAGCATACTGTACGTTAGATTTATACAAAGGATGATGAAATCATAGGCTATGTAACAGTGTGTTTAGTGAACCTGGCAGTTGGTGGCTATTATTTCAGTAGGCGAAATTAAACAAACATTTGTGCCCATTCCTTGTACTTTCTCTCTCTCTCTCTCTCTCTCTCTCTCTCTCTCTCTCTCTCTCTCTCTCTCGTTCCAAGGAAAATGTTCCCATCCTCCTCATACTGTTCACTGATTCATGAAGCAGGATCAGAACCCATCATGTTTCGAATTACTGCATCACGTTTGGAGTAAAGAGTGGGCGAAAAAGACTGAGGCATGGCACGATACTCTCGAATGTAAGGAGCTAAAAGGTTACAGGAGTAGACAAGAAATGGAGAAGAGTGCAGTTCATTACGTAGATCTGCGCCGTGGTTAAGGTAGACAGGGTGCGCGAAGAGAAGGGAGTGGAAATGAAGGAGCATGGGGGTGGGTTGAGAGGTAGGGTGGGGAGGGACATGGAGTGGGTACGAGGGAGAGAGCAGAAGTTTTATCACTCTACAACATTCTTCTGTCGTCTTTTGCTCATTTTTATGCTAATCAGATATAAAGACTATTGCATTCTGGGCGATTTATAGCACAAATTCTTACAAACACATCTTTAAAGCGTATGAAAGCCTGTGTGGCAACTAGTTCCTATACACTGTTGCCAGACAAAACAACCACATCACACGAGCAGGCTTGCAGCGAATTTGTGCTGACGACTGTACATTCTCTAAAATAAATCGCTTAGGACGACGTGTTACGAAATCTACGCGGACGAGAATGTAGAACTTACACATTGATGGTCTTTACACCTCTTCCTCGGTGACCTGTTATGTCTATACTCTGTTCACTATCACTATAACATGTTCGCTTTCACTAGGCGCAAAATTGCCATCTCTCTATCTTGAATGCTGTGCTGTGACAAGGGATTAACTGTAGAATATCGTGCTAGTCAAGAAAGCATTTATCAAAACTGGAAAGTATGTAGTGCCGTAGTATTGACTTATTCTGCCATCAAGCCACGGAAATAAAATTGCAAAGGTCGAAACTCCCCGCCTAGTTAAAATGAATGAACCTTCAGCTCGTAAGCTTTGCATATCATTCAAGTTATATCCCGGCGATTTTATTCTTGCTTGTTTTTTAATGATAAGAATCAGATATATCTTAGATTATCCTCTAGAACCATCTTTTCTTCGTTGAATGAAAGCGTACAGCGGTAGCAAGATAAACCAAAAAACTAATACGACATTGAAGTGATGGAGGAAATATCCTCTTCCATGAATCGAAACAAACTTATTGCATGTAGAGAGTAAATAAATATAACTAAAAATACACGATGGTATTGTGGAGTAATAGGTGAAATATATTACTAAAGAGGAGGTGCGACTAAGTCTTCTCTGTGCCATCGAGAATACGGCTTTCAGTAGCAATGGTGGTGCGGGAAAGAGACGTCTTCATATGGTGGCACCGTTATAACCAAGCGGCTTATTTGCCTGGTTATACATACATCCTTCAGTTATATACATCCTTATCTCTCGAAAGCAGGACGTTGGGCTGTTGGGAATGGGCTACTTGAGCCTGTAGTTCACCGGATTCACATTTCAGATGAGCCTTCAGCTACGTCAACTAGTAGCATTGACAACACACCATCCTTTTCAACCAGCATTAACCCTTTCCATCCGCTGAAGTCATTTTTGTTTTGTTTTCCCACTCCACACCTCTGGGGAAGTGGGCAGAACGCAGGATTTTACCAGATGCAGGTTCTAGAACGTTCCCCTCCCCCCCTTTTTTTTTTTTAGTTTCCAAAGCAAGCGCTGTCATCGAAAAATGGAGCGTTACAGAAAACATTTCAGAGCTAATCATCGTTCTCACTCAGGTTTCTTGGAGTCTTCTGCTTTCCAGTGGGGTTGCATAGTTTTGTTGAGGTAAACCGCCAGATGAATGAATTAAGAATAAATGAGACTTTCGACGGAGAGCAATGAGATACAGTCCAGTTTAAACCCATCACTGCTAGAGACCTTTTCTAAGATGGAAAAGATATAAGGGAATAAACTGAGAATGAATTTCCCTCCGAACGCGCCAACCATTGTCATCCCTGTCATCGCACTGTCATGATCCTTTTGGGCCCGCCTTTCGTTAGCTTAGCAGGCTTCCTAACATCTCTTCTTTAGCTACTTATTTTGCATATGGTAACTCATTATTCGTTTTTACTCTGTTCAAAGTCCTTTTATCTCGACATAGACAATAGTTAAAGTAGTTGTTATAACCCTGGGCTCACATGAATGTAAACCCGTTGGACTGCAGGCCAAAGTTACCCTTCATTAACAGTACACCATCGTCCTATCGGGGGACAGGTGGGGGCTGGAAAGACGTTTGTATAACTAGGTTGCTCTACTCCCAAGTCATATTGGTGCCACCACTTAAAGGCATCCCTATCCCGGACCTATATAGATTTTTTTTTTACATAGCAGAACGGAGGAAGGAAAAATATATGAATAGAGAAAATATTTCATGCACCAGATTAGAGTGTCTTCCACTCCTGCATAATCAGCAACAGTTGGACTTGAACAGCAGTAGATGAAAAAAAAAAAAAAAGCGTTAAAGAATATACAAATGCACCAGATACAGAAATAAACTGGTGGGCTTTCAGCATTTTAACCCCCTTCAGGCCTAGGACGTCTCTTCTGTTTCATGCTTGTTACATACTGACGGTCGTATTTAGACCTGGCGACATGTTTCTTCGTGGGGAAGCTTAATGAAGATTGTCTTTGAGCTCGTTTATATGAGAGGTTTTCCATCAGACAGATAAACCCATGGAAGATAGAAAAAAAAAGCTGCCAACACTCCCAAGGAAGTGCAGGATGGTCTCCATGCAATTACAGTATACATTGACTTTTTCTGTACAAATGCAATGATGTACAATGAATACACAAGAACAGAGGACACCAAAACTTATGAGTTTATGTGGTTTAACCTCTGACTCCATAAATCTCTACAAAAGCTCTAAATAATAATAATAATAATCATCATCATCATCATCATCATCATTATCATCATCCGGACCTCCTTTCCCAACAAAGGGCAGGGTGAGGAGTAGCAATGTCCAGACAGCCCAAATTTGCCCAGTCCAATGGACCAGGCTTCCATTCACTCATCACTCAAGCCTCCGCAATCCTGGCTCTATCTGATACGCCAAAAACATTCACCACGTTCTGTAGCTTCACATAATCGTATCCGATAGAGTCAATCCAGACACTGCCATGTTAAAAAGGGTTGCCAAAATCTCTGATCATGCAATTCTCCTCACAACATTCATCCAGCCAACTCGATCTCCTGTCAGTTCCCTAGCCTCACCGACTTCCAAACCTCTCTTCGTCACACATTTATCCACCATATCTCTCTACCTTCTCCTTGGCCTACCTCGCCTCCTCCCTCCTTCGAATACTCTCAGATATACCTTTTTCACCACTCTATTGTTATCCATTCTCTCCACATAACCACATCATCTCAGTACACTCTCTTCGATTCTGGTGTCCACCGACTTCCTCCTTCCGCATCTTTCACGAATCACATTATTTCGTATCCTATCTTCCCTCTGTACTCCACATACATTCCTCAGCAGTCCCATCTCAACTGCTCTTACTCCTGACTACTCATTTTCATGCGACAACATAGTCTCACATCCATATATTAAAGTTGGCACTAACACTTCTTCATGTAAGCCTCGTGCAGATGCAACACTCAAGCCTCTGTTTTTCTTATCAAGGCCTTCATTGTACCAGTTACTTTTTTTCCTTGTGTCACTCTACTTTCAACTTCATTTGCACATTTTCCTCTCTTTTCTATCACTGTACCCAGGTATTTGAACTCTCTCACCAATTCCAGTATCTCTCCATTCACAGTTACATCGCACTGGGAGTCACCTTCTCTCTCAATAACCATCACTTTATTCTTTTCTACAATTACTTTCAAGGCACGATGCTTCCGGAAATCAGCAAAACTCTGCCCTAGCCTACCAAATTCTTGTCCGGTACTTGCAAGCAGTACTCATCATCAGCGTATATCAAATTTGAGATATTCCATCCATCACCATTCATTACCAATGCCATCCCTCTCTTCATTACTCGTGTTTTTACTTCTCCCATCGCCCCATCCATATATATATATATTGAACACCATGATCACACAACCTTGTCACACGCCCACACCGATTGCGAACCATTCACTTAGATGCCCATTAATCCTTACACATACTTCACTACCATCATAAAAACTCTTGACGGCACCTAGCAGCTTACCCTCTACAACGTACATGCGCAAAACTTTCCACAATCCTTCCCTGTCTACTTTGTCATATGCTTTTTCCAGGTCCATGAATGCCATAAACACCTGATGGTCCTTCTCACAAGCCATCTTTACTGTCTCACTGCAAATACTTGATCCACACATTCTCTGCCACCCCTAAAGCCACCTTGTTCATCGCTCACTAGGGCTTCTGATATCTGTCTTACTTTGTCTATAATAATTGTTCCATATACGGTACCTTCCCTACCACACTCAATAAACTTATGCCACGATAATTCTTGCACTCACTTAGCTCACCTTTATTTTTGTACTGGGGCACAATCACAGCCCTCTTCCACTCTGCCGGCACAGTTTCATTCATCCATGCCTTCTTACATATTTCCAACAAGCACTTCACTCCACTCTCTCCACTACACTTAAGCATCTCTGCATACACCTCATCAACCCCAGCTGCTTTCCCATTTTTCAGCCGCTTCACAGTACTCTTCACCTGTGTGAGTGTCACGTCTCCTGGTACTGCATTCCTTCTCTGTATCCCCCCCAAACTAATCATGTTTACAGCGGCTCTGCTCTCTCTATCCCCATTCATCAGGCTTTCAAAATATTCTTTCCATCTGGTCCTTACTTCATCTCCATGAGTTAATAATCTACCACCTACATCCTTCACACCATCACATTTCTTTCCACTTTCACTTCTACATTTCCACACCTCTTTCCAGAATAACTTTCTATTTTCAGACTAGTTTGCATTCATTTTTCTTCCTAGATCCTCATTTACCTCCTCTCTTTTCCTCTTCACTAGTCTCTTTACATGCTTCTTGCTCTCAACATGTTCAGTTCTCATTTCAACTGAACCTCTGTCCTGTAACCACTTTAGCCACTTCTTCCTCTTTTCCTCCACTGCTCTCTTAACCTCCTCATCCCACCACGCCATACCTTTCTTCTTTGTTGTTCCTCTTGACACACCACACACTGCTTTAGCATTCCTAACTAAGCAATTCCTATTTGGAGTCCACAGGCTGTCCAGATCCATTTAATTCCAATTCACTGATTCTATCTCTGATTCTACTATGGTCCTGCAATCATCTGCCATTTCTTTGATCGTCAGCTTCTCAACTTTCAGTCTCTCTCCCTGCCAACTCCTCTCTCTCCTGATCCACCTATCTCCTCTCAGCTTGATCTTGCATACTACAATCATATGATCTGCCAACCCTCCACATCGTCCTCTCACAGCCCTCGTATCAGCAACCATTCCCATCATCGACCTCTCTATGAGTACGTAATCAGTCAGTCTTCTTTCAACACAATTCCCGTTCCCTCTATACCATGTATGTTTATGTGCATCTCTGTGTTTGAAATACGAGTTACAAATGCACAACCTCTTCTCCTGACACATATCCTTTAGTCTTTTCCAATTATAATTTTCTCCTGGTAATCCATAACAACCCATTATCAGGGCTCTTGTTTGGCGAGCCACAGCTCGCAATTGTGAGTTTTTTTTTCCCTTCGGCGAACAAATTTTACAGCAAGTCGCCTTTGGCGAGGAGAAAATACATCCACTTCAGAACTCAGTAAACTACAAATTAAGTAAATCTCACTTAAATGAACAAAAATGCACGTTGTAATCGATTATTAAATCTTTCCTTGTTGTCACTGTGAATGTTTAAAAACTCATATGATTCTAATCATCACAATGTGTAAAAAAATAAATATATTTATTGCTCGTAAAATATTTCGGCACGTAGTCAGTTTGGCTATTATAAATTTATTTGGCTCATAAATCTGAAACCTTAGGAGCCAAATGGCTCGCAACCATCGGCAGTTAGCAAGATCCCTGATTATGTCATTCTCAGGACCATTCATTCCATTCATATCCCCCATTACAATCACTTTATAGCTCCTGGGCATTTCTTCCACTGCTTCACCCAGCTCATCCCAAAACCTATCTTTATCTCTCTCACTCCTGTCCTCACATGGTACCTATGCCACAATTACTGCCACTTTCACCTCAAACTTGAACTTGACATACATACACCTCGAGCTGACACATTTGTAGTCTCTCATTCCACTCTGCCACACCTCATTCATCAACCAAGCAACTCCTTCCTTGCATCTTCCGCCCCCATTCATTCCCGATCTTACACATTGCACACCCTCCCACTCCTCCACTTCGCACCCTTTCATCTTTGTTTCACACAATACCATCACAGCATATCTCGTACTCTTGAACACAGTCACCACTTCCACCCTCTTGCTCTCCTCATTCACACCTCTCACATTCCACATGGCCATGCGAGTCTCCCCATTTGGTTGGGGCCCTGGGCAAGTATTGGACCCTCCGAGGCTCTCTGAAACGACTGCCATGATTAAGTGATTTTGGATAGGGGAATTTGGGGGACACTTAACCCTGCCAGAAACCCCGGTTATATGGTTACCACCCAGTAAAATAAATGGTTTCCTGGGCACAGGAAACCATTTGATTTGTCACTCAGTGTAGAGATCATATGGCACCTCTACATTGAGTGAGTGGATGATGGGCACCCCCACCTACCCCCCCCAAAAAAAGTAATAATAATAATAATAATAGTGTCTGAGGTGCTTGCTCAAGGAATAATTACATTTCATTTGAAGTTAACTGGTGAACAAATAAGAGAGTGAACCAAATTGAAAAATATTTGGAAAAAGAAAAAAGAGAAAGAAATGGAAAGGAATAAAGAAACTGAGGGAATACAACAGGTCTCCATACTATGCTGTGGAGAGCTTATACAAAATAACTACAACGTGGTCAAGTAGTTGAACCTCGAATGTTCAGACATTTCCCAAAACTGGATAAAATAAGAATATAACATGCATGTATACAGTTCACCACTGAGTAGTTGGCAAAGATAAATTTATTTTAACTCCTGGATATTTAGTGATTTTCCAGGGATGAGTATAAAATCCAGGTGACAGCCATTTTAGTAATAGTCACTGCTCTCCATTTTCCTACTTGACCATGCACGGGTTACTCTTCGTTCTTCTTCTTACTCTTAACCCCTTGAATTCGGTGACCCCCTGTGTATTTTACTCCTGTTATCATCAAACAGTTTAGCTTACAGGAGACTTTTTGCAAAGGAGAGGTTAGACAGCTTTCATTGCTGTAGTCCCTTCCCTGCTTGAGGTCCTTTATACACTGAATACAGTCTTCTAGTGGTGACAATTGCTATGAAAAAGAAAAAAAAATGGATATCTTATATACAACATTCGAATCCATCCAACAGTATTTCAACCCTCCACTGGTCTATTGCTTCCTCAGCTTCACACCTCAGGCCAAGCAGACTGGTTAGATTGCTCCTAGCGAATGGCACTAGAGAAAATAGACGAGCGCATTGTGCGTACCTCTCAATTACGGGGACACTGTTATCAGTAGGAAGGTTCAAGTGCCTCGCCTTTAATTTAACTCATCGATGTGACATTCTTTTCAATGGGGGCGCTTAACCCCTCCGTGGCCGCCAGCGTCGAATGACGTTTAGCCGATGGATGGCCGCAGGGATCGTTTGAGTGCGGCTTATAAAAAACTGCAAAAATTTGGGGGAAGTGAATGTATGTTCTGAACATCTTCAGACTGACCTACATTTCACTCCCATACACCCCAAGCAGTTCAGAGCCTGCTTCTGTAATGAGTGGATTTTCGATTTTTTCGCTCTTGGCCATGCCTAAACAAGCACAACTACACCCATTATCTCGACCCTGGCAGAAAATATCATCTTTGTCCTCTCTTTCAAAACATACACAATCACCTGTTTACGATTATGAATCAATACAGACACAAATAAAAATGACATAAGTGAAAAATTCATTTTTGTCTTGGTATCTTTACCTATTTGCTCAGGTTTGTTGTAATGGTTTGGATCATTCAATGCAGTGCGACTTGTAGAAAACTGTGAAAACTTTCGGAAGTGAATGAACATCTAGGACATGAGACTGACCTTGACTTCACCCTCTCACATATCATCTGTCAGTTCACCACAGGCTGCCGTAGCAAGTGGATGTACGATTTTTTCGCTCGTGGCCATGCCTAAAAACACATAGTTGCACCCATTATCTCGACCCAGACAGAAAACATAATCTATTTCTTCCCTTGCAAAATACACACAACCACCCTATTTATGATACAGCAACTTACATTGCGAAAATAACAAGGTAAAATGATAGAGAAAGGTGAAGGTGTTGTTATGGAAAAAGTACGTTTTCCCCCGTCTGTAAACGTATTTATTTGTGCTTTGTCTCTGTATTCGTAATAATTAGACTTATTTGTGGCTTTGAAACTGCATAACGATTCTATTTTTAGCCATGCACATGGTGTGGGGGCTGGAAGTTGCAACTCAACTTCCGTATTGCTAATCGGATCTTTTGTGGGAGAACCTAGCATTGGAGAACGGGCAATTTTCTCATTTAGGACTGAAAATTTAACCCTTTCACTCGCATTTCCAAGCATGTGCACACCGATAACGTAAAAAATAACTCGAAACTACCATAAACATATTTTATATCAAAAAGGTGAAAAAATATTCATAATTTTTTTCCAGACATTCCTAACTATTATGTACTGAAATCATTCGATATCATCATATCTCATATATGCGCAAAATTTCAGCACCATTTGCATTGTTTTGGGGGTAAAAAAAAAAAAAACTGCGAAATTGCACAGCGGCAATGCCGCTGGGCGGTGATACCGGTTGTCGATATTTCTGCAACTTATGTGCTCCATTGCAAGCCACAGAATGGGTCTAGGAAGCTGGGATTTGCACTGTTAGGTGCGGCTGAACTTTCTCTTCAATATGGCAAGAAAAAAAAATCAATTTTCGAAACTTCAAAAAATGGCCTCGGCGTTGGCCTGGCGCACACGGAAAATTCCGGGCCTTCGGCCACGGAGGGGTTAAGAGATAAAGGAAGTCTAATCAAGGCACTGCATGGTATATATATGAAAATTTGAAGGCACAATATCGGAGAGGCAAGTAAATAAGCACTTTTTACCGCGCTATTCGTACCGATTGTTTTGTCTGACCATTCCACACACACCCCTTTCCACCCTTTCATCGATAAACTTCCTCATTCCACAAGTTCCCCAAACTTCCGCATTTCTTACCCTGCCCTACTTACGCTGTCCACATGCATGTCATAACATTCCCACTTGTAAGTTCATTCTTGATTCACACACGTCATTCAAAAGCTTCATATCCAAAGGCCACCCATCAGCATTTGTCTCCAGTTCCAGTATCATCTTTGCTACCTTTGCTTTGACATCTGTCATATTCTTATTCATAAGCTACATACTAATAAGCATGGGACACACCTTTGTCTCACCCCAATACTAATACTGAACTCAACGCTCAAACATATATCTCCTCTCGCACATGCTTTACTGACATTTAACGAGCTCTTGTGCAGTATTTGGCAGCTTTCCTTCCACTGTACTGAGCATATGTTTCAACTTCCATAATTTCTCTCTTTTCACATTGCAAGTGTACGTGAGGGTGACATTCTGTAATGAAGGGGCTAGTGCCTGTGAAGATTAGATGGTGACCGACAAACACAAGACGCCAGAGAGGGCAGTGAATGCACATTACCTTGGGAGTACATATAGAGTGTAATGACGAGAGACATAGAGTAGTAAACATTGACTATGGAACCTGACTGACAAATAAGCTTATAATGAATTACTCACTGAAAATGAAACTTTGATTTACAGAAAGAACAAGTGATGTGGGAAGATTCTGCCCTCTTATCTCCTTTTCTAATGGGGAAGCACGGTAGCTCAGTAGTAGGGTGTCGGGCTCGTAATCGTGAGGTTGTGAGTTCGTGCTCCGCTTGGTGGCTGCTGTGCTGGGACGGGTAGCGCTCTCCTGTAACCCTAGCAGGGCTGTATGATCTGATGAGGTCTGGTAGGCTGTCGGGCTCATAATCGTGAGGTTGCGAGTTCACGCACTGCCCGGTGGCTGTTGTGGGGGGAGGGATAGCGCTGTCCTGTAACCCTAGCAGGGCTATATGATCTGACGAGGTCTAGCTAGGGGATTAATCCTTTTCTAATGTTTATGAAGACTGACCTGACGACTGAAAGACTTGGCAAAATTATACTTTCTGCCACTACTGAATTTTTGGTTTTCATTTGTTTATTAGTTTCTTCAAAAAGGAAGGGGGGATCTTTCATGGTAATTAATTGCAGGATTTTTTTTTTTTTTTCATCAGAGACAATGAATGCAGGAAGGAAAAACGTATTTAAAAAGTTAAAATAATCGTTAAGATAACAAAGGAAAACCAGTAACCGTAATATGGTGTCCCCACCATCAGATGACTAACCTGTTGTAAACATGCGCATCTACGACAGAGTATGAGTAAGTTCACCTCCTCTAACCAAACTAGACCAGAGCCAAACTGGTATTATAATTTACTAGTTTACTGTGAAGGTCAAGCAGGGAGTCAATGTTCACCCCATTACTTTTATAAAACTGCATGGGACGGCTATAGCATGTTAAGACGGTAGAAGATAATGGAAAACATGAGAGAGAATGGTGCATCATGGCATAGTGGTTCGTTGGAGGGTAGAGACACAGAGCTTGGAAATCATGTTGCCAAGGCATTCTTTCACAAGATGGTATAAAAATGAACAAATATCTTTTCACCTGACCGATTTAGAGGAGCTGTAATTCTGCTGTGACTTGCAACGTCAGTGAAGAGAGGAATAGCATCATTAAAAAAAAAAAAAGCGTAACTACACAAACACATTTGGAAAGGGATCATTATTCAGTGCTTGAACGAAACAGCTCAATCCATAGTTAACAAGTGCTCATGGGCCGTCCGCATTCCTCGCACTTGATGGTCCGTTTATGTGCTGTTCTAGTCTAACGTTGTCACTTGGATTTTTTGCAGCTAACCAACTGATCATGTTATTTGCAGCTTTGGAAAAGGAACTCAAGTTGTCCGAATGTAAGTCCGAGATACACACACAGACACAGGGCTACTGCTATAGTATATTTTAGTTGTAGCTATGGGCAAAAGATTCTACGGAGATCCTATGCCGGGCGCCGGGAGCGGCGTTTTTTGGTCAAAATGTGATCACTCATTAAATATAGTAAAATTTTGTTCAGTCGTGATCGGACCAAGTTTTTTCATATCAGCGATTTTTTTGCGATGTTTGTGCCAGTTTTGGTGTGATTTGAATGTGTAGTTTCGGCTGCCCAAAACACACAAACACACACACACACACACACACACACACACACACACACACACACACACACACACACACACACGCACACACACGGCTAGTGCTATAGTATATTAGATTACCAGAACTGGCCAGAAAATTAGTATTATAGATATATTGTGTCTGGGGATCTCTTTTGGGATCGATCACACACAAATATACCATGGCTCGTACACATGCACATTTTTAACTGTCAGTCCAATTGCACAAAGTGGTTCGCACATGCCGGTTTGAGCTTGCGGATGCTCGGAAACGTCCATCCACACACTCAAACCAGCAGATCCGAGCATCCACACACTCGAACCGGTATGTTCGATCCACTTTGCCCCGTTGGACTGACAGTTAAGACTGTGCGTGTGTATGAGCCCTTAGATAGGGCTAGGCTATGATAACTAAGGGGTTAAAAGTTTTCTATACCTTCGAAGCTACAGCATCAACGCAAAAAATGTATAGGTTCTCGACCAACCAAGCTTCATTATAAAACGATTCTCTGTTTTTCTCCTTTGACACCTAAAGCCATCTGCTGGCACAAATGTAAACTAAGACTTGATTTAGAATGAACCTCAGATGGCGACCATTAACATTAGTTTATAATTTTGCCGATAGATGACAAGAGCATTCTCCTGGAGTGATGTAGAAGAAAAACTGAAAGGAAACAGAAGAAACTGAATGGAATTATAGGAATCACGCAAAAATAAATGAACTGAAAGAAGCGATGAAAGATGGGAAGATTATTCATGGTAAAATTATGAAAGAAAGGCGAAGGACTGTGGAAGAAAACGATGGAAAAAAAATAGTAATATGAGGAGGAAAAAAGGTTGAAGAAGAATGCTAACTTGAAACTTAAGAAGGAGCAGGAGGAAGTTGATGAATACATTGATAAGATTGAGATATGTTAATGGAAAAGTCAGAATTAAGCTTAAATCATTTCAGGCCAAGGCCGTCATTCTTATTCTTGCCGTGCGCAAAATATTTTTTGGAAGGGAGGGGAGGGAGAGAGATTTCTTGTGGTGTAGGGTTCATTTGGATGTATGTCCGACCCCTCCATCACGAAAAGTCTTTCTTAAGCTTCATAATATTTTCTGTAGATTGCAAAGATATATAAAGTACGTCATTTCAGTAGTAGCGGTTGCAACCCTAGGCTTATTTCACCGTAAATCTGATGGGCTGCAAACTTAGATTGCACTTCTTCCGCATTCATCCATTCTCCGCTCGGAGGATAGGGAAGGAATTGAACGAGGTTTGTGTAGACAAGCAGCTCCGCCTCACATTGATAATTTGATATCGACGCTGGCCGGTGAAGGCGTCTTTCTCTTGCAGCACCTCATCGCAGTATAGGAGTTAAATAAAACTTCTGTTGTTGGCAGAAGAGGAAAAAGATTACGACATCTTAACTCTTATGCTGGTTATAAAGTTCCTCCTTGTCAAAATGCAGTCTGAATCAAGAAATCACAGAATTATAAACAATAAGCAATGCTTTAGCGAGTAGTAAATTGGAATTAGTGGGTACATAATCTGCCATTTTAGCCTTCATTTCAGCCATCTTCAGGTCACGTTGGAATGCCTCTTGGCAAGGCTAAGGAAAATGGATTATGTCTGTCTTTTTCGTTATTTAAGGGTGCGGGAAAGGGACGCCTCCTCGAGGTGGTACTGATCTAATAGAGCTTTGCTGTCCAGTTATACAAACGTTTTCCTCCCTCTCCCTTCGCCTCCCGGAAAGAGGATGGTGAACTACAGCTCAAGAACAACCTCCACATGCAGTCCAGTGGGTTCACGTTCAGATGAGCATGAAACTGCAACTACTACTGCTAAAACTACTACTGGTCCTAAGTGTTGCCAACCTGAAAATTCATTTTGGGTCCAAATATCCCTAAAGAAATTATGAAAAAGTCCCTACGTGTCCCTACGTACAAAGTCAAATTCCCTACGTGTCCCTGCGTACAAAGTCCCTATTCCTGTCCATTCATGATTATTAAATTTATTTTTCAACAAGAAATGCACAATATGTTTCTTTTGAAGTGATTAATAAGTTTCATGGATAAAGGAGAACCAAATAATGAACGCAGTAACATTTAATGTTTATGAGAGAGAAAGAAAAAAGTTATTTTGTTTCAATACACATCCAATTTTCTAATTTACTCTTTAATTCAGAACAGGAAAAAGTAGCTTTCATAGCTTGTTTTAACTGTAGTTAACTTGATAATATATATCATTGCCTAGAAATTCTTTTAATTATTCTTGATGATCATGAGAGGGTGAAAATACAAGGTATTATTAAATGAAAGAGGAATAGTGAAAAAAACAGCGCGATATCATATTTCATCAGAGCTGAGAGCCTGAGACATTGAGTTTTCTTGTATTTTCGTCAAAGAAAACGAATAAGTGAAAAAGGGACGTTATAATTACATAAAGGACATGAAATTTTTTCATTTGGTACATTTCTTACGGAAAAATATACTAATTATCAGTGAATGTCCGCAATCCCTAGGTTTTTAAGAATTTTGCCTGGGTGTCCCCTATGCCCCTATGCCACTGAAAATTAGTCAAAAGTCCTTCGGTTTAGAGACATATCCCTACGGTAGCCTACTAGCCATTTCAAACAGTACGTAGCAGAGTAATACATTAAACCATATTCATATGCATGAAGTCACTTGGCGTACTTTTACTGGTTGAAGCGCTACACAGATCGAACGTAGAAAGGACAGCCACTGAACGCAGAGCAAGGAAATCATGGTGCTTAGGAGGGACCTCAGGGTTGGGAACTCAACCAGAATTCTGCAGGAGACCGGGCCTGTAAAGCAGCCATCAGTGACAAGAAACCGATTTATGCACGAAACACTGACTTAGAGAGAGAGAGAGAGAGAGAGAGAGAGAGAGAGCCCTGTTGGCCAAGATTAGAACTCATTAACATCAAGAAAGCAGACAGAGAGCACATAGGCCTATCTCCGCCAATGACATTGCCATTAAAAAGGATGTGGATCCGGATCCTTGGAGATACAGTATTGTGTGGAATATTTAGGATCCGGATTCGCCCCCAAATTTAATGAATTGTTCCTTGACCCATGGACCACTCTTCCACAAAATTTTGTAGAAATTGAGAATGTGGAGATATTGGGCGGGATGCATAGAATCAGCATCCGCACCCGGATCCGCCCCCAAAGTTAATCAATTCTTTCTTGGTCCATGGCCCACCCTTCCACAAAATTTCATTGAAATTCATTGAGAACTTTTGGAGATATCGGGTGGACAAACAAACAAACAGACAAACATGGGTAAATACATAACTCCTCCTACTTCGTGGAGGTAATAATCAGTTCAGCAAGATGGAAACATGGTAGCCAGTATTGTTTTTCACCTCAAGCAACAATGTCATTTTTACTCGTAGCTATAGCACGTCTGATGAGTTGATGGACCGGTGGGGTGGGTGTGAAGAGCTGGTGTGTGGGTGAGTGGATGGATAGGTCCATGGAAGGAATAGATCCGTGGACTTTATACTGTGTATCCCTGGGGAAATGGGCCCAAGAGGAAAAAGGTTCAGGCGGTAAAATGGGACCCAGGGAGTGGCCATCCAGGATCCCAGGCAATGTCGATATGCACGATCTCAAGCTTTACGCGGGCAAACCCGGGTTCCACTGCTAATCTTTAGTAGAAGACGAAAGCGTAGTTTTATTTCTGTCGACTGCCCAATGTCCATTTGGGCAAGCAAGCACTTTTTTTTGCTAAGTTCAAATCTTTCCCGAGAACACGATTTACTGCAGTTAATATTGTTTAGGATCTCCAGAACTTCTCCTTCTCACATCTTAAACCCATAGTAGACGTCTGCCTTAATGATCTTTCTGTTGTCGATAGCCTAGGCATCAGTCGATATCAACCATCTTTCTAACTAACTTCTAGTTAGAATGAAATGCCAAATTACTATTTGAACAGACGGACTGGTTCATGTGGCTATGGGTGAGTGGGATGTCAATTTTCACCATCCCTAGAGGCACAGGAATAAACTCTTTTGCTCTTGATATGCAAAACTCTAACTGCTAATTATTCCATCTAGGATGGAGCAGCGAATGACACGCGAGACAGACTGATGTTTGTGTGGATATGAGTGGGAAGCATGTCGACCTGGACCATCGCGAGGGTCACAGGAGTCAACCTTTCAGCCATGTGTAGATGGATGAAACGCTGGCTGCAGGAGGCCCACATCAAGTAAGGCTCCGGTATAGCTATGTGGATCCAGTATATCCAATATATAAATATCCTCTCTGTGCTGGACGATTGCATTATGTTCCCTTGGTAAACTGTCCAGCGAGTTCCATGTACTGGAAACCACCTTCCTTGTACCCACTTCTTTGCTAGTGCTCAGAGTACGCAAAGTATCTCTTTTTATTGAAGAATTATTCCCATCATCATCATCATCATCAACAACATCACCATCATCATCATCATCATTAACATCACCATAATTATCATTATTATTTTTTTCCAGTACTTAGGATGGGGTAAGAATTACTGTATAATTAAATGCTCATATTGTGCTTAATGTAAAGATATATTATATCCACACATTAAAACTGTTTATTGTTAAGATAAAATATTATACCCACTTACAGAAATTGCGTTTATTGTGAAGATACACTACATTTACGTAATGGTATTGTGCTTATTGTGAAGATAAAATACTATACCCATATAAACTAATGATATTGTGTTTGACGGAAGATACTCTTGTGTTTTCAAAGTTAAGAAAATTTAGATACTGAATATTGGTATGTTTCTTTCATCTCAAGAAGTGACAGTTCTGTAAAATTCAGGAATTACGAATTTTTCTCTGCTACATCTCTTTTTATTTTGCTTGATGACAGGCACTCATTTTTTTCGTTTTTATAGATAATGAATGGAGGAGGGAAAAACAAAGGAAAAAAAAAGTCCTTGTGGCTAAAGGCATCCTCATTCATAAAATATTTATAACAACTGGATTTGAATTGAAGTGGATTAAATGTTTGTGGGAAACAATTCCCAGGAAGTGAATTCCAGAGAGTAGTAGTTCTGGGGATAAATGAATTTTGATAAGCAAAGGTTCTGCTTTGTGGGGGAGAGAGTGTGAGTTCATGGGCGCTACCAGCTGCCCGAGTATTTCTGGAGAAAATGTGAAGGGAAGGCACAATTGAAGCCAGTTCGTCAGAGCACTTACGGTAAAAATATCGATAAAATAATGCTAAAAAGCAACATCTCTACGTACTGATAATGGAGGAACGTCCTGTGTATTGGCAGGATTATTGATTTCTGCCAGGACTGATGACGCTGGTCTAGCCCTAGAACACAAACCCCGGGTGAATTCCATCCGACCCACATGACGTCATTGCCATTGTGTATGGTTCCCGTGCTCCCAGGGTTACCAGTCCTCCAGTAGCTTCATTTGGCAGCCAGTTATGGTAGAGGAAGGATACACCATCACTTTCTGCATGTGGGTCTCTGCTGTAGGCCTTGGTTCGTATGTGCAAAGGCTAAAAACCAAAGTGAACATCGGGTTTCTACCAAAGCAGCAGGGGCATGGCAACCCCTTCAGTGGTGTCCCAAAGGACCTGGGAGGATGTGAGAGGTTTTCCAAAGGCATATGCTGAATTTTGGGGGGGATGTGATTTTTTCGTGAAACAAACCAAAATTTCCCTACTTTTAGTCTTTATTTTTATTACTCAGTATCCATAACAAAGTGATGTGATTTTCCATGCTTTGTAATGGTAATTTAAAGTACAAAGCCTGAAGTTCCTTCTTGTACATTTATTATATCAGTGCTCTGTATTTAGTATTTTTTCCAATTTTCCATTTTCGGGTGAAAAACACCTGGGGTTTGTGATAGTGTTACTAGGAAGAAGGGTTTGTGTTCTAGGGCTAGAGTGCGAGCTGTTTGCAGAATCGTTTAATGTCACCCAGCTGGTAAAGCAACCAACCAGAATACCTGATAATCCTGACCATAATGCCCATCTCTTGGATTTATTCTTGACAAATACTCCAGATCACTACAGGATGGAGGTACTGTCACCACTTGGATCCTCTGACCACAATCTCATCAAAGCCTCATTAGTTAACCCCCCCACATCTCCCTGTTCTGAATCTGTCAGGGTGACCCGATGGCACTTTGATAGGGCAAACTGGAGTGGATTTAGAAATTATCTTGCTGACATTCCATGGCAGTCTTTCTTCTCTAGTGATCCCAGTTTTATCCAGTCCCACATTTGCGACTTAATACTAGCTGATATGGATTTATTCATACCAAGTCAACAGTTCACTAAAAGATCAAACTCTCCAAAATAGTTTGATGGCATCTGTGCCAGAGCAACAGCCCAAAAGTCATTAGCATATAACTTACTTACATTCAAAAACATCTGAATCACTCTCTCAATTAAAGAATGCTAGAAATCATGGAAAAGCTGTATTAAATCTAGCTAAATCAAACTTTCTTCAAAAGCAAGCATCAAAACTACTTAACAACCCTAATGACAATAGAATATTCTGGTCAACTCTTATTTCTTTCAATAATAACTTTAACAAGTCATCTTCCATTCCCCCACTAAAATCTTCAGATGGCACCATTACAAATGACCCACGTGGGAAAGCGGATATTTTTGCCAGTACATTTGCTAGAAACTCTACCATAGACGATACCAGCCAGAATGTCCCAGTACTAGAACTTGTCTCTCCCGAAACTGCCCCACTTAAAATACAGACAAGATACATAAAATCCATCCTGGACAATTTACCTACCAACAACGCTCCAGGCCCAGATGAAATTCCACCAACTGTCTGGAAAGTGTTCACCTGAACTTGCCTCTGTTCTAGCTAAATTATTCAGACTATGCATACATACTCCAAATTCATGGAAAGAAGCCAATATCCACCCAGTTCCAAAGAAAGGAAGTTCCTCTGACCCCTCTGATTACAGACCAATAGCTGCCACATCTTCTCTTGGTAAGGTATTTGAAACTTTAATTAATAAGCACATTGTTAAACATCTTGAATACTGCAACTTAATAAGTGACAGACAATATGGTTTTCACCACGAAAGATCCACCATTGACATACTCAATCTCCTAACTCATACCATCCATCAATCAATTGATCTACCGTACATGGAGAAACTCATGCAGTTGCTCTTGATATTTCTAAAGCTTTTGACGAGTATGGCACCATTCTCTGCTGTCCAAACTCCCTTGCTATGGACTAACGTCTTTTGTTCCTTTGATTTCTTCATATCTTAGTGAAGGGAAAATAAGAGTAAAAGTAGAAGATGTATATTCCAATTTCCAGTCAATTAACGCCGGAGTGCCACAGGGATCTGTTCTGGTGCCAACCCTATTCCTGGTTCATATTAATGATCTCTTATCTGTCACCCACAATCCCATCCACTCATACGCAGATGACTCGACACTACATAGTTCATTCACACTCAGACACCCATTTACAAAGACTAATATCTCTGCCTCTCAACTCAGTTCAGCAATCTCCATAAATCAAGACCTAACTATGATCAGTGAATGGGAACAAAACAACCTTGTCTCTTTTAATGCTAGTAAAACTAAATATATACAATTTACTAATAGACAGATATTGCCAGATTCGTATATTACCGTCAGTGCTGCTAATATTCCCATCTCCAAAAGTATTGAAATTCTTGGCGTCTCACTTAACAATATCCTCAGCTGGACGTCTCATGTTAGATCACTTGCTAAAACCGCCTCAAAGAAACTTGGATTATTGTACAGAGTCCGTAACTTCTTCGCTGATAAGCAGTTAGCTGTGATTTATAAAAGTCATGTATGCTCTCATCTTGAATATTGCTCACCCTTGTGGAATGGATGTGGAGAAGTTGCATCAAAACAAGTAGCCAAATTCATAACAAAGCTGTTAGAATTATTAACAACCCTGCCATTACAAATAAACTACCTCCCCTGCAAGTAAGAAGGAATGTTGCCACCTCTCCATGCCTTCCCTCGTGCTACACGGGCATCTGGTAGCGCTCATGACTGGAATGTCACTCAGACATATTGCAGAACTTCTGCCTATCAGAATTCTTTCATTCCCTGAACTGCATCTCTTTGGAACTCGCTTCGCCAGAGTTGTTTCCCTCCAAATTTAAACCCACAGCTGTTCAAGTCTAACTGTTACAGATATTTTATGAACAGAGGACACCAGTAATCTGGTGTATGGATAATTTTTTTATTCATTTGTTTATCCTCCGTTCTGTTATTTAAAAACAAAAAATCTAATGGCTTTACTTTGAATTTTGTCCAACTGCCACAATGCAGCTGCTCCACATCCACTCCACAGTGGTGAACAGTATTCGATCAGAGAACACACATGACTTTTGTATATTATGGCCATCCGCTCGTCAGTGAAGAACTCACGAACTCTGTACATAAGTCACAATTTTTTGGAAACATTTTTAGCATATTATTTAACATAATCTGTCCAGCTTAGGTTGGGGTTTAGAGTAACACCTTGGATATCAACTGTAGTGGATATGGGAATAATGACGTCATTTAAAATTATGTGAGAGTCTGAGGGACTCTTTCTGTTGGAGAAATTAATGTAACTGAGACCAGATTTGTTAGTTCCCATTGATTAATTTTAGAAAGGTCCTAGTTCAGAGAAATTGCTGTGTTTATTTGGGAATTTATAATATCAAATTGTGTAAAGGAGGTACTAAATGTGAAAGAACTATGAAGAGTCGAGTCATCAGCATAAGAGTGTATTGGGTTGTGAGTGACAGATAGGAGGTCATTTATATGAATGAGAAACAGGGTTGGCGCCAAAACTGGTCCCTGAGGTACGCCAGCATTTATGGAAAGAAACTGAGAATAAATTCCATCTACCATGACCCGTATTTTTCTATTATGAAGGTAAGAAGAAATTAGAGGAACCAATGATGCAAGGCCATAGTGTGACATCTTAGACAATAAGGCCCGGTGCCATACTCTGTCAAATGCTTTTGATATATCAAGTGCTACTGTGTGTGTTTCACCGTGTTGGTCTATTGTTTTGTTAATCTGATGGGTAAGAAGGCAAAGAATGTCTACAGTTGAACGTTCTTGTCTAAATCCATGCTGCCGATCATTGATTAATTTATTGATTTCTAGATGCTTGATTGTGTGTTTCTTAATTACTGTCTCAAAAACTTTACCGAGAATGGAAGTTATTACAATTGGTCCATAGTTTGATGGATCAGAAGCAAAGCATGAACATATTGTAATGTTATAAAATACCATTACTTTGATCCATTCAGCCCGAAGGGTCGCCCTTAATATGAATAAAAACCATTGGAGTTGGCTAATATTAAAGACATCTTCGGGTCGAAGCGGCTAATGAAGACAGCTCGTAAGGTTGATGAAAACATTAACACTACAGCTTCAGAATTAAAGATTAATGAAAGGCACACTATAGCAAATAACACTAACAGCATAATTTTGCTCGCATATAGCAGTCGTCTATTTCTACATATGGTTAATGTTCTTCCATCTGAAGAATTTACGGCACTGTGGGTGCTAGAGGACACTTTCAGGTAGATGCTCAGATATGATCAGGTGATGGAGATGCCTGGTTGTACAAACGTCCTTGTCTCCTTCTCTCCCAGCTGATAGGGGGATGGTGGGCTGCAGTAGGATAGCTTTGACCCGTAGTTCACTTGAGTTTCATTTAGTTAAGTTTAGGATTGCAACTACTGATACTGCTACTGTACTGTGTAATTAAGATTCCGTGAGAACTAACCCTGGAGTCTGTGAATGCTGTTATAACCCTTACTGTGTTCATGTACCAGAATCGTAACTGAAAAGGAAACCCCCCCATACTGTTAGGCTTGCCAAATAAGAAGCTAGTGGGAAGGAAGGGACAGACGAAGAATTTTATGATGAGGCAAATTTTAGGAGAAACACCACTTGTCAGGGCTTACCACAATACGGGGGGGGGGGGGGCAGTATTTTGCTAGTAAAAGACAATCATCAACATACACAAGCTTAATTAATAAGAAAAAACATACAGACACCAATCCCCAGACAGTTATACAAGCCCATTTGCGTCTTACTGAGAACTTCAAGGTGACGGCCGAAACGAAACACCTAAATCCATCCAGGACAATGGAAGAGATGACACCTTTCATACAGTTTTTCTCTTGCTGTCTCCAACCTTCTGACTGGAATGGTAGGATATAGTCTTCATTAGCCCGTTCACTGTTATGCTTTGTTTGCTATAACTTGACCAAAAATTAACATCTTGAATGCCGAGTTCTAATACTAACTTAATACTGGAAAATGATACTATTTATGAAGAAGTGCAATGGAAAGGATGTAGAGCCATAGCATTGTCATTTTCCGCCACGGGACTATGTACGTAAAATAAGGTGAGAAAGGACAAAAATCTGAGCCAAGTTATCGTATGAGAACTACAGTATAGGTGGCTCCCCTAACTTGAGTTAAAGCTTGCGGTGGCAGTAGCAAGATGAAAGACCTGAAAAAGGGCGTCATCGCAGTTAAGAGGTTAATTCCTTTACTATGGTGGGTGTCTCCTAGATGATTTTGTCTGGTTGTGAACACAGAGAGAGAGGGGGGGGGGGTCAACGCAAAAAAGGATTTTGTTTTTTTTGCAACTGTTATGAGAGGTTCCCTAAGCAGTATGACATCACCCATCCGTACCAAGAATACAACATATATAATAGACATCATGATTCAGTAGGGTTCATGGGGATTTTTTTTCTAATCTGTTGCGACAGGTGTTCCATATGCTGCACGAAATCGCCTGATGCTGGGGGAATAAAATATGAATGACATAAATGTATTGAATTGGATAGGAGGACCAGTTACTATACTCCTTCCATCTTAACATAGCCCAGATTTTCGCATTTCTGCACCATATTTCCCATACCACAGTAGTGGAAACAATACTAAGGCTCTACATCCTTTTTTTTGTGACTAGCCTCACATTCTAGTGTCAATCATTTCAGAATGGAAGGATGGCAACTTTGGGCCAAATTAAAATGAGAAGAGGATAACTACCATTTGCACGAGGTCAAAAGCTACTAGAGGGAAGGAGCAATCACTTTAATTAGAGGATGTATTTATTTTCTTCAATCCTCTACCTGCTGGACCAAGACGATTTGTCCAGTATAGGTGGGATCTGTAGTAGTGAATGGGTTCGGAAGGTTACAGCTAAAGTTGAAAAGTCTCTCCTGAGATGAATAAAATCATCAAAGGCGACATGAAGATACAAAATGCTTCATCATATTACCGTGTCAGAGTTTCTAAAATATGTTTCAGTACCTAACTATTAAAGCCTTAATAATTACACTCTCTCTCTCTCTCTCTCTCTCTCTCTCTCTCTCTCTCTCTCCACCCACGTAACTCTACATAGCATCCACCCCTTCCTCAAGTAACTCTGCATGGCTTTCACAGCTCTCCCTTCCATCACACGTAAATCCACACATTATTCACCCTCGCTCTCCCTTGACACTCTTCCACTCCTCGTACCTCCACACAGCATCCATCCCCTCCTCCCACGACACACATTCTTTCACCCCACTTAACTCCACACATGATCTATCCTCTCCAACCTCGAACCCCCCCCCCCCACTGAACTGCACTATCTAGTCCTTTGTCCACCAGCTTTCTCGTGCCGATCAGACTTGTGGGCTTATTTTTATTTCCCCATTTGTCCCTGTTTACCCAGTGGCACAACTTGGGGACTGGGTGCGAAATGAGTAATGCGAGTTGTGTTCAAGGGAAAAACTAGAACATAACAAGACTGTACTGCCTGCCTTAATGACCCTCGTGCAGTCGATAGGCTGAAAATGTAAACCCTCTTCTTCTTCCATGTGATTCTCAGTTTACCTCATCTTCTTTTCCCAGCCATCACTACTGTTGTTACAATTACAACCCCAGGCGTCAGTTGAACGTCAGCACATGTTGGACTGCAAACTGAAGTTTTCCTTCTTCTGTAGTCCAGCCTCCTCCTTTCGGGGGACGGGGAATTAGTTGAGGAATGTCTGCCTAACCAGGCAGTGAAGCTGTCCGGCCATATCGATGCCACAACATGAAGGTGTCCTTCTTCTGCATCCCTGTTCTCGTAAAGCTTACCAGTAACTTTCCTAATACAGGTTAAGGAAGAAACCAATAAATTTATCTACAGTTACAAGTTTTCTCCTATCATAATTACTGAGTACCATTTAACAACCTACTAGTATTTTAGACTGTTATTTCGTAATCTCATCACCAAGAAAAGTCTCTCTGTCTGTTTGCAGTGTGAATATGTCAGAAATGCAACCGAAGTGAAGGAATTGCATGAGATAGCTTCTAGGCCACAGTCAGAGGAATCTAAGGCTAAATGCAATTGTCCGATGGCGGTAAGAAAATATTTTTAAAGCACTGTCGCAGTGAAGATGTTAATTTACTTGATATATACAAATAAGAAGAAAAGACCAAATAAAAGCAGAAAATGAGTCAAAATACCAAGTAGAGCATGTAATTGATGGGTCTGTGAACGAGTACGGATAACTTACTGAAACGGGGAAGTTCACATTGGAAACTTACAATTACTTGTATGTCTGTCGCAACTGTGACTAGTGGAAGAATGAGGAGAGGTAGCCCAAGAACATGTTGGAAGGTACTTAGCGACGAAATTTCGACTACTAAACCACTACGTCTATTTCACATTTAGGGCATGTCCTTAACTATCCTCCTTGATGCATCGCATCAAAGAGCATCATCTATGAGCAGGGAAACTTGCCAAGTCTTTCTCAGCTTTTAGAATATAAACCGACAAAGGAAAGCGAGAAGTAGAAGAGGTATAATATTTGATGACTGGAACCAGTAAGAGACTATTGAGACGACTGGTAATAGAGGGACATGGAAGAATTTTTATCAATATCTCCATGCATGAACTCTATGATGAAGCCTCTGAAAATAGACAGAACGACGTAAGGCTCAACTAGAGGTCCTGGCTTAGACGGTAAATGAGAATGGAATGACTGGAAGAAGGAGAGAGAGACCAAGGGTACATTGAAGAGATAAGGTTGAGGACTGTTTGAGGGAAAGGAGTCTTTCGTGATGTCTTTCATAATCAGAGGCTGAAACTCCAAGAGACTGTTTGGTAGTGTTCATTCCCACATAGGAAGCAGCGTCTGGCAATATATAAAGAGGGAAATGGGTGGACAGACATTAAGCTGTAATTGCGGTAGCGATTATTACGCAGGATTGGCGCAGGTTCAAAATGGCATCCCCAGCATAGTTATGGGAGCGCCAGGACTACAACGCTCGCAAAGCCCAGCTTTAAGCATACGAACTAAAAGTCACCCAAACTCTATGAAGAACCAGATAAACCCATTGTGGGAGGATATCTTTCAGTGGGGTGACTAGAACCCAGAAACAATAATAGGGTAAAACACAACGATAAAAAAATCATTAGTATATCCGGTGGAAATAGCATTCAACTCTCTCATTCACAGTTCAGTACTTTAAAAAAAATCGTTCTTATTTAACACGCACAATTACCACTGGCAGCTTATTACAAGACATGAAGTAAACTGGACCGGAGGCTACAGCTGTATTACTGGTACTGCTTAGAGCAATAAGGTTCACAGCTGGAATCTTACAACTAAAAATCAGTGAGTGGCAAACAGTCTAAACTTTCTAAAATTGGTGTCAAGATATACTGGATATCACTGAGCACGCGATGGGTTCTTATAATGAGTCATGAATGTCACTTTCAGAAGATGATGTATAAAAATAAAAACGAAGTAGTCATCGGCGAAATACAATATGTATGTGATAATGTTTGGAGATAAAAAGTAAAGCATTATAAGGTAGGAAGAGGAGAAATGAACCTACAATTGCTGACAGATCTTTTTGTCATCAGGTGTAGATGACACAGGTAGTGTGGCAGTAGCGGTGCTGGAGGACGTGCTGACCTCAGCCTCACAGACTCGCTGCTCCGTCTTCCTCCTCACAGATGGTGCCACCACCACCTCCAGCCTATACCGGGTAAGTCTCACGTCACACTCAGCATCACCACCATCTCCGGCCCCTAGCTGGTGAATCTCAATGACACACTCAACACCGCCACCCTCCAACCTTTTCCAGATGAGTCTCACTGTCACACCCATGGCATGAGCCTCACAACCTGCCCACACTGGGACTGTTGTATTGTATCACAGCCTGGTTGAGCTCCCAGCAACAGGATGTGTTGCAGTGCTTGAGGTGGCGGCCGACCTGGACGCCAACACCACCCAGGCGCACTTGTCACGGGTCATCAGTCAGGCCAGGCAGGTACGTCACTCAGCTCAGGCAGGTACGTCACTCAGACCAGGCAGATATGCCACTCAGGCCAGGCAGATACAGCATTCAGGCCAGGCAGATATGCCACTCAGGTCAGGTAGGTTCCTCATTCCAGGCCAGGCAGGTACGTCACCTAGGTCAGGCAGGTACCTCACTAGGACCAGACAGGTATATTACTCAGACAGGCAGATACGTCACTTTGGCCAGGCAGGTACATCACTCAGGTCAGATAGATACGTCCCGTCGCATACATCAGCAAGCGTGGTAATGTTATTGACTGGGTCACTTGTAACAGACGCGTTGAGCATGAGTTTTCTGCTCTGGTGGCTGTGCTGAGTAATCCATCCTTGTGCTTGGTCACTTACATTTCTCGCTCTCTCTTCCCCTCTTTCCCTTTTTCCTTTCCTCTTTTTCTCACTCTTCACATCCTCTTCGCACTTTAGATTTTTGTGTATTTTTTATTTCTTGGGTCGGCGTTTGAATTATGGAGAGATAACGGGGGGTCCGGATGCTTTGTTGTGTCTAAGGTGATGTTTTAAGTCTCTGCCTGACCTACAGTTATTACCTCTCCGTATTACAAGTTTCAGTCGCCTAGATTTCTAAGCTCATTAACTGACCCCTTGCCAATTGAAAAGAGTGTCAGGTTGAATTCATACTGATTGTATGTATCATCGTGTATCTTGAATGCCCTAAGTAACAATGTCTCTCTAATAATATTGCAAATTGATACAGTCCATTAAATCTTATCTACATAGCTCATAATACATATTAAACATATGCCTATGCACAAACATAAGAAAGTGTGTCAATGGCTCAACGTCACGTACAACAGTAAGCGTGGTAATACTGCTGTCATTCACAGCAGGTGTGGTATTTTGACTGACAATGATTTGATAAATGTATGA
This sequence comes from Coenobita brevimanus, assembly GCF_032717465.1. Classification (NCBI taxonomy): domain Eukaryota; kingdom Metazoa; phylum Arthropoda; class Malacostraca; order Decapoda; family Coenobitidae; genus Coenobita; species Coenobita brevimanus. Next base: position 6,804,780 of record NC_137013.1, read on the forward strand.
GGACATTTTCAGCTCATTAGCAACTGATGCGATTGGTCAGGGTGATGCAGACAAGTAGGTGATCCTTGTTCCATCAGTACGAGAAGGTGACGGTCACTGTATCACCAGATGGTGACGGTAGCTGTGTCAGCAGGTGAAGATGAGGGGAATTGTATCAGCAGGTGAGGGTGACAGTAGCTGTGTCGGCTCGCGAAGGTGACGGTAGTTGTGTCAGAAAGTGAAGGTCAAGGTAGTTGTGTTAGCAGGAGAAGGTAACAGTAGTTGCGTAAGCACATGAAGGTGACAATAGTTGTGACAACAGGTGAGGCGGGAGGCGCGGTGTGTTATGGTGGTGACGGTGACTGAACACCCAGCCTTCCTGACAGCCGTGGTGGAGTTATTTCATGAGGGCAGCCTCCTGTTGTGGTGGACGAGGCAGTTGGTGCTCACCCGAGTCCCGCCCACCCACCTCCACTACCTATACTCCGCCTCTCCATTACCAACTCCATCATGCTAACCCTTACCGTACCAAGTACCAATTCTGATCCCTTCAATTAGCCTGCGTCTTCTTATTTCAATCTGGCTCATGCAAAAGGATTATATTAACTTTGCTGTAAACCTCTCTAATAATATATGCAAGAGTTTTTAACCATGACCGTGTGTGTGTGTGTGTGTTCTTACCTAATTGTTCTTACCTAATTGTATCTTTACAGGAATGAGTCAAGCTCGTACTGTCCCGTGTCTTAAACCATATTTATCGTATATATCCTTAAATTTGTGAATTGTTTTGGCACACACTATTTCATTCGGTAGTGCATTCCATTGATCAATTGCTCTGTTTGGGGAACTGAATTTCCCTATGTCTTTATCACCTCTCTTCTTGTGCAGTTTTTTGCAGTGTCCTCTTGCTGATGCTTCCCCATATGTTAAGTAATCATTTATGTCTATTTTCTCCTTCGCTGATATGCATTTATATAGCATTATCACGTCACCTCTTTTCCTTCTCTCCTGTAGTGTTGGTAGATTCAGTTTATTTAGTCTTTCTTCGTAGCTTAGGTCCCTTAAGCTTGGTATCCATCTTGTAGCGGCCCTTTGAACTTTTTCAATCTTGTCTATGTGTTTTTTGAGATGAGGACTCCAGACTACTGATGCATACTCCAGGGTTGGTCTAATGAATGATGTTATTATCCTTCTTAGCATGTCTTCATTTATGTATGTGAATGCTATCCTCATATATGCAAGCAGTGTATACATGTTCCGTACCTTCTCGCTGATGTGGTCAGCCGGAGATAGTCTGTTATTGATAATCACACCTAGGTCCTTCTCTCTTTCTGATGTGTGTACGGTTTTATTTCCTAACGTATCAGGTCTTTTTTCCACTTTTACCAAACTTGATTACATGACACTTGTCCACATTGAATTCCATTTGCCATGTATTACTCCATTCATGAAGTTTATTTAATTTTTCTTGTAGCTCTTTACAAGAGTCTGTGTTAGTAATTCTCCTTTGTATTTTTGCATCATCTGCAAACATATTCAGATAGCTTTCATTTCCAGTGTTACTGTTTATATCATTTATATACACTAAAAACATGATTGGTGCCAGCACTGAACCCCGTGGTACTCCACTAGTCACTTCTTTCCATGATGAGTAGTTTCCTCTTAGTACTGTTCTCATTTCTCTTTTTATGAGAAAATCTTCCATCCAACAAAACAGTTTGCCTCGAATTCCTCCTTGATGGTACAGTTTCCATAAAAGCCTTTGGTGTGGTACTGTGTCAAATGCTTTCTTGAAATCTAAATAGATACTGTCCACCCATCCTTCTCTTTCCTGTATTGTGTCTATTACTCTGTCATAGTAGCTCAACAGATTAGTAACACATGATTTTCCTTTTCTGAAACCAAACTGTCTTTCCGTTATCATACTGTGTTCTTCTAGATGATTTACCCAAGCTTCTCTTATAAGCTTTTCTAATACCTTGCTTACGACACTGGTCAGTGATACTGGTCGGTAGTTGAGTGGATTTTGTCTATTCCCTTTCTTGAATAAGGGGACAATATTTGCTTTCTTCCAAATATCAGGTAGTTTACCTTGACTCAAGGATTTCTTGAAAATTAAAAATAATGGTTTACTTAACTCCTTTGCACATTCTCGTAGTACCCAACATGAAATTTCATCAGGACTGCTTACTTGCTTTTCCTCTGTCTAATTTACTTAACTCCTCCTGTATTACTTTTTCTGATATTTGTATATCTGGTAGTATGTGTGGACATGCATGTTTCACATAGTCCCTCGCAAATTTTTTTTCTTCTGTAAAAACTAATTGGAAATTCTTATTTAGTGCTTCACAAATATCTTTCTCTTGTGTATAGGTGATTCCCTCGTCCGTAATGGATTGTATTATATCTTTTACTTTGGTTTTGCTTCTGATGTAGCTGTAAAATAGCTTTGGTTGATCACTACTTTTATTTATTATATCCTCCTCAAACTTTTTTTGGGCTTCCCTCCTTATTCTTGTATAATCGTTTCTTGCCTGTTTGTAAGTATTATATACCCTTTCACACTTGTGTCTTCTGTATCTATTCCACAACAAATCTCTTCTTTCTTTTGATTTTTTACATTCTGTATTGAACCATTTCTGTCTACTACCTTCCTCCTTTTTATTCCCTCCTGTTTGTGTACCACTTTCGTACCTGCAATCCTATTTCTTTGTAAAAAAAAAAAAAAAAAATGTGTTCTCTTCTGATCTTCCCTCATTTTTTTGTTTTTGTTTCCTCCCTCTTCTCTTTCAGTGATTCCAGTTCCTCTTGTGTTAGGCATCTTTTTATCCATACGTTTTTGAACTCCTCTTTTTCCATAAGATTCTTTGCATTTTTTAGTATCTCCTCCACAGTGTTTACACTGTGGAAAGTTACCTTTAGAGGTCTTGTCTTGCTTTTCTCGTATTTCCCTAACCTTTTGTGTTCCTCTATATCTTTACTACAGATTTCCTCTGATACTTCTTTCAGTAAGCTCATTACATTTGCCATCTCCTTTTTGTCTCTTGTGATCTTGTTTTTTACTTCTTCCTCTTGTATACTAGTGATTACTATAGATTTGTTGATATCTACTGAATCTCTGACTAACTTTGGGTTGTTTTAGATTATTCTTTTCACTTCCTTTTTAATGCTTTTTTCCTCTACCCTTGTTTCTAAGTCTTTCTTTACTTTCACCATTTCAGCATACGTGGTTTCCACATCATTTTTGTAGCTTTGCACAGCTTCATTCACCTGTGTTAGCTTCTCCTCATTATCACTGCTCTGGTCTATCAGACTGCTTACTTGCCTAATTGTCTCTGTATCATTTTTGAACTCTTCCATAATACTCTTGTGATTGACTACTGTACTTGCCATTTCACTCATTTTCTTCCCAAGTGTACTCAATTCCACTGTTAGTTCACTGATGGTTGTGTCTTTCTTGTTGACCTCCCTTCCTAGTTTTTCTATTTCTTCCTTTTGCAAGTGCATCTGCTTCTTTATTTCATCAATTTCATTCTTGAAAGCCATCTCCAGTTTGTGTACACATTCAACCAGTCTATTGTGAGTCTCCATTTCAACCAGTTCTTGGTAGAAATCATCATCTCGCTTTCTACCTTTATCCCTTTTCTTTTCCAAATTTGCTTTACTAAAGTATGTGGCCATTTTGCAATACTAAAAGCACAGAGTACTTACATTCCCCGGGGCAGTTGTAGTCTAAACAAACCTCAGGTGACTGAGCGCATTCTTTCGCCACTCGGTTCTCTTTTCTGTTTGAACAAGTCTTGTTTAACCCGCCCCATCCCGACTTTTTCTGCGCAGTGGTATGCCCCAGTCCCGACATTATTGAACCTTTTTTTTTTTTTGGCTCAAACATCCGCTTTTGGTGAGAAACATCGAAAATTCATAGAGAAATCGCTCACCTGAGGTTTAAAATACTCGATCCAGGTAGGAGTACCTCCTTACCTTACAGGGTTTTCTATCAGGCTGGCTGCAAAGCAAACGAGTTCTATGGGAGGATAACTATTCTACACCACTCATAAACGGTATTCATATATTTATTTGGTACGAATTTATATGTAGTATGAGAGTATATTGGGTTTCAAACGGTAATATAGGCATTATATGCATTGTTTCACTCACAAACTCATCACCATTCCTGACCTTTTTTTGCCACATTACCTGATCATCATTTCTGATTGTTTCTTCCTCTAATGTTTGTGTTTGTCCTCCACATTGTCATCGATTGGGGAATCACTCTGGCCCTGAATTTCGTACCGTGGCATGACATGGCTTTACTGGCCAGGTCACTGATAACAGGTGAATTGCTGAGAAAAGGTCATGCAGGGGGGGGAGGTCATGCTGGGTAAGGCATTGTCCCTGCCTGGCATCTTGTAGAGGAAGGTGTCCCATGTATCCGTGCCAAAAATCACTCGCGAAAATTGAAAATTGTGCAAATTAGGGACCTTGCAATGTCCTTGCAATGTTGTCGCTTTAATTTACGTCTCCGGGATATGAGTGCACATCATGTGAGGACGTGAATTCACGTCTCCGGGATGGGGCAGGTTAAACTTCTTATTATTTTTCTTTTTAATAATAAAAAATCATTTAGTCTAACCTGGTACAGAGCTTGACTCACATAAAGATACTAATTTAAGTAATGCCACTGGCCGTGCTGGCTCGGTATGGAGCAATGTTGATGCACGTCTGTTCTCCTTGACTCCGTGTGTGTGTGTGTGTGTGTGTGTGTGTGTGTGTATACATGTACCATCTCTACTGCCTTGGTCAGCACTCGCTCTTCCTCCAGCCCTCGTGGGACCGTAAAAGAGGCCTCGTTCTCACCTCACACTACCTGCTCTACCCGGAGAAGCTTTAGAGATACGTGATACATTTACTTTTTTTTTAATTATTTTCATGTTGTACAACAACTGGGTATATTATAAAGTGTTGTTTTGGATGATGAGATCATAGCCTATGGCCATTACACCCTCTGGAGGAATATGGAACTGGATATTACTTTCATCCTTACCTCTGTTTGTTTTCCTGAGGTGAGCAACTTGTCACCAACCCATTGTGCTTAGACTATGTAGCTAATCCCCAGGGTTCATACACTCCTGATGGAACAGTAAAGGACTAAATGATGGCTGGATGGATATCATTATTGTGATTATTATCTTGATGTGGCACTGCAGGTATTACTACAAACCATCACGGGCAATGGGCGTGCCTTTGGCCCCTACACCCACAAGGACTGAATGTTACTACTAGTTGAATCTTGCCTTGTCCTACTATGTAATGTGCAAACAACGCTTTGAATTCCACAAGGATCGCTCTTCCCACAGACACCTCTTTTTCATTCGCACTTGACCAGCTAAAAGAACAACTAATATTAGTTATCACTTTCCTTTAAAAAAGGTCTGATCTTACAGTGGAATTAAAATGGACCAGCAGAGATACATACCTTGAGTAATGACGTACTCAAATATATATTATGCCTCTACGCCCACAAGAGGTTACATGTTTAGGTAGAAATGGATGACACCATTATTTTTAAGTTGTGTAATTTTGCTATACGGTTTACGGGTGCTGGAGAGGGACATCACATTAGGACACTGCTATAGCCGGACAGTTTATATATATACTTCGTTTAGGCCCCTCCCTATCCCCTGAAAGTGAGTGATGGTAGACTTCAGCAGAAGAGCAACTTTAGACTGCGGTTCACCTAGTTCACGTTCAGATGAGTCAGGTGCCACAATAACAAAATACATTATGCTATGAATTGCATGTGTCATTGCAGGTTCCATTAAAAATCAACACTGGAGATGGGAGTGCGGCCTTACAAAATGATGCCAGTTGCTGACCCCAACCACCCCAGGAGGGAAGCAACTCATCACTCCTGGTGTCCAAGGAACTGTCCTAGGCACTTGCTCACACATTTAATTTTGGGTGAGTTTTGCTTGCTCAGACATTTTTTTGTGAGTACTGCGTGCTCAGACAAACATTCATACATACACATATTCATACATAAATACATGCAAAAATACATACATATATACACATTCTATCCATTTCTCCTTTCCCTGAAATCTCCATTTTAGGAGATTTCAATAATCACCACCACCTTTGGCTCTCCTCTTGTTTCACGGACCCACCTGGTGAACAAGCCTACATCTTTTCTATCCTTAATGACCTAGAGCAGCTTGTACAGCATCCTATCTGTATCTCAGACCGCCATGGAGAGAGCTCCAACATACTTGACCTCTTCCTTACAACTAATCCTTCTACTTACACGGTTAATCTTTTCTCTCCGTTGGGCTCCTCCGATCACAACCTTATCACCTTAACCTGTCCTATATACTCTGGTATGGCCTGTGGAGCCTCCAGGGAAATGTCGTCTGTGGCATTTTTGGAGCCGCGGATTGGAGAGCCCTCAGGCAGTACTTCTTTGATTTTCCCTGGAATAATTATTGCTTCCATGGCAGGGAGCCATCTGAGTGTGCCTTGTGCATTATGGAGGTTATTCTCTCGGGCATGGAAGCATACATTCCTTTCTCATATCCTTTGTCTAACGCAAGAAAGCCTTGGTTTAATCACGCTTGTTCTAATGCTGTCTGCAACAAGGACAGGACCTACAAAAGGTACCAGAGCCAATCCACCCCTGAATCACATCATCTTTACATTTCTGCCCGAAATCATGCTAAGTCTGTTCTTCACTCTGCTAAAAATAATTTCATCCATACTAAATGCTCTCAACTCTCCAACTCGAATTCTTCCCTGCTCCTTCTGGCACCTTGCCAAAACCTTTCTAACAACTTTACCTCATCATCCTTAGCTCCTCTTTTCTACTCTGATGGTTCTGTAGCTATTTCTTCTATGGATAAAGCAGATCTCTTCGCACAGAATTTCTCCTCCAATTTCACCTTAGATGATTCCGGTGCTGTTCCTCCATCACTTCCCCCCTCTGACTTCCTCATGGCTGACATTAAAATTTCTTCAGCTGATGTATTTTCTACCATCACTGGCCTCAATACTAACAAGGCATATGGACCTGATGGAGTCCCTCCTGTTGTTCCCAAGAACTGTGCTTCTGTGCTTACACCTTGCCTAGGCAAACTCTTTTGCCTTTGTCTGTCAACTTGTACCTTTCCTTCTTGCTGGAAGTTTGCTCTCATTCAGCCAGTCCCAAAGAAGGGTGACCACTCCCAACCCTCCAACTATCGTCCAATTGCTTTAACGTCCTGTATTTCAAAAGTTCTCGAGTCATTTCTCAATAGAAAAATTTTAAAGCATCTTTCCTATCACAACCTTCTTTCTGATCGTCAGTACGGATTCCGTCAAGGACTCTCCACTGGCGATCTTCTCACCTACCTTTCAGACTCCTGGTCATCCTCCTTTCGGGACTTTGACGAAAGCTTTGCCATTGCACTTGACATCTCTAAGGCTTTCGATCGAGTCTGGCATAAATCATTAATTTCCAAACTGCCTTCTTATGGTTTCTATCCTTCTATCTGTCCCTTCATCGCTAGCTTCCTTTCTGGTCATTCTATAGCCGCTGTTGTAGACGGCCATCATTCTTCTCTTAGATCTATCAACAGTGGTGTTCCTCAGGGCTCTGTCCTATCACCAGCTCTCTTCCTTTTATTCATCAATGACCTTCTAACCTGTACGTCTAACCCTATCCACTCATACGCTGATGACTCTACCCTTCACCTTTCCATTCGGTTCCCACAACGCCTATCTCAGCAGATACTTCAACAAACAAGGGATGAGGCTAAGGCACACCTAATGTCTGACTTGGCTCGTATCTCTGACTGGGGTAAAAATAATCTGATTGTTTTTAATGCATCTAAGACTCAGTTCTTACACCTATCAACCCGACAAAATCTTCCACAGGTATACCCACTAATGTTTAATAATATTCAGCTTAATCCTGCATCATCCTTGAACATGCTTGGGGTTTCATTTATTCGGGACTTATCTTGGAAAGATCATATTACATCTCTTGTAAAATCTGCTTCCAAGAGATTAGGTGTGCTAAGCCGACTCCGTTCTTTCTTTACTCCTGCACAATTGTTGACTCTATACCGGGGTTTTATCCGCCCCTGTGTGGAGTACAACTCTCATGTGTTGAGAGGCTCCCCACATACAGCTCTTCTCAATAGCGTGGAGTCAAAGGTTTTTCGTCTCATTAACTCTCCTCCTCTTACTGACTCCCTTCAACCTCTGTCTCTTCGCCGCGCTGTTGCATCTTTATCTCTTTTCTATCGCTACTTTAATGGTCACTGCTCCTCTGAACTGTCTGCATGTATTCTTCCACCTCTACGATGGGCGCGTAGCACTCTTCTAGCAGCAAACTCTCTCATCCCTTTTCTGTCCAACTCTCTAATGCAAGAGTTAACCGTTACTCCCAGTCCTTCATTTATGCAACAGGTCAACTCTGGAACTGTTTCTCTCTGTCTGTATTTCCTACTGCCTATGATCTCCAGTCTTTCAAATGCAGTGTGTCCAGGCATCTCGAAATGATCAGATCTTGAATTTGACTCTGTATTGTATTTTGTTTTTCTCTTTTATTTTTATAATGCTAGGAAGAAGGAACCAAAGGCCACAAGCCAGCAAAAACTGTTCCTTCCAAGAGAAGAACAAAATACAAGAGAGAGCCAAAATCAAGATCTGATCATTTCGAGATGCCTGGACACACTGCGTTGGAAAGACTGGAGATCACAGGAAGCAGGAAACAAACAGGAGACAGTTCCAGAGCTGACCTGTTGCACAAATGAAGGACTGGGAGCAACGGTCAACTCTTGCATCAGAGAGGTGGACAGAAAAGGGACAAGAGTCTGCTGCTTGACAGGTGCCACGCGCCCATCGCAGAGGTGGAGGAATGCATGCAGACAGCTCAGAGGAACAGCGCCCACCGAAGCAGCGATAGAAAGGAGATAAAGCTGCAACAGTGCAGCAACGAGATTGAGGTTGAAGGAAGCCAGTAAGAGAAGGAGAGTTAATGAGACGAAAAGCCTTTGACTCCACCCTATTGAGAAGTGCTGTATGTGGGAACTGTTATTGCGGACTCATGGCCTTTGGTTCCTTCTTCCTGGCATTAAAAAAAAAACAAAAGATACATACATCTGGCGGAGGCTGTGGCTAAATCGGTAGAGAGGCGGCCGCCAGTCCTAACGGACCCAGGATCGAATCCCGACTGGGGCAAGGAACAGTTTAAGGATTTGAATTTCCTAAAAGCAGTCTTTCCTGATCTACCAGATGACCCGTCGACATGTCGTAAAAATATAAAAAATCCGCTAATACCACCAGTCCTGTATGAGACAGCCCTAGCATGTATTTAATATGGATGGTGGGTGTTAGCGCCGAAGTGGTGACATGTGGAGGTGTAGGAGGACTACTGGGCCTTGGGATAGGTCACTGACCCCAAGAAATAGGCCCTGAAGTCTTTGCCCAGAGTCGGACACATAAAAAAATATATATATACATACATACATATAAACATACATACTTACATAGCGCTAAGGCCATGCTTCTTCTTCAGGAATTCCAATACGGTATTGGAGTTGGTCAAGATACGACTGATGTTTTCTATGGACTGAAAGCTAAACTACGTGCCAGAATCACCCAATTACTTCCCTGCAGTTGCTGAAGGTTGCTGGGAAAATGAAATTTAAGATGTGTAATAAGATCTGTAACAATGCGAGAGTGTCAGTTTGAACTTTATGCGGAACTGTAGTCACTCAGAAGAAAGATCTCCTAGTGACTGTAATTGTGGCTGAGTGATTCCTGCCTAAGAGTGATAATTATATGACCAATTATTAAACCTGTATCATATTTCACGTTCATGGTAGTGCCTCCCAAGGTCGATGATAGCCATCCATCTACTACTTTCATACTCAATTTTGCATAAAGTTTCATGCTCAGAGACTCGGTTTTGCATGAGTTTTGCATGCCTAGATCCTCTGTTTATGTGAGTTTTGCATGCTTTGATTCTCAGTTTTGTATGAGTTTTACGTGCTTAGATCCTCAGTTTTGTGTGTACTTTGCATGTTTGGATCCTCAGTTTTGTGCGAGTTCTACTTGATTAGATTCTTAGTTTTTTGTGAGTTTTGCTTGATTAGATCCTCAGTATTGCGTGCGTTTGGTATGCTTAGATCCCCAGTTTCGAGCGAGTTATCAAATTGTGGCCTCACAGGTATGACCGTCAGGAAAGTCGCTAAAAATGTGGCTGTCTCTCTCAGGACAACATGGAAGACTGTATTCACCTGCTCCTCAACGATTTACTTTGCTTGTTATTCATTTTCATTCTCTTGTACGCTGCTGAGGCCCACTATGTAGATGCTAAAGCTGCATATGAATTAAACTGAAGAGAATATCAAGGTGCAAGAGGTAAAAAAAAAAAACTTGCCAAAAGAAGGTTGCTACGAAGCCTCCAATGCCTCTTTCTTTGCTGTTACGAGTGAGGAACGTTACTGGTGTATGGGCGGAAAACTCTAATGAGCGACCCTGTCACAACTGACCTGGAGGTGGCGAGCATAAAGCATGAAAACATGTCCTGTGATTGAAGGGCGTTTTCTAATCGGGTTAGGACATCCAGTACCTCTCTCTCGATTACATAAATTGCAGGTTACACTTTATCTCCAACACGATGGCGTATTTGGTGCCACTGTGCAGTATTATTACTACTGGTATTACTATACCAGCCTTCTTCTTCTTCTTTTTCTTCTTCTTCTTTCTGATGATGATGATGATGATGATGATTATTATAATTATAATTATTATTATTATTATTACTACTACTACTACTACTACGACTATTCGTTTAAAAGACGCCTTCGGAGGCCTCTGCTTGGTGACAAGTCAAATTCTATCTTCAGTCGAAATGTAACAGAAATTTGAATTGCTTATGCTGTGAGCTGGACGAAGCGAGGAATTATCCCTTGTTTTTGTCCTGATGGGACACCCGTTGACAGAGAGAGAGAGAGAGAGAGAGAGAGAGAGAGAGAGAGAGAGAACTGTAGTTCGCTATTGTACTAAATGATACTATACCATTATACCATTATACTATACAATATTAGTAGAATAAGGAGGGAGGAAAGAGAGGCGAGAGAGTGATAATATAACAAACACGTCATTCCTGTCGTTATCTTGGTAATGTCAATGCCGGACCAAGAATGAATCCATCCCCTCCACTCTAAACAAAAAGTCAGAAATGCGTCGTAACTCGGGAACAGGGCACCCAATTGGACTGGAAATTGTTTTAATTTTTATTCAAGTTAGAGCATTTTAACGGTACTTTGTTCTAACAAAATTGCGTTACATGCCCTGGTTTTTGTTGTGTCATGGTAACACACAAACATACAGAAATCGGATCATTATAATATAGATTGCTGCTTGTAGGTGGGGGCGCCCACCATCCACTCACTCGATGTAGTGTTGCTCGAGTGTCTGCCCATTTCTGTCTTCCTTCTTTCCTTCCTTCCTCTTCTGGCTTCTTTTCTTCATTCTTTCCTCTTCCTTCTGCCTGCGGGTGACTTTACACTCCCTATCCTGTCTTTCTTTCCTTCATTCTTTCTTCTTCCTTCTGCCTATTGATGACTTTACACTGAGTGACAAGGCAAATGGTTTCCTGTACACCAGGACACCATTTGCTGTGCTGGTTGGTAATCATACGACCAAATTATGGCGCCTAGTGGTTTAGTGGGTAATTAAGGCGCTCCAATCGGATTGAGCCTGTGCAGGTTTATATCTAATGGGTGGTTGGGGTTTACTGCTCACGTAATGCCACTCAGAAATGATTGAAGTTGGGCTTTCTCATCTTGAATATCAGGGCCAACTTGCCTAGCCCCGGGCTCCTACGCTCCTCATGGGGTGGTATAGGATTGGATGATGAATGGATGGATAATTATTATCATCATCATCATCATTATTATTATTATTATTATTATTATTATTATTCACATCAAATTTCTTTCCAGAATAAAATAGCTGTAGTGGAGTGGCATACATTACTGGTGGATGAAGAAAGAGGTTTACGAGTACAAGGAGTACTGTCGCTAGGATAGGAGTGGATAAGACTGGGTAGGGTAGAGCAGGGTAGAGAAGGTGGGGTCGGGAAAGGTATAGTACGGTAGGATAGATAGGGTAAGGCAGAGCAGAGTGTCCTAATGCAGTGTAGGATTCTGTTGAGATATCTGTTCAAAACCATACGGTAATAATAAGAATTCAGTAAGAACGATATACTCGGGCTGCTGAAGTTAAAACATGAGCCATCCGAGATTACAAACATCCCTCATGGCTGAACGATCCCCCATTTGTCAACATCCCTGCAAAATATTCCCCTACTTTTGTTTTTTTTTTTTATTTATATAGCAAGAACCATCCATAACACGTAATAAAATTTATTCATAATTTTTTTTCATAATCATGGCGGTTTTCTTCAGGATCTAGCTCAGTAACTGTTGCAGATATGTCAAATCCGTTGACGCCCTACTGAATCAGCAGAGTTTCAGCTACAAGTATGATGTAGATGCAAGTCTGTAACATTATTTGTTATCTCATAGTAGCGAATTTGCCGGAAGCCCTGTATTTGAACATTCTGGCTCACCAGATCCGGAATGTTTCTTGGATCCAGATCAAACTTGGGTGTATGCCAGATCTTATGGAGACGTTAGCTTGTAATTTTTGTGCAAGCATTGCAGGCATTATTTATCGAGTTAGAAGAAAAAAAATTGAAATTGCCACTGTCCCACAATGGTTAAGAATCCTTCAAAAAATTCTAGGATCAGAATGATGATCACCAACAAAATCTAATGGATTGTTCCTTTGGCCATACCCTACCGCTAAAAAAAAAAAAAAAAAAAAAAAAAGCAAAATCCGTTTACTTCTTTTGAGTAAACCTGCTAACAGACAAACAGACTAAAAAAAAAATGTGTCACGTTTTGGAATGTCCGAGGATACCTCTCTTCGTGCATAGAGCTATGCTATGCCTTCACATCATATGACCAGGACAGAGGACGTCTTTCTATATTTTACTATTGCAGCAACAACACGACTTTTCATTCACCTTAGAGATTACTAAATATTAAAATGAAGATTATATCTTACCCCTCCAGTTCGTAAAGTTTTTCCTAAGCTGAATGGAATCGTCTTGATTCAGGGAAAAAGAAATAAGATGAAAATAATCGTGATAAAGAGGTTAATCTATTCTCTGTCACTCCTTATATTTTCCTGTGTCAACATTTTTATCCTTGCATCGTTACTCCAGTGTGTCACCAGTGGTTATCCTATCTTGTATTTACAGTTTTACTTTGTCATGTTATGCTCATTCTTGCTTTACCTTCTACAACACTAATTTTCAGAGTGCTGAGGCTTGTATTAAATGATAAAAAATTTTAATGTAAAAAAAAAAATCACTAACTCATCAAATACTATTTTTTAAGTCACCATACGATTCTGTGTACTGTAGTGCAAGGGAGTTCTCGTAGTGAGAAAATTAAAAGTATCCCCACCAACACATTCAGAACGATGATGATACTAATCAGTTTAGAGTTAGCCAGAAAATATAATAATTGTTGACGTACTAAACAGGAAATGCTTAATTAATCACACACTGTATGTACCAATGCACGTCCTCGCATACAGACCTCCCCATTAAGACGAAAGCTTGGACAGTGAGAGAGAGAGAGAGAGAGAGAGAGAGAGAGAGAGAGAGAGAGAGAGAGAGAGAGATGGGGGGTTTGTGGGTGAGCGTGCGTGTGTAAGGTCAAGAGTGTCTGTATGCATCTCGAGTGTGTGTGTGTGTGTGTGTATGATCAGGTCTGCGCAAGCGTTATTTTCCTTATAAATTTGCCAGACAAGACTCTCTGCACTGACTTCTCGTTTGGCTGTCAAGAAGGTCACTTCCCACCTCCTCCACCACCTTCTACGCCACCTGAAGGTTACCCACATTTCCAAGTGAGTCCTCACCTTGTCCCAATTTTATTTATTTTTTCTCCATTGATGTATTTCAAGTGTCATAAATGGCCTCGCAGTACCTTTCCGTTGGCGGTTTATTTTGCCTGTTAGATTTCAGTTACTCATGACGTTTTAATACAGACTTAGCTTGTATCAACAATATACTGTACAAGAAGTTATTGAGGCGTAATGTGCAGACTAATTCGGTAAGATGATTGTCTTGCAAAACGCACAGAGCTACTTAGAATACGACCACAAGTATCATGGTCTCTGTCTGTCTGTCTGTCTGTCTCTGTCTGTCTGTCTGTCTGTCTGTCTCTCTCTCTCTCTCTCTCTCTCTCTCTCTCTCTCTCTCTTCTCGCTACCATTAGGCTCTTTCATTCAGTTTCCCTCAGTAAACTACTTCGTTCCGATGACCTGTGTTTGTTTCCTGGTTGTATTTTTCGGCATAAGAGAGTTTTTTTCGACCTGGAGGGGTTAGGTAAAGCCCTCGTTACCACGTCACTACCTGAGGTCCTTCCCAAGCTGAAAACAAAATCGTCTGGAGTAGGCAAAAACGAATAAAAGAAAAACAGAATCATTACCGTCGTTAATTCTTACGCCTCTCTCGTTGGCTAATAAGCACCCTAGCATCTTTTCCTTAGTGATTTATTTACCATACTACATATTAATATTCCCTCTTAAATTATTTACGGGATTTTAACAACTACATAATTTGCGTATGGAACATGTAGGAGAATACTAACATGTCATGTCCAGGAATAAGTCGGTAAGAAAGAAGTGATAGGGAGCTTCCTTAGCTGACCTGAATACGGGGCTTAGTCCCACACTCTCGTTTATCAAGGAGACTCCAAAACACCTCGTCCTTATCAGCTTTAATCAGCATACCCAACACTTGTAATTACTTGTGTGATATTTATGCAAGCAATGTAGACATTCTAAGGACTATGAATGGCATAGACGAGAATATGATTATGAGACAGGTAAAATAAAGCCCTAAGCATTAGATCCTAGTAGCCTTCCTAGCCCTATGAGAACAAGAACCTTAAATTAATGGCCCTTCCAGCGCTTAAGTAAATTGGGTGACGTCTGCCGGAACATACTAATTAACTCTTTGCATTCCGTGACGTATTATATTCTTGCCTCCACCAGTTGATTTTTTTTTTTTTTCATCTTAAGAATCTATATACTATATCCGTTTTAACAACATTTTTATTCGTCATTTTCCCAACCTGAATGCTGAGCTGTAGCAAGAATATGATGCTGGACAGGAAGTAGTGCTTTGGAAAATTGTAGAGCCGTAGCGTTACCGTGTTCGACTGAGATATCAGAAATAAGCTGCATAAGGACGAAAATCTCCGTCAAGTTAAGGATAGTGGACTATAGTAGTGAGTTATTAACGACTATCATCTAACCTCTCTAATTCGAATGATCTCTCCAGAGCTAGGAAGAAAAAAAATGCCTATATCAGCTGGAAGTAGGAATAAACACGTCCCAGGGTTGCCGGGATCTGCCATTATTTGTAGAATACTACACTCTTTTCACTTTAACTAGGTGTGAAATTGCCATCTCTCCATCGTGAATGGTAAGCTGCAAGAAAATATTAATACTGAAATATGGTGTTAGGTACGAAGTGCCATGGAAAGAATGGAGAGCCGTTTTACTATGATTTTGTCACTGAGGAATAATATTCATCGGGTTAAAGTGAATGAACTATAGATATTGTTTTTAAACCTCCCAAGCAGAGTGGAATAGTCGCGCGGTGCATAGAATAAAACAGTTAACACGCCTGTCGTCGTTGAGGGGTTAATCACCCTGTATGGTGACGTCTCTTTAATTTTGTTGTAACTATCAGGTTCTTTATTCACTTTTTTTTTTGTTAATGCATAAGGGAGTGTCTGTTGTTAAGGGGTTACAGTAGCAGCGCAACTCCAGGTTCAAGTGAACGTCATCTCGGTGGACTGCAGGCTGAAGATGCTCTCCTCCTGTAGTCCACTATCTTTCTCTGAGGGATCGAGGAGGGAGATGACTGAGTTTTTTTTTATCCAGGAAAGGGAGTTGGCCGGCCACATCGGAGCCACTGCATGAAGGTATCCCTCACCAACACCTGTTATCAAGACGTTAATGAAGCCCACATCAAGCCGCTCCAGCTCAAAAATTCTCCCTTAGACTGATCAAAACAACTTGGAGACAACATGAATACTATAAAGTGGACATTCCTGGGTGGCATGGTGTTATTATCAAATTTCTCGATCATTCCCGGCCCAAGAAATTCGATATTCTGCAGACAGGGCGGCCATATCGCGTTGCCAGAACACCGAGTATGTGGGTGAGATAACTGTTATATTTCATTTTATCCTTACCGGTATAAAGCGCTTTATTCAAGTTAAGAGAGCGTCATATTGGTGAAGGGATTAATTAAATCTGTATCTAACCCTCCCCCAGATCGATGTCTTCCCAGAGCTGGATTATATCAACCGTAGAGAACAAAAAGAAAAAGTAATCAAAGACATCATCAAGCTGAATTGGTTAATACTTAATTCCACGATCATGCCAACGCAGTAACACCTCAATACTCCCCGCACAGGATGGGCATGTCGCGCCCCCGCCTCACCGAAGAGAAGGAACGACTAAGGTTCGTGTGGATGTGGGTGGGCGGCATGTCGTTCCGAGCGATCGCCAGGGAGACCGGAGTTAATGCCACCACGGTATGCAGGTGGATCAAGCGGTGGGTGCACGAGGGCCACGTCCACATCAAGAGGAAAATTAAATACTCCACCTCTCAATACGATGCACTGTTTGGAAATCCTGAAGCGTTGTCTAGGAGGTGGGGTTCGAGTGTTAATTATATCGGGTTGCCTAGAAATTCAGATTCTGAGTACTTCGATCTCTCGGGAAATTTGGGATTTTTTAGAAGTTTGGACATGTCACTGCAACCATCCTCCGTGCCCTCCCTGACATACTTTCCGCCCTGGCTCCTCTCGTGCTATCAGGCAGGGCATTCCCCACTGCGTACAACTGATCCATACCTTACCAAAAGCAAGCAGTCATGTGATTTTGCAATCCGTGGTGAAATATAATACTAGGAATATGTGTCGCATGGTTAAACCCTTTGGTGGGGATGGTTATTCCTGGCGAATAGCGCAGAGTTAACCGTGAGGGCGTGTGAAGTTATTTGTCTGTTTGTGGGAGGATATATCAGGCTCAGGTTGCTTGTTATATGTCCAAAGTCAGATACACTTAAAAAATGTTTAACTGGAACCAGCCAATGCCAAGCCGACATAATCATAATATCAGAAGCACAAGCAACGTTCCGTGTACATGAGGATTGTAGACAGTATGCCTTGAAGTTCTGTAGTCTGTACAAAAAGAAGAAGAAGAAGAAGAAGAAAAAGAAAGGAAAAACTATATATGACATATTTACACCTGAAGGTTTTCCAATAACTGAGTAAAATGATCCAGGGGTAATGTGAACAGAATTATAAAATAAAACCGAGTGTTCATGAGACATATGTTATCATGACTTTGGAAGGAAGTCTGATAAGAAAGCACAAACAGAGTCTGATTTCAAAATTAATGGTAAGAAAGACGTGGATTTGTAATATATGTGGGACATAGAAGTAGCAGTCCATAGGCCGATGGTGATTATAGAGTAATGATGCTCAAGAATATTAAGTTAGTTAAAGATTTAGTGTGTTTTCTAAGTCGAATTGCATACATTGGTGTAGCATTTTATACCACTGATTTTTACTCAGTTCTCCCAGCAGTGTTCATTACTTATATCTAATGCTCATATTTAATACTAAATATCAATTACCTGTTCAAAATTAATAAAATTTGATGAAAATTACTTGGTTTATATTTTTCCCGTCTGACTATTAATCTGTCAGTGACAATGTCGCATCTTTTGTGAGGCGGATTTTTTTTTTTTTTTTTTTAGTTACTCAAAATAGCTTTAAGCCTCTAGATTGCACAATGGTCTTAAAGGTAAATTAACACTGCGGAATTAAGACTGAAGGGACGTTCTGTGACTTTTGCCTCCTTCTTCTTCCCACCTGCGTCGTAGACAGGACAACGAAACTCAACGGAATGAGTGGCCAAGTGTGGTGGCAAGATACAGTTTAGCGTTATTAATGTCACTTTGACTTGCTTAGTTCCTTTACACGGCCGCGCTGATGAGCCTACACGCGGTAGTGCTGTGTATCCTGAGTGAGCAGTTGCTTCGCCCACCCAGCAACAAATCCTCCTTACCTTTCCCTACACCTTGCTGTGGGAAGGACCCATGTCTGACTCTGGTGAGACGCTAAGACATGGGGGCGCCGAATCCCAACATGGTGTATGTACTGTACTGCACCTGTAGGACGGCTCCACAGAAGCAGTTGCTTACCTGTGGTTTATGGATCTGCTCGGCCAGAAAGACCAAAGTTTAGCAGCGCAACAACAACATCACAGGGCCGCTTCCAAGGATGTTTCCCTGGCACTTCAACAAAAAGAATCCCCAACACCGTATGCGTCACTGGGGGTTATGAATGTCACTAAGAATTCCACGGTAGTCATTATAATGTTCTTAATGACTCGTGCAGTTACCATCATCACCGCCAAAAATACCTGTAGAAGAGGAAACGGATGAGAGAAGGGTTTGTTGTTTAGCCTCGAAACAAAAATCATATATCATGGAAAGACCCCACAACATCTAGACTGTCAGAACCATTTAATGAGGCCTAACTAGACTAATCATTACCCCCTTCACTCCCATGACGTATTAGTTTAGTTTGTTTTGCTATATCCAAACGACTTTGTTTATATATGAATGATCTTTAGAAGTGAAGGGGTTAGTAAAGGCTGTATCTAAACACTGCACTTCGAATGTCTCTTTTAACCTGAATAAAATCGTCTGGAGGAAGCAGAAAGAAACTAAAGCATACGTTACCGAATTCAGTGGTTTAACTCCTTCAATACGTGACATATTTTTAGTCGATTTTTGCTGCTACTAGGGGATTTCATTCAGCATCGGGGAGACTTTATGAACTGAAGTTGTTACTGTTGAATAAAATCAGTGAATTAAATCAAGTGTTAGCCTAACTGAAATGCATCATACAAATGTTACGGATGCAAATTATGTCGAAAATGAGAAGATAAAAATAACGTGGACACTGATACTATGGTATAATATGTAAGTGCTGCCACATTCCTAACGCCAACGAAGAATAACACCCAGTGATGCAAACCAGAACACGGATTAGATGTTATGGGATCAGGAGAAACCGGCATATACGAAAAATTTATAGGGTACTATATAAGAACATGGGAACATAAGAAGCGAGGATAACTGCAGTAGGCTGGTTGGCCCATGCTAGGCTGCTCCTGGAAGAGTAACTGAACTACTAGATCAGTGGTTCTCAAACTGGGGGTAATTACCCCCGTGGGGGTAATGAAGCCGTTTCTGGGGGATAACGAGGCACTTTCTAAAAGTAATAGTTCTTTGGAGGAAATTGATAAACAATAATAATAATTAATAAATGAATAAATGAATAAATTAGTAAATAAGTAAATAAAAATTTGTATTGAATAAATAAAAGTTTGTATTAAATCCAAAGCCAGGAATCAGCTGAAAGGCGCAGATGCTGATATGCGATGTGCACTGTCCTCTACAGACCCTCTCATTGATATATTATTAAAGGACAAACAATACCATGTTTCCCATTAATAATGCAGCAATAATGTCTATTTTCTATTAATTACCAAAGAAATAATGCCTTAATTCCAATTTGTAATAAAAGGAACAATGCTTTATTTTTTTTTTTTCAAAGGAATAACGTCTAAATTCTTTATTTCTTAAGTAAAATAAATTTCTTACATATAAAATGCATAAAAAATTAAGCATTCCAATATTTTTCTTTCCTTTAACTTCACATAACTGAAGAGGAATGGGGTAGGGGTAATGGTGATCTATCACAGCTCTCCCTGGGGTAACGATACCAAAAAGTTTGAGAACCACTGTACTAGAATGAGTTAAGGATAGCAAAGAAGAAGGTTCTCCCTCGCCCTCCAAACCCTCCAGCCGAAGCCGGCAGGAAAAAATCAGAAAGAACACCACGCAGTATAGAAAAACAGGCGTGGACATTTTATAGGAGCGTGTGAAAGGAGAATAGAGACTATCCTAGTGTAACCTGAAAAGGAAAAAGTATGAATTAGTATTGGTTATGAGATTTTTTTTTTTTTCTGTATCCATCCCTTATTTGTCATATCCTTATCTAGCCTATGTTTGAAACTCTCAATGGAAGAGGCAGCAACTACTTTATTAGGTTATTCCATTTGTCTACTACTCTATTACCAAACCAATTTCTACCTATTTCCTTATTGAGACGGAATTTTTCTAGTTTGAAACCATTACTTCTAGTTTTATCCTGTTTGCTCACTTTAAGTACCTTGCTAATATCTTCCTTATTTATACCCTTCATCCATTTAAACACCTCAATTAAGTCTCCCCTTACTCTAAGCCTCTCTAGCGAATGCAGACTTAGTCTTTTCAGTCTGTCTTCATATGACAGGTTTCGAACGTCATGTATCATTTTTCTCATTCTTCTCTGTACATTATCTAACGAGTTAATATCCATTCTACAGTAAGGCCACCAAAATTGTACTGCGTAGTCTAAATGTGGCCATACTAATGCTAGATAAAGTTGCAGTATTACTTTTGATGTCCTATTGCTCACGCTTCTCGAAATAAATCCTAAAACCCTATTTGCTTTATTTCTCGCATTAATACACTGTTGCCTTGGTTTAAGGTCGCTACTAACCATAACTCCTAGATCCCTCTCGCAATCCGATTTGCTAATTTCTTTGTTATCTACACCATATTTACAGTAGTGTCTCCAGTGGTCTTGCCTACTTTAAGTACTTTACATTTTTCAACGTTAAATTCCATTTGCCAAGTTTTTTACACCATTTGGACAATATATCGAGGTCTTTTTGTAAGTTATGGCAATCGTCAGTCGAGTTAATGATACGCCCAATTTTTGTATTGTCGGCAAATTTGCTGATGCTGCTAGTGACTCCTAAGTCTAGATCATTTATATATATAATAAATAATAAGGGACCGAGTATTGAACCCTGTGGTACACCGCTAGTTACTAATCCCCAATCCATCTTAGTTCCATTTATTAATACTCTCTGCTTCCGTCCTTTCAGCCCGGATTCATCCATTTTAAGATATCGCCGTCTATACCGTGTGCTCGAATCTTTCTAACTAACCTTTCGTGTGGGACCCCATCAAAAGCTTTACTAAAGTCCAGATAAATAACATCGTAAGCTTTATCGCTATCTACTGCCTTATAGACCTCCGAGAAGAATGACAACAAGTTTGTGAGGCAGGATCGTCCTTGCCTGAATCCATGCTGACTTTCGTTTATAAGATTAAATCTTTCTAAGTGTTCTCTAATCTTATTTGCCAAAATTGACTCTAACATTTTTCTTACTATTGACGTTAGACTTTTCGGACGATAATTCGACGCAGCTGATTTATCACCCTTTTTAAATATGGGCACTAAGTTTGCGATCTTCCACGCCAGTGGAACTTCTTATGAAATTAAAGTCATTAAATAATGTTAAAAGTGGCTGACATAATTCGTCTTTGGTTTCTTTTATATTTCTTGCATATATATATACCGTGCGGACCTGGCGATTTTTGAGGTTTTAACTTATTAATTTATTTCAATATGTCCTCCTTACTAATGGATATTTTACTAGGAATATTTTCCGTATTATCATCGTAAATATTTGCTGCTTGAGGGTCAGGTCTAGATTTTCCTTGGTGAATACTGATATGAAATGATTATTTAGGATGGAGCACATTTCTTTATCTTCACTGGTAATGTCACCTGATTCTGTTCTGACTGGTCCTATCCTATCTTTATTTTTCGTACGGTACATATGATGAAACTTGGGGTTTCCTTTCGATTCACTAACAGTCTTAATTTCATAACTTCTCTTTGCTTTTCGTATCTCCCTCTTTACTTCTCTATTTAAAATCGCGTACCGGTTACGTAAATGTTCCCCTCCACGTTTTATTTTCCTATATATTCTTTTCCTTTGGCCTATGAGAGATTTTACTTTGTTGTTTAACCATCTTGGTTCTGAATTATTCGTTCCCAACGGTTTTGAAGGGATATATCTATCTTGGCCTCCGTGTATTATATTTACTAACTTGTTATATTTCTCACTGGTCGAACGTCTGCTTGGTACTGGACCTGAGTTAATCCTCGTCACCTGGACTACACTCCTATCTATGACCTCACCCTCCACAGACACCTGGCGCACATTCCCACGTGTTTCCTGCCCCTCACCTATTATCTGGGGTTCCCCACTGACCTGGTACTCCCTAAAATAGCTATTCTCCCTGCGGAATACCGTTCTAAAATAAGTTCTTAGGCCATCGAAATCTCCTAGACGAAAATTAGGAACGGTGGAGGTTTTTTCAGTGGAACAGACATCCCAAATAAATCTGAACTTAATTTTTTCATGATCGCTATTACCAAGTCGTCCACCAACCTCTATATCACTAATGACATTTTCTTTATTAGCTAAAACCAAATCTAGTATATTAATACCTCTGGTGGACTCTCTGATATACTGATAAAGGAAATTATCCTGTACTACCTCTAGAAATTCCTCTGACTTTTCATCCCCCGTCTGATTTCTCCAATCAGTCCTTGGCAGATTAAGGTCCCCTACAATTACTACTAAGCTGGACTGTGACGCTTTCCTAATTTCCTCCTAAAGGTATTTACTATCTGCTCTATTCAATTTTGGAGATCTGTAAATTGCTCCCAAGACTAATTTCTCCCAATTGTTACTAATTTCAACCCAGACACTTTCCATGTCCTTGTTTACTTTAATGTCTGCTTTATTGTAACAGTTTAATGAATCCATTACATAAATAACTACCCTGCACCCCTTTCTTCCCAGAAGGTTTGACACAAAAATATTATAGCCCGTCTGCTAAAAAATCTCGAGTGTCTGTATTCATCCAAGTTTCACTAATAATGGCAATGTCTATTTTCTCGGTACAAATTAAAGCCTTCAGTTCATCCATTTTATTACGTAAACTCCGGCTGTTTGTGTAGTGCACATCCAGGTTATTACGAGTAGTTATGCCTCTACCTTGGGATTTACTGTTTTTTATTTCATTACTAACTGGGAAACTCTTTACTGATCAACCAATCGATCCTCTGAAGAACTACAATAAACAATCATTAACATCATCATCACTATCACCATCATCTATTTCCCCTGGGTTGTGTCGCACAAATTATAAGAAGAGCAAACCACAAAATGAACATTCTTAGTCTAGGGAAGCCTTTATTCTTTTCCCTCTCTGGGATACAGGGGGAATCCGTGCAAGCGAGCTCAGATAGTCAAGACGAAGTTAAGATAAAATCAAGACATTATAATCCAAGACAAAAAAGTTCTATGGGGTACTTTAACTTTAATTTGACTTCTACGTAACTTGCTTGTTCCTTTAAATAAAGTAGATGTGCAATTTCTTCCTGTGCATTCAGACAAAACATGGAAACTGCATAATCAGTCCTGAGATATGTATGCCGATTTCGTTGAAATCCATGTGCTCACTTTCCCCTATTTCTGATCGTTTTACTTTCGGGAAGGGGGCTGACCCTCCCAAGAAACAATAGGGAGACACTTTCCCCAAATATCGCTTCTTTTACAGATGAAGGTTCATTATACAAGCAGGTTCTAAGATATCACAACCATATCTGCTCCCCTTTTCAGAGAATTTTTGATTAGGTAAGAGGCACTGGACCTCCAACAATCATGGTTGGAAAATCATATAGAGTGGAAGACCTTTGGAGTAACCAGACTAAATCACCTGGGAAGTTTCATTCAAACCTTTCACCTATTTCTGATCGTTTTTATTTTTGGAAGAGAGCTGACTCCTCGGAGAATCATTGTGCCGGGTCACACTCCCAAATATCTCCTTTAGGATGAAGGTCCATTGTAGCGATACGTATTAAGATATTAAAACCATATCTGCCCTCCTCTCACTGTTCTAAGAATTATTTGGTGAGGGGGAGCCTGACCCCACAAGAAATCATGGCTGGAAAAATTGCATATAGTGGATGACCTTCTCAGTAACCCGATGAACTCGCCTGGGAAGTTTCACCCAAATCCATCAAAAAGCGTAGGAGTGTAAAGCGAGCACACACACACACACACACACACACACACACAAACACAAACACACACACACACACACACACACACACACACACACACACACACACACACACACATGCTCGTGCTCGCACAACGGTATAAAGCACGTTGGCTGTAAATGAAATACCGTCCTACTTCACAGGGATTGATAAACCTGTTTTATCATCTTCTCCAAGTGAGGTAATGGATATAACGGTATGTACTCGTTTCTTTGATATATATGACTTCCAAAAACAACCAGAGCCTTATATACATTTTTGTCGCTCTAGCGAGTCTTGTAAGTTGAAATCTAAAGTTAACATCAAGATGAATTTCACCTTATGAAATAACACCATGTTACTATGATTCTTGCTGTTTCCAGACGACTTTATTCCGCTTCGGAAGAACTTACAAAACTTGAAGGCTTATATACATCGTTTACTACTAGACAGTTCTCCCAAGCTAAAGTAACACCTCCACATTAAAAAATTGTACAATAAAACAGCGTCCTTACAGCGCTGACGACTACTGTATGCTTCAAGACATGGCGAGAGTAGGGGTGGTGATGGTACTAATGATGATGCTGGTTCTTGGTGCTTGCCGGATAACTACCCTACGTTCCTGGAAGAATGGTGAGTGACCGAGTTACATCTACAATGACTTCAACCCTACTTCTAATTATTATTATCACTGCCACCCTATTTCCCATTAATAAATGGGGTGAGTTATACCCATCATCAGCATCTTAAATCTAAGTCCCACAATCATCAACAATTGATCCTGCTTCTCATCAGATTATGAGG